>NC_065531.1:2845105-3445105 GCF_020184175.1 Aphis gossypii
ATTAATTACATACTGTATTGTTAAATCAAAAAATTTAATTTAAAATATAAAATTGTTATTTATTTTTCACAAATATTCATATTTAGAAGTTTTACGAAAAGAGAAATGAAATATTTCAAAACATATCAATTATACAAAAGTGAATAAATTGTATTTGTAATATTTCGCATATTACACATTTGTATTATGTCAACAATATATATATTATATGTATATTGTATATACTATCACAAATTTTAATTAATAATATACTTAATTAAAGTTTATTAAAATATTTAAATTATGTATATATTTGTATTTTTTTAGTAAAAAAAATGCAGAAAAAATTTGAACAATTTTATAAAACATAATCCATCACCGTATATTATTTATTTTATTAATATCTCGTAGAATCACGTATTTTACATCCAATGCCTGGATTTAGGTACTAGCTTTGCTTACTTTGGTACACATGTCATATTATATAATATTTATATGGAATGATCGATTTTAAATAACGATTTGAGTTCAGCCCAGTCAAAACAGAGCTTGTTGATTTTTCTTCAAACATTTTAAAATGTTGTTGTCAGTTTTTTTCTTATGCTTCGGGAAACTACAAAGAAAATCCGAAAATTACCTCTTCAAAGCGCCATATAGATAAGATTTACGATCTATTAAGGTCCAATGTTAAACAACATCTGAAGCACTCTTTTGGCCTACAAAAAGTGTTTGCTATAAAAGATAAAAAATAAATCATCATTGTAAAACCTTTACATTATTCGTTTCACATAAGAATTTAAAAATTACTTTTATAAAAGTTAAGACAGTTTTATACTTTTTTCGTTTTTCAGATACTAATAGTTTTTAGTTTTAAATACTGTTTAACCGTAAGAAAAAATTTCACAATTCAAATACAATGTTATCTTTATATAAGTATAAAATAATTTTCTGATAACAGTTATGAAAAGTTCAATTTATTTACTGCCCATTGGACGTTCACCATTCAATTAGTGTAAAAATGTTTTAAAATTAATTGAATAACTTTAAAAGCTCAACATTGTTGGTATCGTTGTTTTTGAATTCAATATTCAACATGACATCAAAAAATCTAAGCATTTCCCTTTAAAATTAAAATAACTTCATCCGTGTAATATACCTTGTTACAACGTTGTATGCAAAATAACAGAGGGTCGCGAAGCGTATTGTAGAATAAGTTCTGTTAAAAAAAGGGAGAACAACGATTGCTAAATAGTTGTGTAAAATAATATCTCCCTGGAAAAAGTTTAGCAAGACGTTGAATGATAGAAAGTGACTAAAATTAAAATCTAATTTCATGTGGCTTCCGTCGGGTAGGTGAGAAAAAAATCGCTTTTCTCCGTGTATCCTCGTTATTACGATGTCCATAACGGTGAGGAATGTATAGGTAAGGTTTTACGCAATATGCGAACGCAAACCCTGCTAAAAACAGCGCGTAGAGGTAAAATAGAAGAAATACGAATAAGAAAAAAAAAACGAGAAATAAAAATACTGAGGCCGAGAAAAAACACGCTAGATGGATGTGATAATATTAAAACGTAATCTACGCCATCGTATACAGTATTTTCTTGCCAAGTGTTACAGCGATGACGGAAGCTCGGTAGATATAAATAAATATAAACATTATATAGGATATGCATTTGATTCTGAGACGGGTTTGCACAATTCTTCTTAACAAGTTTTTACATAGGATGGGATTATGATCTGGGTTGCGTTGGGAGTTGGGCGTACGGTAGAGATGAAAGTTAAAAGGAAAACTACAATGGACGCGTGAGTTAACAAAAGGAATAAAAATAACGTGGAAACATTGACCGAAACGTCTTAACTTTTTTTGACGTTTATTGTTTACTGATTCTTTAACAACACAATTTAAACCAGTCTAAGATTTTTGTTCACGTCGGTTAACTTTCATTAATCGCATTAATCCACTGTACACGCATGTACTCATGGGCCATTCTATGGGACAATATAACTAAATGTTCTGTACTTTTATTTTTAACCCCCCCCCCCTTTCCAGAAAAAAAATAATTTTCCTGCTTTTAGGCATTTAAGTAGCTATAAAGTATTTATGGACTACCGTTGTGGTCAAACATCAATGAAATTAAAAAAGAAAAATTAACTTCTACTGTCGCTCCATTATAATTAACAATGTGAAATATTTTTATACAATTACCCGTCACAAGAATATACACTATAATTATATATCGTATTCCCTTCATTTTATTTTTACTTGTACGTGACTATGCAAAGATAAACCCAAACGTAATTTAATATATCAAAATTACAAAAATAAATTGAAAGAAAGTAAAAAAAAAAAAATGCATTTTTATAACGTTACTTAATAGAAAAAAAAATACTTTTGAAGAAGGCGCTTATTGTTTGTTTATTTCATTTATTTTTATAGAAATCCTAACGAATTTATCAATTATCGTTTTGTGTTTTTTTTTCTTAATATTTGTTCCTAATCATTGTATTGCATAGAATCTTCCTTTTATGTTCACTTAAATTATCATCATTCGTTGAATCCAAAAAGTATTTACATTAATTTAATAGCACGAAACATGTTCGTTACTCCATTGACTACCTTTTCAAGAATTGCAAATATAAACATCTAAATAAATGATTACATATAAGTGTTCCTTTTACGTAGATTATATACAACATTTTATGCACAGTTATTACTTATTATGTATGATAGGATCGTTTCCACATACTAGTAACATAACAATGTGATAGTTGAAAATTGGATACTTCTGATCCAATACAGCTGCAATATTATGTTCCATCATCCCCTTAATGTCGATATTCCACAGATATTACATTTTTTTTTCGGTGAATTACATCGTCCCCGTAGTTGTTCGTTCGATACGCTGTTACTTACCTATATTATTATTCCACTGTTAGATGCTTGTAGTGCAACCATATACGTAATTTAACCTCGTTGACGGGTGCTTTAGTGAATTAAAAACTAAAAGATTGTTCTTAGAAAATGTTTAATGTTCAGATGAAATAAGTTATTGTCTTAGTTTTGTGTAGTTAATGAATTTAATTAACATCTTAATGGCTACGTTACAAATGAAATGAACAATATTGTGCATGTGCTTTTTCCATGATTATTAATACAATAACACAGGCAACTTACCCATTAAGTTAAAACTCACGCTCTATGATACCATGTGTATGTTATTATTACATTATGTATTTGTATGGAGAATAAAGTATGTTTATTTCTTATTTTTATAAGAACGTATGAAGTATAAAAAGTAGTAGACTACGCAATACAATACATATTAAGACTAGGAAAAAAATTAAATTCACCGTATGACGATATTTATAATTTGACACTAATGAAATAAATAAAAATAATAATTTGCCTAAAAGGTTTCATTTTTCTGATTTTTAACAAGCGTATTATTTTAGGCTATTAGTTTTTACATAAATAAAATTTAACACGTGTTTTCAATAAGCAGTAACAATAAACAAATAACAATATCTAAAAAAAATATCAGAATATGTAAATAGTATTAATTAGTTTTCATCTTTTTTTTCAGGTAAGAGCTATATTCACGACAAAGGATTTTGCTGATAAAATTATTCCAAATTAAGTACAAGTTATAATTAACAACTTTTATTTTGGAAGGTATATGTTTTTGGTATTTAAATTTAAATTTGGTATAATATAAATTACAAAATATTATAAACTATATAATACAAATAATATAGATTTTTAACGTAAGATACTTATTATTTTAAGATAACTAATTTTTATTGCTTTTCACAAAAAAATGTAAATTTTTTTTTTATTTTTTGATACAAAAAACGTTTTGATATTACCTTTGATCTTTCTTTTTAAATTGTAACTTATATTTATACATATTTATTTTGTTTTATGTAATTTGTATGAACATTTTGATAAACCCGATTATCAAAATAATATAGTTTATCCTTTTTAAGTGTTAAAACTTCATAAAAATAAAGTAGCTAATAGTACACTAATCTACACTTAATTACACAAAATTATAAAAAGTATACAATTTGTATTTTATAATATAACGTGTAATGCTGATAATAATAAATTATTAACTATAAGTATGATATCAAATATAATTGTTCTATATCATTAACTTCAATTTCAAGAAATTTATCCGTGTTTCATATTATATTTGAATAGGCTGTGAAACATTTAGATGAGACTGTGGTGTTTTGACATTTACTAACTAAAATTCTACATACAATAAAGTTTGGTGGGTAATATAATAATAATAATATTCAAGCGTTTTTCTTTTAAAAGACATATCTTTTGTTACGGATTTGGCAAACTTTAAATCTCCATATATATATATTTAAGACCCGTGAATGTGTAATAGAAGAAAAATCTTTATAAAACTGTCCTTGAAAACTTCAGAGGATTGTTTTAAGTCACCAAATAGAACATAGACAGGAATCAAGGACGGCGTTACTGTATAAACTGCAGTTGCAAAAGTGTTTTTGCGTTTTGTGTTTTTCATTTATGCTCTCATTCGCGTCGTATTATAGGCACCTATATAGAGTGTATAATGTTGTAGTCGAACACCGCCGCCCCGGTTAAACCTTCGATCGTAACCCCTTTGAGCACACGCGACACTGCCATCGTTAGCTGCTGGAACCGTGGAATTTAGCATAGAGATTACAGTTCACCCGGCGACAATACCGACTTGCGTCGAAGAAAAAGTTTCCGGTCCGCACACGACCGCACCGCGACAAGCCGGTGCACATGGTCAAACGTGTTTAACTGTGTATTTATACTGTGCAATATTATTATTATAATGTATACCTATCCCGTATTCGCGCACCCGCACGATATGAATATGTATGGCGTTGAACTTTTAAAATCCGTTTGTTAACATAATAATATCTTAATATTTACATAATATTATCAACGCGCCGTACACACCTATGGTTATATGCACTGTATGTTTAATATTAACTGCGTATTATTGTACACAACACGCGTTTAATGGTATCATGTCTGTCCGCGAAATTATTAACATCCCGGTTGACGTACGAATATAACATGATAATAATATATGCACTGTCGTATTCGAATAAATACGATTTCGAAGCGCCTATATAGATATATATTGTCATATAATTTACAGTGTTATTTCGAATTTAACGAGGTTGAAAATTGGCAATGACTTTATTTTATATTCAGAAGAACGTTAAATTCTATTTAGATCATAAAAATCCAATAAAACGTTTGTCATTGAAAATGGGGATTATTTACATCGTTATAAAAACGTGCCTGAATTCGCTAACTAAAATCGTCTAAAATGTTGAGTTATTTGGAAATTTCCTCCAAAGCATAAAGTCATTTTAATTAAAAAGAATTAAATTACTGAAAATTGAAGTCATTATGAGTATTCGATCATGTGTTATACGAATTTTAAACGTTAAAATGATTAATTTAATTATTAATTATGCCCATAAGTAATTTTTTCACTCAACGGAGTAATAATTTTATGTTTAATAAATACACATAATTGTATTTTTTTAATACCATTAATACGTGTTTACATAGTATAAAGTATTTTATGAAGTACTATGTAATATTTAGTGTGAATTGCGTATTAAAATCTTAATTATCAGTAGATAAAATTTGCAGTTTGAACTCATTGACATTTACTGGTACCCTTTTATATATTTAAATATGTATGTGGTTCAATAAATACATGTAGACTGTATAGTAAATATATATATTACACAAAGTCATGTAGGAAAAAATATATATACATACACTTATACTTACCTGAGTTTCAAGAAATCATCTAAACAAAAATATGAAACTGTTTAGTGTTTACTATAATATTAAACTTGTCTTATGAAAAAATTGAATATTGGAAAGTATGACGGCACTCAACATATGCAATTTCGCTACACAACTGTGTAGGTGATCATGTATTCAGTATCCAACGTAACTAAAATATTATCAAATTTATTCAAAACTGGTTACAATATTCTAAATAAAATATTCTAAACGTTTGATTTATTTATTAATCCATTATAATACATTATAAAATAGCTCAATGATTTTTTCTTAAATATCAAATTATAAAAAATATTTTGTTATATAAGTTATTTATTTTATTATAATTATATATTTATAATAATTAGTTAAAAATATTATCACATTATATTATTTAATATATTAAATTACTACAATGAACTATTATAAAGAATAAAATGGTTTGAATAGTTTTGGGATATTTTCATTTTCACTGGACATAATATTAATATAATTCTTAAAATAGTTAGATACATTTTTTTCGTTATATCGTTAAATATGTTAGCTATTAAATAATCGACCAATTAAAACAAATTTTAAATACTTTTTATTTTACCGTAATATCTTCATAATAAGTTCCAGACATAATTTACGAGAGCTCCATTATTACTTTTAGTTTGAAAAAAATATTAAATTACATAAACATATTGTGTTATTAAATATATAAATAAACATAATATTAATTAACTTTTAATATTATATTATATTTTTTAACAGAAACTAGCTTCTTATGTGGATTACATAGGTGATATTTTATTTTATTATCAATGAATTTAACAGTCGTTATTCTCAAAACTTTTTTCTCTTTTGAATTGCCAGTATTTTTACCAGGTTGGACGGGTACATTCCACTTTTATGGACGTGCGACCAATGGCCCGTAACGAATGTACCCCTGTCGAAATACCCCGTCCAAGAACAAATATAATCCTAGAGTAAAACGTCTCCTATGGGCCTAGTATCACTATTATAGTGCACGTCGAGAGTGTGAAACATTTTCAACAACGAAAAAAGGTCAGTCGATTCATAAAATGAGAAAATTTCTTGACGTCGGAATCTCGATAGATGCGAGAATATAGTCAAAAGGAAAGAAAACACACGCTCAAAATCCAACGTTTATTGAAAAGTGTTATTTTTTGTTATTTAATAAAAATATATTCATTGAACAATTTACAGAAATCGCACACAGTAAATTTTATTAGCTTTCAATAAATTTTCTCTATCCTCCCTGCCTGTAACACATTCATTTTTATTTACTATAAGTTATTAATTTTTTATTATAATTATTTTAGAATAAAGTTTTAAGTTTTAAATATAGTAGTAAAAGCAAAAAAAGTTTTCAATTTCAAACATTTTATCACGCCTAAATAGTTTGAGAATATATTAAATACACTATCGTGTTTACTATCTTACACGTATTGTATGAGTATTGTTTACTCCAACATTCATCTGAAAGCTAAAATATCGTTATTTGCAGTTAAATACTTTATCATTAAAATAAAAACATTCGTATTATTCATACAAAAATTTGACTATTACATCTATTATTATTATTATTAAACAATTCTATTTATTTATTTATATACATAAATAAATTGATGTTCAGATATTTATATTCTTGACACTATTCGTATTTATTTTAAACTGAGTTAAAAAATAAAATATATTTTTATTTTATTTTCTGTAAATTTCCAAAGCAAATATCTGCTTCATATATAAAGACAAACAAACGATTTTATTCGCGATCACACAAATACTATTTAACTACGTCTAGGAAAACTATCATTTAATTCAAATTTTTAAGGAGCATCAATGTTGAAGTGTTTGTAATTGGAAAAATGATCGTTCTTTGCTATTATTGCGTACGACTATTTACGCTCGATAATATTAAGATCTGCGTCAAGTCCATAGTATTATAAAATTAGATATTATATAAATGCTATATACTCGTAATTGATTCTACTTGAAATACATTCGCATAAATGCACTCGAGCGTAATTCTAAAATGTGTAGATTGGTGGATATAAAAAAAAAAACAAACATTGAAACTCGCATATCAAACTTACCCACGTGTTATAGAGGGTTGGTTAGATTCGTACATTTTTATATGTTCTGTGTTTATTATATATTTGATGACGTTGCAATGATATAGTTTTTGATGTACCTATATATACTATATATACCTTGTTTTATTTTATTTTCTGAATGAATGTGTACATTATACACGGTGGTATTCAGTTATAGTACAATTGCCACCTATAATATTATCTTTCTATGGTGGAATATTCAATAAAATACACCCCAAGCGATGACCAATTTGTTTTTATTATATCATCTCACCTAACCTAATCTAAACTAAGCATAAACTACCTTTTTGATAGAAACGTTGCTCGTGTATAAATTATCTTTACCTTACGTGATCTCAAGGTTTATGACTAACACACTTTCGAGTCGTCGTCGAGCGACTCAAATCTCACCCTAGCCTGACGTCTTTAGTATATAGGTTTTCAATTCAACGATCACAACGACGTCTCGTGGAAACAATTCTGAATGTAGTTACTAATAAAAACAGAACGCAGTTACTAAATAACTAATTTTGTTGCTTTTTCTTAAGACTGTTAAACACAATACGATAACCATGACCTCAAAAAAATAATTTATGTAAAATATAAGAATGTCACTTCCGTGTTTAATAATATAGTTATATATGTTACATATGTGTAGGGTGTACAAATACTATGTTTAATAAACATTCGAGTTATATTTATTTGAAAAAATAGCTTATTAATTTTATTTATTTGTTAATACCAATATTTACAATATAACTGAAAATAAAATATTACAATTATATAATTTTCAAGTTGATAATATTCATATATTATAAAAAATACTTATAGGTACTTGTTTACATTACAAGTACCTTTTTATATATTTTTAGTTACAAAAGAATCATAAAATTTAATTTTTTATTACTTTTAAGTGGGTAACTATATTATGATAATTTATAATAAACGTAAGCTTATTATGTTGTTTTTAGTTAAATACAAAAAAATATGCTATTTAATTAGGTGTATAATATTTTTGTTTTTAAATAAAATGTTTAATTATTTATACATACACATAAAATAATAGTGAATAATTATAATTATAGGTATAAACATATATTTGGCTTAATCTTATGTATTAGAATATTGACAATTTTATATGAAAACATAACTTACATAATATTGTTTAAAACTAATTGCAGTTAAATTTGATAAAGTTAAGTTTGTATCAAAAATATCTTACTTCCTAGATTATAAAGTTTTGATCAATAGATACTATTTTTATAATATATTATAAATATAAACACATTTTGAACGGCTTCATACTACAACGAGGAATATTGCTTTGTATTATGTTTGTATACATATTATAATTAGGTTAGTAATTTATTTTTAAACAGCGATAATTATTTTCAATTAAACTTACGTATGAATTGGTTTATAATAAATTCACTTATATGTATTTATATTATTTCCTAGCTATATTGGTTTTATATATTTTTATTGTTAACCAAAATAGATGATGTTTAAAATTTGAATAACGTAATATATTGTTATTTAATTTTTAATTTTTTAAAAGTAGAATATTGAAAAAATAATAATATTCATCAAGTAATAAAAAACAGGATCAATAATCCTTCTCAAATCTTGTAATTTAGTTTTGTTCCAAAAAAAAAAAACAGTTAATATTTGTTAATTTAAAATTTAAATATTTGAAATAATCTAGAATACTGAAATAATTAGTAATAATTAGACATAAGTGAAGCACAATTTTCTTTCACAAACGCCATAGTTGTTAGTTATATTTTATTTATTTCCCTTTGATCAATTAAAAATAAAATATTTATTCTTACTTTAATTAAAAACTTTAAAGCTCAAAAGTTTTAGAATATAATTCAAAAATGTAAATATTCCTTTTAAACATTTGAATAGAATTGAAATTCAGTCATTTATTCTTCAATTGAGGAAAGCAAGAGTACGTCTACTAACATACATAATCTAAATTTTTTAAAAAATATTTCCAATTAAATGAGATGATAATTATTATATTATGTTCATTATATACATTCTTTAGCGTGTTTAAAACAATTTATAATACGCATAGATTTAAACTTTTTTAATTAGAGCGTTTATGCGCTCGCTTTTGCTTTGATACGTTCATTTGCATCAATGTAGACGCAAATATATTTTATAGTGTTGTATATAGTGTCATTACAGTTTTCAACCAAAAGAACAGTAAACAATTTCAATCAACCATGCAAATCAGTAAAAAGTGCAAAAGAAAAATAATTTATTCCATTAAGACAGTCGGACACTTTTTGAGTCTCGAACAGAATAAAGAAGTCATATTTACATCAGTAGGAAATACGGCTATTGTTCAAACGCATTTGAAATCGAAAAACTTACAACAATTAAAACGTTTTGAAAGCTGCCTTGGGGAGTTACTATAATAACAAAAATCGGTTTATACCAATATCATTGGGCATATAGGTATGCGCATTGATATCGTGTTGCGTTACGACGGACGAGATCTAAATGCGTAAACACGCGCGTGATGGTAACCGCGGTTCGGGTTGCGGTTTAACGAAACCTTCTCTTACTGCAAAAGATGAATTTATCCGCGGAGGTAGAAGAGTGCACGAGGAACGCATAACGACCGCGCAGAGTATACGCAGTGGCGTCCAAAGTCGTTTATTTGCCATTATAGTCGTTTTCACGGTCTATGAAAACCTGGCCGACTTATATGATATTATATCGTATACCGAGCCCTCCTTAGACGGCCGTATCGACTAAATAATATCATATTATGTTATACACCGACCGTGTCTCGTCGAGTATTTATACACGGGTTTTATTTCATTGTTACACGTGTGCAAGCGTAGGATTTGACGAGAAAAAAAACCGTACCCCGTCCAATTTACACGGTCCAACGATCGACAAGAGTATTTATCGTTTACGCATGCACTGCTATTGGTACGCATCGGGATATTTATATGAAAAAGAAAAAACCGAACCACTACATAAACACGCACACGATAAATACGCGTACAGTATTATTATATTGGCTTGGCGTGCGACGCGACGACGACGCAGGTTCGAGGGACCGTATTATTGTTATGTACACGACGAAATTTGGCGGTCGACCAAGTCGAATGGGCTACCATGCGTGTCGCTGAAACGCGACGCGTGAAGTCCGTCCGCCGACGTCACGATGGGATGGGCAGAGGAGCGAGAGCTGCTTTTGTGACCGGACGAGTAGGGCGCTGGGTCGGGGGAGGATTCGAAATATTCTAACTTTCCGTGTCTAATGACGTGTGCATTATATAAGGTCAGAAACGCGAAACGGAGACTCGTCAATAATAATAAATCGGTACGACCGACGACCACAGTTGTTTGTCGTGTGCGATTCCATGAAACGAATACCGTTGAACCCTTAGACGTAGAGCGGTGAAACGCTGAACCTTGTAAAATATAGAAAATCGTTCAATGTTATATTGTGAGGGATATATCGATTTATTACGAGAGTAACAATAATGGCGCACGACTACGTCATCAGCTGTGTTATAGTGAAATAAAAATAATAACAATAATATAAAAAAAAAAATCATTATAAAGTTACTAAGTAAAATATAACTGCGGTATCTGAAAAGTGAAAAAGCAAACAATTAGTTTTAATTATAACAAAAAGACGTCTTTTGGTTTTGTCGTCCGTCTTTAAATATTTTTCCAGCTCACAATGACAATGGTACTGTCCCTTGTCGGATATCGAAATTGCCATTGAATATAATTTATTATAAAAAATAATTATAGATTTTACTCAAATCGATTTATGTGCTATCAGTCATTTCCTCCCAATTCATTAAAAATTTGTCATTCTTATCATTTTATGTACGAAAAATTATACAAAAAGGATCTATTATGGCCTTTGAGTCATCTTGTGCTTAATAACGTCTGATCTAAATAATATTCAGTTTAACCGTTGTTACAAAATATTGTTGTTGTTTTTTTTTTTTTTATATCTACTTATTCTTTTAGTTATTTTAATAAGTTTTTCCTTTCTCTTCTAACACCGGTCTTAAGGATATAATATTTTTGCCAACCACAATAAAAACAAGATGAAATGGCGTTGTGGGATTTATGGTCGGTTGATTGAGTTTGACGACAGAATGTACTCAAGAATTTTGCGCTTTATTACGCTATACGTTTTGTTCATCTGTCTTGTTGTTATTAAATTGGGTGGTTTTAAAGGCTATAGTCGCGGCGAGAATGCAATGAGACGCGGAAAAATGAACGTATACACGATAACCACTCTCGTTCTGCCACCCTCCTTTCAGAGACTCACGAATTAAGTTGGTAACATTTCCCAGGGAAACATTTTGGCCGGTCCCACTCAACTGAATATCATAATTGTCGTTCACATTTCTCACGTTATGTTGACATTTTTATTGGTTTTAACGTTCACAAAGCATCATCTGTGTTTTGTTTCAAAACGATTTTTTATAAAAACATGAACCTAGTATTTTATGGTATTTAAATATACAAAAACCGAATAACACGTGTTATATGTTATTTAAAGTTACCTCTATTTCACTGGATTAAAATACATAATATTTATAATTACACTCGTTTACTGTGCCAACAATTAAAAAGTAAATAATTAGTTTTCAAATTGCACTTTGTAATACAAAAAAAAATTACAATATTATATACTACAAGGTATGAGTTTAGATTTAAAATAAAAATAATGCATTATTGCGATTGGTTCGTATATTTTTGTATGTGAATTAAAATATATAAAATCGCGATTAATTAATCATTAGCTTTGTCGAGGTGGTAATGTTAATCGGATGAAAATACAAAGCCCGTCTTATCCATGAAATAATATTGATGGTTTAAATTTTGGTGAACGTCAACGCATTGATATTTTAATTTTCCATGAGGATAACCACAATCATTTGAGCTTAACTAATTCATTTTGCATTTATTATAAGTAAATATAAAAACATTATCAAAAAAAGTTCTATACTGTTAACCATAAATCCAAAAAATGATGATAATGTTGTAGCGTATATGATTAGTTATATATATATAACGGAATTACTGTATCTCATGAAATTATTTGAGTACCATAATATTATATTATTACATGGAACGACGGAACACAGTTTGTGATATAATATGTTATGGGATTTAAAGTATAAGTCACCCAGATTTAAAAAATAAAAATAAAAAAGGACTAATATTTTGACCCCCTATTATAACCCAAATAAAACAATGCATTTTGTTATTTATTTTGTTTTTATTATTAAACAGAATAATAAATTAGAAAATTATACTATAATAATTGTATTAGGTTTTTACCTTCATTACTTCAAAACATATTTTTGGGCACAAACTTTTGTTCGGTTATTATTTTTTTCAGTATTTGTGTTAAATTGTGATAGAAAATGGAATATCATTATTTTGAATAAAAAATACCATAAAGTACAATACATATTATATCTCATTATATCATTTGAATTTTTATAAATTATTGATTTTACAACAATCATTAAGTTTATGAAAAAATAAAATAATAAAACAAAAACTTATTGTTTATTTTAATCTATGTACATATTAAGATATAAACTTAATTTTTAGTGACTATTAATTCAGCAAAGAAATACGAGATCCTACAATTTTGTTTCGTATTAAAACTCAGTATACATAAATTATCTAATGGAACTCCCCACCAAATATACGTACACACAAACAAGAGTAAATGTTAGACTTAATATGAAAATGTGAAATTATACATTTTTAGTTTACTTGCTTTAGCGGTGTTATTAAAAAATAAAAACTTTTAAAATGAAGTATGAATTATATATTTTTAATCTTATAAACTACTTATATTTCACGTTAATTTAATTTTGGAAATATACTACAAGCCTTACTCTATACATATTATTATATGTAAGTAGACCATTTACAAATTCTAAGACAAGAATTCCATTATGAAAATATTATGTTGTCTTTGTATATAGGCTAGTCATATGACACATAAACGATCTAACTTTTAAAAGCTCATTAAAATATGACTTATCGTAAAAATGTATAATATATTTATGATTTTATAATTAATCATTTTAAAAATAATAATGCGTAAGTATAAAACATTATTTTAACTATATTAAAATAATAATTTTTTTCAACTTTTTTACCATCTAATTGACATTTTTATACTCAAACCTTAAAAATGTATTACTGTTTTAAGAATGAAGTAATTTCATGACACCAAGCAAAGAATAGTTTAGGAAAAACGGGTTTATCTAATAATATGCTACTAATATGCTCGTATTTAATTTGTCTATAGTTTTTCTCATTTTTATGGAAAAATAATAACTTACTCTCTAAAAACGTCTTATCAATAGATCAATAGAAAATTCAATTATGTAGTTGTCACGAAGTGTGCTGTATTATAAGATTCAATTATAACTAGATACATCGTTATTGAATAAATCACTATAATTGATAACAAATTTGCATTAAGTAATTAACTATTTACTTATAAAAAATTATTCTAAGTAGAAACGATAAATCAGAATATTGTCTAAGAATATACGGTATAAAATACTGTAATATAACGGTGTCTTAAACTGTTTTTTTTCAATAACTGTATTGTTTACTCCTAACAATAATTATATTAACACATTAATTATTGTATTGTAATTATACAAAACATAGATTAATATTGCTAAGTAATAATTTTTATAGAATTATAAAAATACTTTTTTTTTTATATAAAAACATAACAATTTAAAATATTTATAAATAGGAAATATCAATTAAATTAATTAATTTTTAATTTTTAATATATGTTATGTTAATCATTTTGTCATTTATTTTGGATTATTTCAAAGTTAGGTATTGTATAAGATTAGGTTAGGTGCACTTAATATACTAAAATTTTTAATAACGACCCAATTAACTTAATTGTTTAAAAGGAAATCGATATTGCATGTTTAATTGTTTATAATTAGAACTTCAAAAGCTAATATAAATTTAATTTTACTTTATTTTATACTTAGTTTTTATTTCTAATAAGAAAAAGTTATATATATATATATTTGTATTACGTTTTAATTTTTTTTTCTAAAAAAGAAAACAAATTTTATTAACACATAAATGGAAAAAAAAAAGAATGGGAACAAGTTGGGTTGATATTTTTAAATTTATATGACGTCTAGAAAAAGGCAATTTAAATATTTGGTGAACATTTCAAGTATCTACTGTGTACGGTTATTTATTTTTAAATCACAACTAAAAATAAAATCGATATTCCCGAAAACTGGTGTTGCGAAAATATTCTTTTTACTCCGTATTCTTGTTTTTTTATTATTTTAAGTATTGCTTCTAATGTTTATGTAATACACGAATAATACAAGGAAAATACACATTATTGTAAAACTAATGAATTCGTTCTTCCGTTTAGGATCTAAAACTAAAAATATATATACACAACATTTTAAAGTTTATTTATTTTCAATTTTTGACGTTTCAGTTAATATATTATTTTATATTATATTATATTACAAGGTAAAATTAATGTTTATTTTTTTTATCACATTTATCAAAATATATTATTAAATTACTCAATTAAATAATATGATTATATATTCTAAAAAAAGTATTATCAACAGAATAAAAATAATTTAATCTGCATGCATGAAATTAGTGATTGGAATTTCGACAAATCATTTTCACTCATTTCCATGTATTATATTAACAGTTATATTGTGTTTGACCTACTAAGATTTATAAAACGGGTGGATTTTGATGTGTTAATGAAACTAAGTTTAGATAAATGTTATCAAATTCGGACCATTCAAGACCGTTTATTTGGATATTTTTTTCAACATCCAATGTTACCTTACTTAAAAGAAAAAAAAACCTAGTCTTTATAATACTGTAACTACATTCATCATCAAAACGATAAAATTCACCTCTCCGTTATTGATGTTCCTATACTTTACTACATTCACCACTTTTGTCATAGCATGTCAACAGCAACAGGTGCGACCAATATTACCTCCAAGATCACATGACTTAGTCATTTACAATCACTAAGGAATATATTTTGTTTAGGTGTGCAGTTCTAATGTCCTTCAAGTTTAATACGTTTATACTGTTTTTGTTTGAAAATAACGTTGGAAATAACGTTTTACCAGCAGTATCGACGGTATTATTAAATTATTTCTAACACTAAAAGTCTATTTCGATTGCGAAGTGGTAGTTTCAACAAAGTTTCGTGCAAGACACAGGCGACGGTCAGGCTAGGTTGCAGTCGATTGCCGACGATAAATAATTAAGGTGACTTTTCTTGATGACTGTAGTTGGTGGTGGCGTCAACCACGTCACTGGTGACGGAGTGATCATTGACCATAGTGCTATGCGTAGGCGAGCGGGAGAGGATATCCGATTATAATTCTGATGGAATCAAAATAGGTCCATCGGAAAGAGAGAACGCTCATCAATCCATCAGAGTAGCTGCTGCAAGCCACGCCGCTACCACCGGGAGAGTATCAAGGCTGCTTCCTTCCGCTCAGCGGCGACGTAAGCAGCTAATCATCAATCTTATTCGCTTTCGGCTCCGACTTCGGTGGCGGCGATGGCGCATTTATACCCGTCAGCGAAGTTTTCCACTCTCTCACCACCGCCGCCACCTACCCCACCACTACTACCGATGACGTCGTAGTCGTCGTCGTCGTCGTCGTCACACCACCATATCCGTTGACGGCGGTCGAGAACATAGACGGCGGTGACGGCCTTAAGTTAAAATATTGAAAATATCAATCGTCCGGTCGCACGATTTTGTTTTTGCCGACATATGCATGCGCGCACGCACGTAAGCACGCACGTCTATCACCGACAAAATACCATGTGTATATGTATACTGTATATATATATATATAATATATAATGTAAGTATTGCACGTTTATAGCCTGAGGCAGTTACTGCGCCGTATTTAATCAATCCACTAGAAACTGATAACTTTTAGATACGACGCTCACGTGGGAGTGTATATGTGTCCTTGACAGAAAGCGGAATAGAGGATGTCAGGTCCGGTATGGTGTACGGGTAATATTTCAAAACGAATGCCGTTAACCAGGTCTTCGTACTGCTGTCGTATTCCCTTAAAATTAGCGAGGGTTAAGAGGAACGGGACAGGAAAAAAAGGATCGACGATTAACATTGGGTCGTAACTGCCCAACCCCGATTCCATCCCTCTGTTGTCGCCCGCGTTCTTGACGTCGTTTTCTCTGCCAAAATTATTACACCTCGGGAAATCGTTTTCGTTTAAACGGAAATCGACTACAATTTATGTGACTAACGGTTCAGAATAATGATTTTAGATCAATTCCGTGGGAAATTTGTGATACATTAAAATATATTACACAACAATTATATTAAAAGATATAAGTCTTATAATAAGTAAACATAGTACGTAATGAAATTAATTATTTTATTAAATTTAAAAAAAAAAACCGTTTTCATTAAATAAATACAAATATAAGTCAATGTATTTTAAATTAAAATTTATGTGGCGCATTATTTTCTATAAAAACACTAAAAATAAGGTCAACTATAAATAAAATACATTTTAGCCATGTTAAAATGTATAGGTACTATTTTTAATATTATAAAATCAAATATGTTTAACATTAAATAATAAAATTAAGATATGTGTTTTACACAGTTTTATTATTGCTTATTGTGAATTATTCACTAAAAATAGTTGACTTTCAAATGTTTAATTTTTAACTGATAATTTATAAATTATATGTCAAACCATCTGTAACAAAAACTAAAACTTTTAATTCAGATTTATATTTTACAAATACTCCGGAGAACAGTATTATTGATACTTGAACTTTTCTTAGACCAGAGGGAAGAAATTGTTTCTAACTTGTTTTATTTAAAAACATATTATTTTAAAACAATGGAGAATATGAATTTATAAATGGTAATAATACAATTTTAATAAGCTATTGCTCATGAATACAAAAGTGTTCATAAAAAAAAAAAAAAAAAAATAGTACGATAAAAGTAATAAAAAAAACGCTCAGTCAAGATTCAAATTAAAAATTACTAGAAACACACAATTTTTAACGCAAACAAGTCGTTATACAACCTCCCTCAGCTGTTCTATAAAGATTAATATATCTATACATTAAAAACGCCTAAACGATTATTAGAGACTGTCATGTTTTACTCATTAGAACAGTACACTGTTTTATTAATATTTTTATTTATGTTCAATTTTCTTATTCCTGTATTTTTATCTAGATGTGTAAAATACTTAAACAAAAAGAAATACAATACATATCGTACTATTATTATTGTTATCACATCTTAAAATTGTTATAGAATAATGTTTGAAAATGTTTAAATTATTTAAGTACTTTATAATTTGTTTTTTTTTCTAATCACTACTAAAATAGATATCTATATTCAATTTAATAGTGAATTTTCAATATAACTATCTTCATTAATTATGCTATTTTTTTAAAATTAATTTGAACTTGTTTTGATAATATATAATTAGTTACAAAAATAATATAGTTTTAAATTATAATCTAAATACAAAATTATAAACTCTTCAAGAAAATTTAGAAGTACGTACGTATCATGGCATTGTACCACAAACGAATTTTTTTTTATCTGATATTTTGTATGGTTTTGTGTGAAAATTTTGGTTTTCTTTAAAAAACATAAACGTTGAGATTGACCGCAATAAATTCAAAATCGTTAAATGATTATAATATTGTATATAGTTACTATGATATTCAAGAGG
Source organism: Aphis gossypii (assembly GCF_020184175.1). Classification (NCBI taxonomy): domain Eukaryota; kingdom Metazoa; phylum Arthropoda; class Insecta; order Hemiptera; family Aphididae; genus Aphis; species Aphis gossypii. The sequence goes on from NC_065531.1 coordinate 2,863,822, forward strand.
TTAAAAATATTTTTTTAATTATCTATAATCTCTCAATTGAATAACTGGGCTTTTGGGTTTATTTGTTCATTTATTTAGCTTTAAATTAAAACATAAATCATTTTAAAACAATAAAAAAACGACAGAAATAATTATTTATCTTGTTTAAGTTTTTTTTTTTTTTAAACTTATAAACATTTATCGGCTGACATGATAAAAAAAAGTAGAAAATACCTCATGCTAAAAAACGAACGGTGTACCAACAATTCTATGCAAACATTTATGGTAAGGTAAGAAAAAACTACAGAAACGATAGCTTTTTGTAAAACTTATAGTCGCTTAAATGAAAACGTTCGATAGGTATTTCACACCCTTTTTTTCACTCCTATCTAGTTCAACCAACCTATATTGGACGTCCAAAAGTTTTTATGCAGCCAGGAAATTCATTAAACTTTTACGGTCAGTGAATCTTGAAGTTAGAATTTCAACCTCCTTCTACTGTATTTTATTTTATTTTTTTTTCGTGCATAGTCAATCGAAAATGAACATTTAATGACCACCAAATAGAAGTTCTTATGATTATCATTGATGATGAGTAGGTGTAGGAAACGTAATGTATTATAGTTTTACATTGACCCTCGTAAAAACTTCTCGCATGGCCTTCCATTCTTTATAATTTTATAAACAATAGCTGTTCTAATGAAAAACTCCGTAAATTGAATAACCACCTAACAAAAATCAATAATCTCAGTTAAATGAAATATAAGTAAGCAGTTTGACAAAGCACAGATTTGAGAAAGAGAATCAATTAAACAAATAAACGTAAATGATTTTTTTTTTTTTTAATTTAAAATACAATACTCGATTTTATAAGACTATACAATAGATATCCAACAAAAACAAAAAATAATAAATGATTTCTGCCTTTTTTTTATAGTATTATATAATCGCATTTAAAACTATTACAAATAAGAATAATATCTTTTCACTTTTATTTTATGAATATATATAGCATTGATAAGAAATATGTTTAATTGTATTGTGGTAACTTGTGTAATATATTAAATAAATAACTGAATATATTTTTTTTTAATCATAAAATTTTAGAACTAATTTTTGTAGATAATTTTTTTATTTTTATCAATCAGAAATTGAACAACTTCATGGTGAAAGCCTTAAATCAACTATTTTATAATTTTATTATAATTCAATAAAAATAAATAAATTATAATAATTTTCCAAAGTTGATTACATCATTAATGGCTTGTTTTATAACACTGTAAATGTATCATTTTAGTAGGCGGTAACCTTATTAATATTTTAATATTTAACTAAACATTGGCAACGATAGTTACTTATCGTTCCATATTACTTTTGCCTGCAATATACAATATTATTATAACATGAAACAATTGCTTTGTTTTAATATTGCCGTTCACTGTTTGTTTGTTTTTAATTTTAATATTAATTTGATCTTTAATGTAGAACATAATTTGTTCAATTCAATATTTAAACATTATTATTCTTTAATATATCAATGAATTTAATATTAGATTATTAACCTATAAATTCTGAGTTATTGGATATTTTCTGTTATTAATACAGAATCTCTTTGATGACGACTATACTTTTGTTGTTTGAAATACACTAGCTCTCAAAAATAACTATTTTCTATGCCTTAAATGTATGAAACAATACATACTATTCTCAGAATATAAAATAACAAACATAATTTTATTAATAGCATAATGAAAATCATATCAAAGGTTAGGTTTTTATTACACTATATATAATAAGTAAAATATTATTAATAAATATAAATAATAACCATAACTGTGTTTATTGAATTCTAAGCTTTTTAAAAATTTGAAACTTATCTAATCTTAATTTTTAGTGTTTTAATTTTTTTAATTTTTTTCAAATGTTGAAAGTAGTTTAAACATTATTTATAAATAAAAACTACGACAAATCAATTATTCACCATGAATGAATAAAAATAATAATAAAACGTGATAATATTTATTTATTATTGCTGATATTCATGTATTGGTAAACGAAATAAATTAAGAATTAAATAATTCCTAATGAATTTTTCTTTTTTTTTTTATATATATGCACTTTTATATGAATTTATATTTCCATTGATTTAACTAATTGAACCGTAAATAATCCTTTTTTTGCATTCTAAGGTAAAATATTTTATTAAATAATAATCAATTGAAATTTTCTGGCTGCAAAAATACAATAAAATATAATACACAGTACCTGACTATAAATTAAAAATTATAATTTCTTTGTAGTTGCTTTTTTATGAAATCATTAATTATAACAATTGTTTTATAAGTACACGAGTTTCGTGTCTATTGGTCTCATTAAAATAAATTGAACTGTCTAAACGAGATGTATTGCTTAAACTAGTCTAAGGTATAACTCTAAATAACTATTAAATAATGAAATATTATACCTAACTATAAAATAATTTTAGTTTATCTCTTTTTATGTAAATTCTATAAACGCCCAGGATGTCACCAATGAATGATAGATTTATTCATATAAGATAAGTATAAACATCGCAAGTGAATATTCAAATCATGTGTCAGATTTTGACATTTAAATATACAAACTTATTTAATATTTAAAGACTTGCGTCTTTGCATTACCCTGTTAAAATTTAGACAAGGCTTTTGTAAAAAAACGTTATGAAACAATTAGGTCTTACATCAAATAAATAATTTTAAGTTATAATTAAAATCAACATAAAATATATTATTTTTTAAATACGTAATGACTATACCTAAAAAAATAAATATTATATCTTAAAGATATTTTAGAAGTGTAAAAAATTTAAATTTGTCATTAATTCTCAAGTTATTAAATTATTAATTGAAAATAATTAGAATTTATATTTATAAACATCTAATAATAATGTATATTATATTTATATTTTGATTATTCTTTGACATATAGTTTTAAGACACTGTTATTTTAAATAGAGTGTATTCAAGAATAATTGATAATACAACATTGGGATCCACATTTAGCACCAATTCTTATATAGAATCATAAATTATTTTTGATATTGTAATTACAGTATAAAGTATTAAATTATTTAAAATGGTTATTAACGGAAATACCTATATAATAAAATATTTATTTTTATTTTAAATAAAAATATTGACGAAAATAAAAAAGCAGTCACTGAGTGTTTATGGTATTGAATTTTATGTTAAATATTTCTCCATGGTTTATCCTTAGTTTAACACTGGGCGAATTAATTTTGAAATAATTATCTTTGGCTGATCATGTGATTATATAAGATGGAATACCATTTGTAGTGTTTGAGAAACAAACTGATGGTCGAAGGATGGGTTCTATGAATCGGCTGATATCCGAAAAGCTTTCAAGTCGCGGGAGTGCCGTATCCTCGGGATTTACTTCGGCACATAAATTAGACAGATTTGTTGTCCAAAACGCAAATTAGAAACTTAGTTCAAAACGCAGTGGACTAATAATAAACTCTTTGTCCAGAAACGAAGAAAGTTTTCTAAATTAGATGTCATGCACAGGCGAAATCCAATCTATTCTAATATAATGCAGCATATACTGGCAGGCATATAATATACTCGTACAATATACCATATACATTAAGTACAATGACAACCGTCCTCAATAATTTCCCGAAGTATATATTTATAAGTGTATGTACATTTTTTGAAGTAATTATAAAAATATATCCATATTTTCCAAAGTATATATTTATATACATTTATAAAAACCACTAAAATATCGATTAACGATTACCAATAATATTCATTTGAAAAAAATATAAGACTAATTTTTCAAAAATGTAATGCAAAAATAATGAATTAGATAAATTGTAACTTATGTAGGTAATCATGATAATTTCATTGTATGCGATGTATAATACTAATATATAATTATAAAAGTTATAACTTTCTACGCCAATATCTAGAAAATAAAATAATTTTAATTTCTAATAATATTATGATGACAATATTCTCCTTCTGATTTATAATACTATGTGTTTTTTGCTAGGATTTATGTCTTAGTATCATAATAAATTAGGTATAGGACATATAGAGTTTTTATGTTTACAATATAATATACATTAATCGTAATTAAATACTATTATTGTTTTTTTTTTTTTTAATTAAATTTTATTTTTTGTTAATTAATCATTATGAAATAAATTATATATTTTATATTTTACTCTCTACCATTAATTAATACTTATACCAACGCAATGCTTCTATCTCATATAAAATGTATTAACTGCACTATCTTATATTTTCCCATAAAATGCATACCGAGTTACATTTTAATAGAAAAAAAATCTAAAACAGTAGATAAAAAGAACCGTGTTTGAGCTACTGCCAATGTAATAAATTCAAAGCCCATTTGTGTTTCTCTTTTCCGCTTGCCATTACTCTGCGTCTATACCTGTGTTTAACTACTTATATCAATTTTTGGCCAAGACGTAAAGAGAACGTCTATTCAACGTCAGGAAATGCACGTGGATAAAGTTCAGACTACATCACGAAGACCATTGTAGGTGAATCCGCACAATGGCATGTAGGTACACGAAAAAAAAATACCCGATCTCCGGGGATTTTGTAGTTTTTATAACGATTCGTATTTGCAACGTCAGATTATCTGAAAGGCTACAGAACAACAATTGGACACCACATCACGCAATATGTATTTTGTAAACATATAAATATTTGACTAAATTAATTATAAAAAAAAAATAATACTCATAAAAAATATAAATATACGGTTTTGTTTTATTCAATTATTAATCTGATTTGTAATCTCGTCAAATTAAAAAATACCTGTACCATGAGCCACTTAAATAATCATGATTTAAAAAGTTCATAAACATTGGTCATTGTACAATTGTTTATAATATTAAATATTAATATATTTTTTTTTTCATATTTTTTGATTCATGACAATATTACAAAATAATTATATTGTATATTATAGTATATTATAAAAATAATTAATCCTCTTTAATAATATTTCAATAAAATATCGGGCCAGGTAATCGATAAGTTATTTCGGTGCGATTTTAATTAAGTTTTCTACCTTTTAATGCGATTTCATATTGTTTACTACACTGACCTTTTGTCATCAAAAATTTTAATTTATTATTTTAACCTTTATAATCGATATTTGAATGAAGTAGTACAATCGTTTCACTTTAATACTCAAATTAAAAATAATAATAATAATAGTAAACCAAAATTTAAAGAAAGAACTTTTTTGTGGCAAAATCCGTTACAATATGCATTTGGCACAGTCATTTAATGTTCGTAATTATCATTCGTAATGTTTATAGTATATACATATATATACAAACATTATACGCATATAATTTTATTTCATTCTATTTGGCATACATCCAAAGTCATTTAGCATCAACTTTTAGCAATTTTTCACGGCCAACTTTTTTTTTCCCTCGTGATGGTGGTATGGAGTCATTATTATTTAGAACCCTTTGAAACTTCACAATAATTATTAATCCTTTCATGAGTATTTCAGCGGAATCGCATTAAACTTTTATTACAACCGTAGTTTCATTTTATTTTATTTTTTACGAAAGTCTCGACTTTTGGTTAAAACCACCCAGCTAATTTGATTGTTCTATGGTCTTTGAAAATTCGAGAATACAATGCCTAAATAACGTTAGGAGCAGTCCGTCACACACGACCGTAGTAGGACACGTGAGCGGCATAATACGACTATGCCGCCATGATGACTCTTTACATATGCGCATGCATTCGAGCATTTGAACCGGTCTAGATGGAATTTCAACAACTCATTTTTATCGTAAGATCATTAATTCGTTTACGCGATTTGAATACATTACGCGATATCGTTGTCAAGCCGTTGGAACATGGCCAACCGCCCTGGGTTGTACGTTTATGTACCGGGGTGTCAGCCCATAGGTACAATCGACCCTTTTTACAAAAGCTCATTTTTCAAGATTACGTGACAGTGTGCGTGAGCGAGTGTTGGTATTATGTGTACATTCGGATTACGACTATTCCACAACGGATATATATACGCACACCTTAAAAAATACCGCTGTAAATCAAATCTTTATTAAGAGATCAGACCGTTATGGTCATGAAATCGTCAAAAAATAAATAAAAAATGCATGCACATTGGATTGAAACTGTAGCGGGTGTATATAGTTTATTTATCTCGAAATTTACTTTGTGGTACACTTTTAGGCTGTAGGAAAAAAATACGATGATTGGTCTGGGTATAAAACTATAAATAATAAATTCGAAAGTCAAAAACTTTAACATCATCGATTATTTTACGATTTTTAAAACCACACACATAAACACAAAAAAAACGATGATATATCTTTTGAATTTTTAATACTTGGTTTTTAGTGTTTTTACACATAAAACTATGAAAAAAGTATTTTGTTTTTCTGTGTCTCCGTAAAATACAACTCATAGTTGTAACTAAATTAATAACATACAAATCAGATCAGGAATTTTAAAACAAATATTCACATTTGATTTTCCTATACTATTTTGTTTAACATGTTAAAAACAAATAAATATTAAAAAATAGTCTTTTAAAATGAAAAAAATAAACACTATATTTTTATATTTTATAGAAGCATAAATAGACCAGAATTCGCATTTAATAATTTTAAATTGTTATTAATGTCGTAAAATCATAAACTTTAATTTCACGCTAAAAATTAGAATTAATTTTTTATCAGTATTTCAAGTCGTTTAAACAAAATTATTGAAAATTCTCAGCATAGACTTTTGTATGAAGCGTTGATATAACAAAATATTATTTTACTAGCTTTACAATATAATATAATTCCAGAAATATATCGTTCACGCTAATAGGCCCCTTCTATTATTGCTCCTACTGCTTCTTATTTACCATTGAAGCATTATACGATAGACCAATAAGCATGTATGGAATTCATAATTTCTCTTTGATCTTCACACCAATAATATCACTTTGCATACACTTTGGTTACAATCTAAGTCGTATTACACTTTATAGTTGGATAAATTTAAGTGTAGTGATAAGTTATAGTATAGAGAAGTTATAAATATAAATTTAGTGATAAGTCACTATAAAGTTAGTTTTAAAAATTTTTACAAGAAAAGTTTCACATTGCATTTTATTTTTATTTAAAGAATAATATTTTTTTTTATGAATTTTCATGCAAGAAATAAAGCTTAATATGTGGTTTTATTGTGAGTATCGCAATTAATATTATATACAATAATGTGAAAAAATATACAATATAATTATAATACCGTTTAAATAACATCGTTTTTACTACGCACCGTAAATAAATTAAACGTATTATTCATATTTCGAGTGTAACACTTATTTTCTGAAATAACGATGTTATTTTTTTTTTTTAACATAACATACATTTAATTATACCGAATAAAATTCGTGTTCGTAATCAATGTTAGTTTTGATTTTTCCGCCACGCAGGCGAAAAAAGGTCAGATAATTGGAAAAAAACGGTTAGTTTTTTTTTTTACCTCCTCAACGTTCGTTCTGTCGTCGAATGTCCAATATTATCCCATTTCATAATGACATCCAGGGGTGAAAAAAAACCGTTCACGCTTGGAAAGGGGAAAAATAATGCGGACACAATTATAGCGGATGATTGCGTTCTATTGTCGTGTCCGTCTAAAATCGATACAGTTTGACTTTCCATTAGCATCACTTTCAATGGCCCTTGTATTGTAACATTTAATGCGTATTTAGTTTGCGTTTGTGGTATGTGTGTATGCGTGATCGTATGTATGTGTGTACGTGTGTATGTGTGTTCTGCTATAATAATAATTATTATTATTAATGTTACACGTTATTCACAGCGGTTCTCTATACTACTATGTATATTTACATACGTAACGAGCCGGCGCATACCGGAAGTAGCTTCCTGCCGCATTCCCCTATCACTGTGGTGACTGACTGCAGGAGGGAGCTTTTAAGCTGAACCGGATTTATTTGGTAGTATCGCACCGTGTGTCTAGGACCGGAAACTTCATTTCCGAATGTGCCTAGAAGAAAGTGACAAGACACAAAATCAACAGAAAAGTTACATTATTTTTAAACTACATTTTATTCATTCTGTGTGCACTGCAAAAAAACATTTAAACTATACAGTCCTAAAGATAAAAAAAAATATAAAATATTTTTGGCAATGCTAAAAATAATAAACATGTTTAATAAAATAATTAGTGACGACAGTTAAAAAAATAAATATTTTTTAACAAAATATTCAATATGTTATAAGTTAAAATATTTTTGGTTTTTTAAATAATAAATATTATGCACATTACAAAAATTAATACAGAAAACAAAAAACGATAATTAAAAACGAAATAATCAAATATAACGGTTCTTATGTGAGCATATTGATATACGAGCTTTATGAATTATTATTGGCCGAAGACTGAATAAAAATGATGACAAAGATTGAATATATTATTTTATTTTATTTAGTTAAAACTTTTTCGATATTCATTTTTTACTTAATGTTCACGAGAAGCCATTGAAACAACAATACAGTTTTTAAAATTTAAAATTTTCAAGGAATAAAAATATCAAATATTATTCAGAGGTGTTTAAAATGTAACGTGATTAAATCTAAGAGGATTCAGTTAAAAATTAGGTCCTATTTGTTTTTCTGTAGCTTTTGTTGCTAACGAAGTAGAAACATTCTATAACAGTATTTGTTTACTTTGAAAATAACGATAGCTTCAATTTTAAATTATACATTGGAGTGATTCATTATTTACATTCAGGACATATTTCCTAATGATGGTAATATCAATAATATGTATAGTATTTACTATATAATCCATTTATAAATAAATTGTGAATTTATTTCTCGACAAAAATGTTTACAAAATGACATTTTTAGAATTTTAAGATAATTTTTTTAATTTTATTTGTATTATCAATGGTCATAAATTTTATTATTAACGTACTTAATATATAAATAAAAAAACTAAATAAATATATAATACTTATAATCATATTCATTTGAATACAATGTATGAGAACAATAAACAAATAAAAGAAAAAAATATAGTTGCTTAAAAAGGTTTGTTAAATTTTAAATTATTTTTTTTTATTTTTTTAAGCGTAATATTATGATTATATTATTAAATAAAATTTTATAAGAAATAAATAACTTAGCATAAATAAAAATACTGAAATAATTGAAATATAATAAACCATGAAAAAGACTTAAATTAAACTCTGTACGTCAATCTACTGTATAGTATGCGAATTTACTTCATCATTGATTAATTCACTGTAATATTAAATTTTAATTCAATGATTACCTACTACAGTAGTTGAAAAAAAATATTTTAATGAATTTCTTCAAAGTTGAAACTTGAAATGCTTTTAAAAAATTAGGCTTTTTGATGTTTTCCAATTGCTTTAAGAATAACTTATTGGAAACATAGTATTAATTTAAATATAATTTATTTCCTCATAAGAATCCTACACGAATTTAAAAATGATAAAATATTACAAAAGTCTAATAATAGAATAAAAAAGAGCCAAAATATTTTTAAATTATTTTGATAAATTAAATTAGTGACTAATATTGGTAATATATTAAATATTACATATTTATGTTAAAAATTTATTTTATATTATAAACTATACCTAGTCCAGTTCATCACGCATGATATTATGAAAATTTCCCTCATTGATGCTGTATAATTTTTGAATTACAACAAATTAAAATGGTTTTTTTGAAAACTTTTAACACCTAATATATCTAAAACGAAAAAAAAATTGTAAAAACAAATATTTCTTATTTGATACCAGAAACCTATTTCAATGTTGATGATTTGAGGTGACTATGGGTGAACTCAGAGGTATTAAAGAGAAAAACGCACATCATTGTTAGTCCAATTAATTATATCATACCATTCATAATCTAAAATAAGGAATGTGTGCTTAGAATTACAAATATATATATTAAATAAATTTAAATGCAAATAAATTTATATTTTTGGTAAAAGTATATATAAAATTACATTTTTTAATTATTTAATGGTAATTATATGATTTATTTATTAATTTGAGGTTTATGTAATTCAAACTATATTATAAATCAAAAGAATATCACAATAATAACTCAAAACATAATATTCCTTGCCTTCATATGAAGAACAATGAAATATATTTATTTTAATTTTGAAAATTAACAATATTATAATTTATCAACTATATTATGTTTATTTAATTTAAAATAATATATTTTACATTATAAGAATTAATTATTATTATAATATTAGATTTTCACAAAAATGTAATCATATACCTATTATATCATAGCTCGAATCAAATTTAGAATTTAATTAAATTTTTTCTTACCTAGAAAAAACAACTATTAGTATTAGATTTACAATCGATGAAACACTACACGCGAAACTTTTCAATTACCTACCTCCAAGTTTCAATACTTTAATCTACTAAAATACAGTTTTTTTTTTTTTTTTTTTTTAATAGAAAAAAAGAAAAGAAAAAAAAAGATAATCGTACTTCTAATACCTATCTTCAATGTTTCTTTTAAAATTGAAAACTAAACATGACTAACGATACGATGCTCAAAACATTTGCATAATATTAAAAGGAATTCACAAAAATTCCTTTTATTAATTTCCACATGCATCCTTTAATTTATTTCAAACTTTAGTACAGTTTACAGTGCTTTTTAACATAAAAACAACAATTCCTGGTCTGTTAAATTTTTAATTATTCTGAAATAATGTTATAATGTGTTCCTTTGTTTTTTAATTTTTAAAGTTTTAAAAATAATAGTTTTTAACAAACAGTTTGTAACTCATAGTTTAATAAAATTAAACATTTTTATATATTTGAAACCTAAGGTTAGTAATAAGTACTTAGCACTATTTTCATTATGATTATAATTCAGATATTTTGGTTTAATAAAATGCAGTGGTGAATTTGATAGAAATTGATTGCTTTAGCATATTCAGAAAATACATATATTAAGGTTGAAAGTAACAATATCTAAATGAATGTGCTTAAACAGGATTTGTGGGTATTGATCGAAATTTATCAAAATACTTACATAATTTTCATGAAAATTGTGAACAAAAAACCGTTTCACAGTGGTACTATATACACTAGTATAATTCGTGGTTCATGCAAATAAGTATTCGTTTTATACAACTCCAAAAAAAAAGTATGACAATAGCGCAGTAATAATAAGATTATAATCACCCGTCGTCAAGTTGTTGACCGTCGTAACCGTCGCACACGCACGTCATAAGATTGTCTTCTTCTCCATTTGATTTTTAAGACCTGCTCGCGCACAGCATTGTTAGCTTAGTATTATCACGAGCGTGCGTCTCTACAATAATAATAATAATGGCATTCTAGTATAATCTTTATACATGTGTGTGTGTGTGTAGTACACATACAGAACACGGACGGCCGGCGAAAACCGTTTCGGACTGAATACATCGCGTTAAGTTTTTTTCACCCGCAATTGTGCATCTTGTATGTATAACATTATACGGTATATTTCCTCGGTGCCGCGCCCCCACAGCCGCCGCGCCGTATGAAAGCAAATGGCCAACAATCGTCCGGGCGGCGACAGCTGAAAATTCTTATCACGATTTCCCATTCCCAGTGCGCTTATTATTTCTGAGGTACCATCATATATGTATATAGAGCGTCTTATAGCGTTCGGTATATATTACAGCAGTGGATGTGTGTATAGTTGAAAAGAAACAACCTCGCGCACCCGCGTGGGCAATCGTGGAGATGTAATAAAATTTTCCGCACACCGACACATCGGTCCCGCAGGAAGATACGATCGCAGAGATATTCTCTCCCCTACCCAACACACACACATACCACCACCACTACTCTTCACTCTATGGGTCCCATCGGATTCATTCGCTTATATATGTATATTATGCGAACACATACACGCGAGAACTACCACCGCACTCTCCGAAATCCCTCTGAACGTTCGTTGGTCTGTTTCGTAGTCGTAGTCACCGTCGTCATAGTCGTCGGCGTCGTCGTAGTCGTCGTTGTCATCATCGTCGTCGTCGTCGTTCGGCGGTTTATTGTTATTCCGGTCGCGAACCTCTCAAAGATCGTATAAAAGCCAGCGGCTCTTTCTCCCGGCATCCATCTCCGTGTTCGTTGCTTCTACGTCATCTCCGTGTGCGCACACACCGACGACTAACGAGCAACGAACGAACAAGACGTCCACTGAGTAGGGGAAGTATCGGCGGTGGCATGGGAGGGGGGTTGGGATTTGGCCTCCAGCTAATAAACACGTTTCCATCCCCTACGTATTATATATTTAGGGAAGTATGGGATATATACGTATATATATATATATATAATATATGTTGTCTGTCGTGTACGACAAACTCGGCGTTAAACCCGTCACGCGTTTATACTTCAAGTGAAGAATACCATACGTGCACGTATGTGTGGGCTTCGACACCGTCGGTCGGTGGGTTGGTTGTACGGTATTCTGTATCCAAGCAAACTTTTTTAGTGCTTGTGCATGCACTCGGTGTACTCACTGTAGTCACTAACACGTGTATTCTAGTGTTCATAGTTATAATATATAATATAATATTGTATTCGTGGACGAGAGTAGTTTATTTCTCTTGCCTATACTACTGTATTTTTCTCTCTTACAAAAGTATTATTTCAAAAACGAGTTTTCCATATTTTACGGTTGTTTCAAGTTTTTAAATGTCTACCATCCGCAATATAAAATGTTTATGAATATTAACTACTGTGCTTTAGATGATTTCGTATAGTTCCCAAACAAAAAATAAAACTGAAGTACGAGTATAATATGGTCTAGGTACGTGTTAACGAATATTGTGTTAAATAAGCGTGACAGTATTTATTATATGTTTGCTATAAATTTCTTTGAGTTAATACAACATAATTTTCATCACTTGAAAGTCATGCTCTTTGCGGTTTAGTTAAATGCACCTACTCATTTACCTATTTTAGATATAAAATATCTACGCCAATAAATTGTTATGTAATATATTTTTTTTATATCGCACAAGTATAGACTGTTTAATTTTACACAAGACAATGTTAACGTTCAGAAATATAAATCGTTATTCTTAAAAATACATATATTTGAACACTAACTTAATAATAATATTGATATAATACTATGTGTGCATTTACTATCATGCCAATGTGCTCAATATTCATATTTGCCAAATTGTACTTAAAGTCACATAAAAAAAAAAATAATAATAATACACTATACAGTGGTAAAATAGGGACATGGGCCATGTCATGAGCTCATGAAAGGGTACACAAAACACACCAGTTGCTGTCTGGCACTAGTATTAAGCCTCTTTTCCAGTGGCTTGTTTTCCGATGGGCGGCTATCCGGTAATTTAAGCTACATGGAACGTCGTGCCTTACAACACGTAATTGATTTGTTAATTAATAATAATAATAATAAACATATACAATTATTAACTCGTTATAATCATTATTCAATATTCAAACATCATTTTTTTGTAAGTCCCACCTACAGTAGATTCATGACTATTCCTCCTTATATAATTAGAATAGTATAAGGTTAGGTTCACCTTATTGTTATTTATACATTTTATATTAACAAGTTGTTTATTTTTGAATATATAATTCTACTAAATAATTTACTATAAATAATTGTATTACTTAGCATAAAGTGCATTTAAAACCAAAATTGAAAACATATTGAAACATATACACAATAAACACAATGTGTTTTAACATATTACAATTCTTTGTTTTATGAAAAAACTATTAGTTGAATTCCTAATTTAATTATTTTATTTATTACTTCGATTAATATAAAGCATTAACCAAGTTAAATGGTATTAAAATGATATTATAAATTAAAAATATAAATAATCAATTTTATTATTTATATTTATTAACTTGATACATTTGAATTTAATAATAAACAATTATACAGAAATATGATTTTAGGTGAAGACGATATTTTCACATATATACATATGACCTAACTTCTGTTATTCTTTTATCGTTGATTCCTTACTCACTTACTCAGAATTTAAAATCATAAAATAATATTTTATTTTTAAATTATATTTACAACATAATTAGAACAAGATAATGTAATATTGGTAAGAATTATTTATAAGGTAGGTACTAGGTAGATAACATTATTTTTAATTAAATTTACAATTTTAAGTTATATATTGGCTATATCTTAAGTGATTTTTTTTATAATTGATTCATCATAAAATTAAGCGTATTAATATTTCTGAAATTCTTATTATAACTTAATTAATTTTCCTTTTATTTGAAAATATGAAAATATCGTTTTTAGGATATTGAAAAAAAAAATCAAAATTAATATTATTTTATTTTAATTTTTCAAATAAAAGTTTTTAATTTTTACACCTGTATAAAAAAACTTTTTGAAATTATTGTAAAAACAATAATATAATTAATACAAATTATTAAAAATTAAATTAAAATAAATATTATACTAACAGTTTTGGAATGCACAAAAGTTCTAACCAAAAGTCATAAAATGTCATAGTTTTATATGTATAATAATCGTCTTGATATTTTATGATTTCCTCAGGAAATAACGAAAAATTGTATGCTCAGGAAACCTTAAATTACAAAAATCTATATACATTTCTAATCTATACATATATATTAATGTTATATAATATTTTTAAAGCATAAAAAGGTAAAGTAAAAAACCATTATAATATACTTAGTGTAAAATAAAATAATAATTATTATTGCACCATTCCATTATCATAACAATAATTACAATTTATTAAAATGCTTAATACATGCTATTGAAACAAAAACGTGTTGCTTATTTACAGCATTTGTACAAACTAATGTAGAACTTGAAAAAACAATCGTCACTATCAGTAATTAGTAATAATGTATTATTCGTAACAATAACTTAACCTAAGTGAGTTTAAGGATCAGCGATTCTTAATTCGGCTTTTTTTTAGCACTTACAGGATTTTTTTGGCCAATTTAATTCACGAAGAATTTAAAGGTAGAATCCATTCAGGTTATTACAAAACATCGGTAAACCAAAGAGCGCACAAACTGTTAATGTGTTTATAGTGTCGAGGGACAACAACAATATTTACCTGATAACCCCTGCAAAAGTTAATGCAACGGTATTAATTAAACCAGCTCGTGATACCGTACGGAAAATACCTGTCTACCGTAATTTTGCAGTGACGGGGTCGTATGGTTTACCTTTGAACCACGAAAGTTTAGTGGTGTATAAAAACTAGGTGTGTCGGTGTCACATCCATAAAGCAATTTACTTGTTCAATGCTGCAAATGGACGCATGTATTACTATTTTACAACTAGCGATATTGTTATACGATATTTTCGATGCTTTAAAAACAAAAAATGTAAAATTAAAAATAATATAATATAATGATAGAGGGTATTGCATCTACTCACCACGCTTGAAAAACAGCACTGAAAAACTGTAATTTTTATCCAGACAGATTTATTTAATTTTTTTATTTTCATCCATTTTCATAGATTTACACTAGTAAAACAAACAATAAATACCAACAAATAAATAAAATCACAATATTTATTTAATATTAATTTAATAATGAGACGTATTTTACTTTTCCTACAATATACTACCTAAATAATTTAATTAGATTTAATTCGAATTCACGAAATGTCCATAAGTGTATTTTTCATAAATTGGCATGTTTATAGGTTTATTTTTTAATTAGAATGTTACATAAATTATGTATTAATTGTTTAAATTTTGAGAATTGTACATTCAAAATCAGCAAACATCATTTTACCAAACATATTATTATGTACACACACAAACGAAAATATATTAATATATCATAAAACCATAGATTTTGGATTTCTGTCATATTTCTCACAAAACCTTTCATAATATCGTGTCATCGAAAATGGACGTACATTATCATCCGTATCAATGTTATCAATACGTATCATATTATTATTGTATGGTATACCATCAGTAATTCGAAACATTAATCGCTTAGATTTTACTATACATATATTTGAATAGTTACATGTCCTGTATAAATTGCAATAAATTAATCATTATTATGCACTGGTTCACTTTAAACGCGTAGTATTTATTAAACGTACATCGGAATTTTGCCACGACAAAATAAATTTGCCACTGACAATTTAATAATAATAAAATGTAATTAATTACCCGTTAGGTCATTAATGGTTATTATTTTTTTGCGTTAACCACAAGCGCGTAACGATATAAAGAATATTCTATTTTTAAAACGATACACTTAGTATTATATAGTTATAAACATATTATTTATAATTTAAGAGTAACATTTTCTCGTTTCTAATGATAAGGTTTTTTTTGAAAAAAAAAAAACAATTCTTGGCACTTATATTAATTTTCACATAAATTACCTAATAAGCATTTTTTCAAACTAATAAGTAAACACTAATTTTGTGGTATGAACTATAAAGCAATTAACTGAATATTGAGTGTACAGTTTCAACAATAAACATATTATATGGTAGGTTTCTTGTTTATTTTAAGCTAACTATTTGTATCTAAATAATATGCCATATTACCGTTAAATGTGTCATATGTTTAGCGGCAATTGGCAATGTTCAAAGAAAATAAACATTTTACTTCATGTACAACCGTGAGTTACATTTTATTAATTGTTTTTTTTATTCACTATTCACACAAGGTCGTTGTTATTTTATAACATTTACTAATAGTTTTCTTGCGGAAATTAACTCTCATGGCATTTCAATGAAAATGGAGTTGAAATCATTTCACAGAGTAATTCAGAAATAATTGAACATCCTGAACTCAATACCATAATATACGCACATTTTCATTTCAACAAAACATAACAAAATATTAACTAAGCAAGCACATAGTAACCTATCAAATTGCCGATTACATTTTGGGTAATATTATCTGCAGTTGCTTTTGTATTTGAAACCAAATTTCTCCCTATATTTTTCGTTTTTTGTGCGTGTCAAAAAAGTGCCAATATAATGTCGACGGAACAACGGGTTGACATGACTTTAATATATTCCCGTGACGCACGCGATAATTTTCTAAATGATTTGTGGCTCTTTTCCCTTCCCCATCATTTATCTATAAATCAAGGGTCAGAAAGTAATTATAAAATAGTGGGTGTGCAATAAATGTTTAACTATAGAAGAAAAAAAATAATTTAGGTTATTTTTATTACCCATTATAAACGATTCTATTCTCATTTGAAATCGATTTGCTATTACGTTGACGTTTAAACGATTTAAAATTCTTTGCTTTACAATACTTAATCAAGCTTTTCGGGGAAATGATCAATTTTCTGATAATTCAAATACTAACAATACTAACAGGGCAACATTATTTCCTTATTCGTCATATGCAGGAAAACAGTTTTATTTTGCGATTAATATGTAGACTACAATAAATCAAATGGTTTTAGTTATTGGCTGTTGTCCAAAATTCTACCTATTGCTATTTAGATATCAACGGAAATAATTCAAATATTTCGTATACTGTCTTGGTATTTGATATTATTAATGTTTCACAGAAAATAGAATATATAGCAATAAGATGAAACCTTAATTTGGGAGTTATAATAAAACATAATAATAATAATACCAAAGAAATCATTTGCATTTGAAAACTAAACAGATTTAAATCTACGAAGTAAGAATAAATTAGATACCAATAAATTGTCATAAAATTATTATAGATGACAAATGAAAGACGTTGGTTAACCAAACGTTAATGTAAAAATTAAAATGAGAGTTTTTATTGTTTGTAACAAATCTCGATAAAGTTTCAAAGTTATTAAAAACATGAGATAAATAATAATAATAATAATAATAAACAGTACATTTAAATGATGGAAACTTTTAATAATTAAGAAGCAATATTTAAAGAAACACCAGTAGAAAAAAAAACAATAACAAAATAAAGTTTTGATTTGTTTGAAAAAACAACTCATCAAATAACAGTTTCAATAAATAACAGCCTTTGATGTTCTATTATGAAACGAAAAAATTTTAACGACACAATGTAATTCTAATTATAAATGTAATACTACATTATAAAATAGTTTTTTTTATTATTCAAATTTTAATTTCTATAAATTCAAAAGGATGAAAATTAACCGATCACTGAAGAATACCATACACCAATACTAATTTTTAAGATATTATGTAAACTTAATATTAATTTCTTCCTGTATAAAAAAATTACATATAAATTATTTGAAAAGGATTATCGAAATATTAGCAAACCTGATAATCCCAAACCTACTTTTAGTAAATTATCGGAGATACACGAGGACTGAGGAGTTAATTTAATTTAACAATATAACACATTAAAATTTAAAAACAAAAAATATTGTTTCTAAAGCTCAATCATCGAGTTTTATAGATTATATTTACATAGAAAATAAAGAAATGGAATTGACTCTGCAAAAACATATTCTACTTATAAAATATAAAACGAAAAATACAAGCAATTTAAAATGATTTTCAGTAAACGCATTTTTGTGGTTAAAACGTGAAAACAAAGACCATGTAAAGATTTGATTTTGTACTCTGATTTTTCATCTATGAGCAATAAAATTATATTATTATCATAGTTTCTTGTTTTATAGATTTTTATATTAAACAGAAACGAGTTGACACTGTTGACATATTTCCAAGATGTAATTATGAATTTTTGTGTGCGCTTATGTTATATTCGCGATTATCCAAATTCCAAAATGAATTTATCGTGGCCCGAAACACGCTCGAATTCATCGCTATTATAACAATAATAATTATAATGATGATTACCGGGCAACGATTGACAAAGACTCGTGAGCAAAAAAAAAAAATAATTGCAAAACTAAAGGGTTATAAAAACTATAGCACGTTTTACCTCGCTCGATCAATTCAGGGTTGCACACAGATTACACTCGCCGGTACACGGTGGTGGTGGCGGCGGTTGACCGCTTTTCATACTCGACACGTCGCCGGACGTCGTTTATTATTTCGGCTGTGTGTTCGGTCGTACACCTACGACGACGGAAGCCAACAAAATGTACTGTGTGTGTAAGTGTATGTGTTTATAAGGGTAGATTTCATCCTGGCTGACTGGTGAAAAACCACCGTCATGTTTTTGCACAGAGAACAACTAGTTTGGTACAGGCGATGAGAACAAATAAAAAACAAAAAAGTCCAAAAGAAACGGAATATTTCTAAAGATTTTTTTTTCTTTTAATCACATAGATCTATTACCATAAAATGTAACGACTGTATTGGATGTTTTAATCGTTTCACCGTGTCATTCACAATGCCAAACAAATTTGTTTATACTGTTAACAGTATGACAAAATACTGTGATAATGAATCAATAGTTTACCACAGTAGAACATAATATTTAATAGTTAGGTATTATTATAATAGATAATATTAAGTAGGTATCTAATTTTAATTGCAACGTCTACTGGTTAACAGAGTTTTTCAAATAGAAACTTTTAGAACGTTTATGCTGTGGAATTATTTTATTTTTTACTTTTGAAATGTTCACTCTTCGATATAATTTATAAATATACATTTATATATTTTTTTTTTACATAAACCCACGATTTACTGAACGATAGAAGTTATGCTACTTCAAGATAAATAATTGATGTAAAACACTTATCCCATTTCACACAATAAAAGTTCTAGAATTTTTATATTAACTTTGTCAGAAATTTACATTTTACCATGAACGATGTGGGCCATGAACGAATTTGTATCCAATAATGCTTATCCTTGTACTCGAAAAAGATAGTATGCAAATCCGGTGATCCCTGCCATGGTTGAATATTGATAGCGCACTTACTAAAAGGTCTATCTTTTTAGCCGACCAGTTTAAGGTTAAAATAATTTCTGTTATACCACTTTAGAATTCTACTATAATTTTCATTAACCCTCTTTATACACCAGTAACTACTGAATTAAAATTTATATCCAAACACCCATCTGATAAAAATATTTTTAGACTTCACAATACTGTAACTAGGTAAATTACTATTGGAATTTTAATTATATGAGTATATTATACAAGGAATTTAAAAACGTAATTATTAATTTTTATTTCACTTTCAATTATTGTTTTACTGTAATAATAAAATACAAATAAAATAAAATTTATTTTAACCAAACAATAATTATTTATAGTTCCATTGTAAAAATGATAATGATAAATTGAGTGAGAAGATAAAAGTATTTCGTGCTTAAATATAATTTGTTCAAGTAGCAGAAATTCTATTTTTAACTAAAAAATGGAAGTCTAATTCAACTATTATATATATCCATTATTTACAAATGTATTTCTTTAGTGCGTTTTGCATTATTCGATTAAATTTTTTTTATAACTATTATGATATCGTCTTTTTAATATTAAATAATAAGTCAGACATTTCCTCTAAAATCACGTTTTTTTATCAGCTCCGACCTCGAATTATTGAAGTGATCGTGCTCACAAACTAGATGTTATAGTAAGCTGATTAATAATTAAATAAATATTTTTTTTTAATTATAACTATACGACAAAGGTTATCATACCCTCTGTAAGGGAAGAAATAAAAACCTTTGTAAACTAGAATAAAGTTTGTTTTTTAGTTTAATGGTTTTATACCTAAACACTAAGTAACATTGTGAAGTTATAATCATATATTATTTAAATGCATTTAAACTTTAATACACGAGTACATTTCAAAATAATAATATATTTACTCAATTTGCTTTAAATGAAAAAAACCTATATTATAAATGTATATCTATATATTTAAACGTATTATTTTCACTCATTGTATGATAATAATGTATATTCTATAAAAATGCAACATGTATAAAGTTAACTTTCAAATTTCAATTAAAAAATAATAAAATAATAATAATTCACTTAAGTTAATAATAAAGAATATGAACAGAAAATGTTGTACAGTACATTTAGTTTTAAACTGATATTTTTAATTGTATACTCAATTCTGATGGTCATATCAAAAGTTCTCAGAATGTTTTATAAAATATTAAAATAATGAACTAAAGTATGTAATAATTTTATTTTGTATTAATTTTTAATACATATATTTTAACTACCTTTGTGATGAGAGTAAACATATTTTTATATTATTAAAAATAACTTAAGTTTATTTAATTTTCACTTCAGCAAAAAAATAATTGTATTTTATAAAATTCCAAAGAAATAAAATTAAATGGCGAGTTTTACAAAAAGTAATCTTATTTATGTGGTATTTATTAAATAAGTTTTCTAAAGAAAACTAAAATGCACCAGCAGCGTTGAAAAAAAATAATGCAAATGTACAATAATGTTTGATGTACTAATTGTAACTATTTTTTTTTTCTATTAAAGTATAACTGTACTGTTCCATTAAGCATAACACCTCAGTTAAAACTATTTGACATAAAAAAAAAAAAACTTTAATTTAAATTTAAGTATTTTCGAAATAATATCATGCAACCTAAACTATTAAATAGTAATGTTTAATATAAGTTTTAAAATAAACGTTTAAATTAAAGTATTTTGGCATATTTCAAAAAGTACTCGGGTATATTTAAATGTCAAATTTTAATATACCTATTAAATAATATTTTATTATTCATTATTATTTAATTCAAATTTAACCAACAAATTAATTTCGCTAAACTATATAAATCATTAAATCATAATAATCTAAAGGCACAAAACCTTCAAAATTAAAATTAAATTAACATTGCTTATGACCAAGTGTCTATCATCTACTAAAATACACTTAAACGATGCATTAAAATGTTATTTTAAGGAGAAGTTAATCAAATTATTTTGAAAATTATTTAATATAATATAAATTATAGTAAATATATTATAATATAATATAAGTAGTTTAATTAGTATTAATAATATTAAAGATATTGCTATAACGTACAGGTTTTATTTCCAGGAATAATATAACAAAATCAATATAACAGCTATCGATAACATACTTTTCAAAATGTTTTTTTCATTAAAAAATGTATAGAGATAATATTATAAAACAAGAAAATAATTAACATTTTGTTATAATGGTGTCATAATACTCATATATTAGTATTTTCAGTCTTTACTAGCTCATTTTACTCAAGTTATTGGTAACAATTATTGTTTTAGACTATTAAGAGGCTCTATGTATATACATATATATATATATATATACATTTTAAAAAACCTAAATAATACAGTGTTATTCAAAATGTATCATCCGATGCTTTGCACCTGGTTTCCTGGGTCATCTAATCTTACGCCATGCGACTTTGTGTTATGGAAATATGTTAAAGATATAGTATATTATGCACCACTATTATCATCAACCAAAGAGGAGCTGAAACATAGCGCAATCGCCACTCTATTGAGATTGATAAGTATTGTTATTATATTCCAACTAGATATTGTTCTTGTGACCAATGGAAGGCATGTAGAATATTTATTAGTACAATTAATTAAATTGGACATATTTTACTTTTATTTAATACAATACAACATTTTGTTCTAAACCTAAAAAATGAAATCATATAAACATTTAAAATTGAATGAATAATTTAGAATAACCTTGTATATACCTTGGCATTATGATAACATCAATTTGATATATTAAAAAGCGAATTTATTACTAAAATTGCTCTGAATCTATTGCCACTAAATTTGATATATTAAATTACTTTAGTCAGATGTTTGATGGTTAGTTTATAATATTCATTAGTTTTAATTATTTATTTGAGACTATCACTAGTACCTATTGTTTCAAATCAGCTTTAGCTGTCTTATTAATACGTTATATATAAGACCTGAGACTTAATAGCAACAGTTGTCGATGATTTGGTACTATATAAGCGTACGAGTTTGAGTGAGGCCATACAAAACCATTCGTTCTGCAGGTTCTCTTTTGACGTCCGACTTGAAACTTACCTGACAAAGTTTGTCTGTCCTTTCTAATTTTAGAAACCATTAAGCTTTGATAATATATCCGTTCATTGTCAGACGCATGGAGGCCGTGGCCGGTAATTAATGTGGCCGAGTTAATACTGAAGCAGCTGGATCATCAGTTTTAACTAGCTAATTGCAGACCTGACTATAGAAAGTGGTAAGTTTAATGGGATATATCGGTGTTAGTCAACCCCTTTATCTACTCTCTCAGTCGAAAGTTTAAACGCACCCACTTTCAGTCCCTGGCTTTTGTGCCAACTAATCTGGCGTTGTAAACTATTATTAATTCAATCAGGCCCCGTGCATCAGCTGACCGTTTAGAAATTGAGTCTTAACTCAGGACCGAAATGTGCCTTTACACAGTAGTATAACAATTCAAATAGTATTAAGTCATCAATCCAACGGCAAAGTCACTATCAATTGCAATCACGGGGTCTTTAGTATAATAACGGCTGACCCCCACAAACCATAAACGAGTAATAATTTAGCAATCTCACCTTTAATTGGTTCACTGTCGATGACTTATTGTTTTATTTTAAAAGATTGCAATCCATTTAAAAGTAGCGTAAGAGCCTGCTGTGGTTAAGGCAATAAAACGTAAAAGGATTTCTCTGACAAAGAATAATAACGCGAAAGGCACCGAAATGTTCCTTTGCAACCGCAGGACAACGGGATAACGTTCCCACGAGGGTCCTTATGAAACTTTTATTTTTCCCAAGTCGATATAATCTTTTTGATTTAGTTTTATCGGCGAGACTGTATCGTCTATTCCGGCGATGCAGTATGGGGTAAAAAAAATACAAAAAAAAAAGAGTTAGTAGATTTTTCTTACACAGCTGTTTTACGAAACTCGGAGCACACGTCGTTGCTCGGGGGTCGGGAAGTGCACACTAGGAAGGTTTTTTCTATCTTCCTCATCCAACATTCCTCCAAGTGCACAATATTGTATATTGTAGTGTCCCACGGGTTTCCACATACTCGCGTTTGAGCAATAAACATTTCGTATGTGCTTTGAATTTCAATATAATCCCTTTTTTCCTACGACACGCATTATTCCGTCGTAATTACAAAGGGTAACTTAAGTGCACTTGAGCGTTTTTAATAGACTAACGGAGTTTATTGGTCACAATGTTTCCTACCATTGAATGCAAAAGAACGACCATCACGGTATCATTAAATCTATTATGTCCATTATATCTGTTACTAACTCTATGTCAATTGCGTCGAGTAATTTCAATTTGATTTTACATTATTGAAGTCAAAATTATTGTCACTCCTTTACTACTATATAAAAATATATAAGGTAAATTATATTTTGTACTTTTAAAAACGATAACAACTTCAAACTATGAAGGTACGACGCTCTTGATGTACAATGTAAAAACCAGCATACACATTATATTCGTTTCTATAATAACGAAATATTTACAAAACGTGTATTAATAGCAGCCGAGTAAGTACACTACTCATTCTATTAAATATATTGTCTTTATAGCTATTGCAATCGTTCCGTGCTAGTGTCGGGAAACAAATAATTAGCAATATGATCGGGAGTGGTGGAAACGTAACCACACCATTTCGTTGTTGAGAATCCTATTAATTAGTGGCTAGGTGGGCTAATTTTTAGAGGTGGTTGGAATTTTTGAGTAGATTTTCATGCCACTGCAGACGTATCATTGTCTCGTCACGCATAGATGAAAATTCCATAAAAAAGGTTTGACAGGTGACGCCCCCATTGTAGGCTGCTATTCGAAACTTTGTCAAATACTCTAATAGAAAATATTATTAAATCACGAGACATAGCTTGTATTTTTTTTTTTTTTTTTTTTTTTTATTATTATTATTTTTTTTTGTTCGACTTTAATTTTTTTCTACTTCTTTACATTGCTCCGGTGATTTTTTTTTTACCTCAATACTTAACAATAATATAATAGTGCACGTTATTTTACTGAATGTGTTTCATTATGGAAAAAAAAGTTTATGATGTGAAATTCGTGTTATCGGATAGGCTATTTTTAACCTTTATAATCGTTCTTAAAAAAAATATACATTGTATTATTCTTTCTAGAGAATCTATCTAATGTTACAGTACGTTCAAATTATTTAATGATAAAAATACATTTATATGTCAAATCAATCAAAATATGTACGGATAGCAATGATTAAAAATACATTATTATCATACTATATAATTTTCATGTTCATAATAATAATATGTTGTTTATCTTAACCAATCAATAATATGACTGAAATAGATTTTGTTTCCCGTCAGAAAGGATAACAAAATATAATGCTTTTCTCTACTTATGCTCGTAATACAACTTGTTTCAATATCATAATACACCAAATGCATCAAACATGCTTTATCCCGTTCACTGTCTATATAATATAACTTTTGTATTCAATCTTAATGGATTTTGGTTAATTCAAAATTATTTTAAATTATTAATGGCTCGTATACGCAATTGCATAATATAATAAAGTAAGAAACTTTAAGAACCAGATATATTTTGTTGTTTAGATAGAAATATTATATTTTAAGCTAACAGATACTTCACGTTTTTAGATTAATTTTAATTTGTAATTCATGAGTTTGTGCTGGTGCATAAGTTTTTGAAATAACTTATAGTGTATAGGTATTTAGATTACAGTTACAAGTATTTCAATATTTTGGACATCACAAGGAAGTTGTTTCTAAACTTTTTAGTGTACGTGAAGCAGTAGTTTCGAGTCAAAAACGTATCGACTTGAAGTGTAAACTATATTACTATAAAGCGTGAAGAATGTCACGTATATTACTTAATGAATTTAAAAATACATTTCAACTAATTTCGAACAATTTTCTCATTTGTTTATAAAAATTTACAAGTTAATTTATACGAACTATGTTAATATCATTTTTGTTATTATTTTTTTTTTTTTGTGGAAAAAATCATTTTTTATCCATAATATACTATCCATATATTTAATGTCATATGGTTTTGTACTTATATGTATACATGTAAAATAATTCCCACATTAAAGTTATTTTCTATAATATATTTATTACATTATTATAATACTATTAAGTTTATTCTGTTGGATTAATAATATGTGGATTTATAGGATCTTATATTATTATAATTATTATTTATTCTTAATTTTCAATTCATATATTTTTATTATTTTATTATTATTTTTTTTAATTACCATCACAGGCTTTTCTACATATAGTTGTGATTTATTAACAATCAATACTAATTACAGTTACTATATATTTGTCAATAAAAATTTTAATTGATTTATAATGCGAAAACGAATTATTAGTTTAAAATTCTAAGTGTAATATATTATTATCTTCTTTATAATATCATTTTGCATTATTATAATTATGATATGTATATTTTTAAATCAAAGCTTTTATATTATTTAACTGAAAAAATATGTAAGTACAGCTGTAAGTGACACGATTAAAAAACACATAAAAATCTATAAAATATTTATTTTAAATGTTACATAAAACGTATTCAGAATTCACCTATATAGTAGGTGATCCTTTAATTTTGCACTTCGTCATGAATAATTAATTATATATGAATGGGTTATTCGTAACCACAGCACAGTTTTAAATATTGTTAAACTAATAATAAAAAAAAAAAAAAAAAAACTGTTAAATTCGATCAGATCATAAAGTACGCAACACGTATGCAAATATAATTTGAATAGTCAGAGGATACGAGGTATAATTCTGAGATTTTTTATCAGAAAATTATGATAATTTTACGTTAATCTACTTTTATATCGATATTATCTAATCGGAATATAGCAACAATAGTAATATATAGTCAATAAAAAAAGAATAAATAATAAAATGAATAAAAGCTATTGATAGAGTGAATTTCAGATAATAAATTTAATATTAACCTAAAAAAGGAATTCGTTTTGACTTTATGAAAACAAATAATAATAATTGAAGACCTTTAACAAAACAATGATCACCGAATCGATAATATTAGACCGCCGCCAACTTTTCGACCATGAACACATCGGGTACAGTACCTGCACGCAAACTCGAGTAGGAATTCCATTGTGAATGTCGTGTATTATGTACATAGTAAACGTTTTTGTTACTCCAATAATCTGTTTATCTATAGAACAAAAACACAAAATACTCGTTAAAGCTTTTATCTCACAAACGTAACAATAGAGTACTGGACACCGACATCTTGTAACCGTGACGTATATTTACGTCATTCGAGTTCTGAATCAGAATACGGTCGTCACACTGTTGTAGTATATATAGTTGTCGTTTAAGCATTTTTTTATTGTTATAATAATGATATTTTTTTTAAGAAAAGTGTTTTTTTTTTTGCGAAAATTAATATTCGTGTATTTTCGCAGGTAACAAAGGTGGTCTTATCTTAACAAAATTAATCATACCTCAATGGGCGGACTTGAGAAGTTCAGTAACGTTGCACTGCCAATTCAACACGGGCGGCGACAGTCTGTACTCTGTAAAATGGTACAAGGACGATCACGAATTCTTCCGGTACACGCCCGGATTGAATCCACAGACGCTCGTATTTGACATGGACGGCGTAAACGTGGACGTGAGTATAAAGTTGGTTGGCTCGTTTGTGGTCGATTTTTGTTATTATTATTATTATTTTTTTTTTCATTTCTTTTCGTGTGGTAAATTATTTTATCGCACGTCGTGTCGCCGTTCGCGTAGGACGGTGGTTTAAAAATTACGGCTAAAACTTTCTAGGGCCACGGGGTCGGTAGAGTTTTTACACCGCCGCGGAGAGTTTGTCACTGCCACCGTAAGACTGGCGATTGGGTCAGGTTATATGCGCGCGATAGATGGGGATGGCGCTGGCGGCTGGCGGAGACGGTTAAACGACGAGATGAAACAACGAACGTTGTGTAATCCTCTCGCGAATATTATGTACATATACATTTTCGTGAAAATTTGTGGTGAAAGTTTTCGACTCATTGACCTACATAGAAACCGCGAAAACATTATCACATACCCCAATGCATTTGTATCTCGTAGTTTATATCGGCTCAGCAGCCGTTTTTACACGGAACGCCCAAATAAAAACCTAACGAAATAAACGCGTTCGCTGCTGTGTATTCTCTCTCCGCATAAACCATAAATACAGGCGACACTGTACCGACATCGTCGTTTATTTCGTATTCATGTAAGGGCTATTCTTCAGACCTCTCGAGCTAGTAGAGGAATTCATCGTGCCTACTGTCGTCATCGCCAGCACCGTTATTTTATAATGCTATAAAGATGCGTAGTATCGTATTTTTGGGTTTATGTTTGATATACATTTTGATTTTCAATATGAAGACTTAAATATTTATTATGTTGGTTCTCGCTACATTTTAAACTATTGAAAATATATAATTTACGAAAATTTAGATATTTTAAAACATAAAAATATATATTTTTTTAAAATTAACTTACTTATTGTATAAAGATGTCAACACTTAAAAATAATAAATAAGCTAAAAACCAAATATAAACACATTTATTTTGTAAAGCGTTTGCTATTTAAATTTTATAAAACTACTTAAGAAGGATTTTATTATGTGGTTATAATGGTTATATGGACTAGTGACGTATAATTATAATATTTAAAGGACAAACATTTTATAATCTTATATTAATCGAGTATATTTCTAGTATCTAATTAATTGTATTTAAAATGATCATGTTTTTTACTACATCTATTTGCTCACATTTTGTGGTTTAATGGTTTTAATACCACATTTTATTCAACCGTGGATTTAATGTTCATTGTATTCACATTTGCCGGGTAAATATCTGAATTAATTATTCTTGTTATTATCCACCAGGAGAGTAAGTCTTCCGCCTCTGAAGTGACGCTGTTTCCGTTGACCAGGTTGAGCAACGGCAATTATAAGTGTGAAGTATCTACTGATGCTCCAAATTTCCCAACAGTCGTTGAAGACGCCAATATGACAGTCATCGGTAAGAAATAATATTAATAATATTCACATGCCTTATTGATTAATATCGATTTTCTAATAAAAAGTAATACTTAAATAAATATTGCATCTCGCAAAAAAATTACATTTTTACTTAATATATTGTCCTATAAATTATAATATTAAATAAAAGTAGGTATAACATTTTTTTTTTTTTTTTACTTACATAATTGATATTCAAAGATAATACGAACTAAATATTGAATGCTGAAATTCATATTTCCCTCGAGTAAACTTCAAAAGTTGTTCGTGATATGAATTCATTGAATTTAATGCATACAAATTTTGAATAAAAAACTTACACTTTACGTCACAACTATCCCAAAATAAATCAATGTGCATTGTACATATACATCCCCCTATAAAATAAGTTATTTATACCATATTATTATAATAAAAATTAAATAAACAATAACTAATTTTAAATTTGTTAGTCGATAAAATAAATGTTTTTTTTAGGTAAAATTGTATTTATATTTTTGACCTTTTACGAGTATTCTACATTAATATGCTTAGAATATTTTTGGAGTATAAAATATGTTTCAACGATTATCTTCAGTCATTGTAACTATACTCGGGCTTATAATAGTATACTAAGCTATTTATGTGGTTTTACTGATATCTATCGAAAGTTATCGTCACCGGAACTTTAGTAAATCATTCCGTGCAATCCGGTTTTTCCATTCAATGTCTTATTTTATTCACACCATATTTTCTCCATCAACTATGCTATTATTGCAGTTCTTTATCTGGAATTATATTTTTAAGTATATTGTACATTAACTACCAAACATTATTTGTAATTATTTTCTTTGTTTACAACCACCAGATTTTTTCAATCTCATTAGCTTCGTTAATTAACTACAATAAATTTGTGATTATTCACTTCAAGTTTACTTTACTTGGGTATCGATAATTTTTATCTCTCTGGATTTTGACACTGATGAATTATCCGACAAAGTATAAATGCACTCGTTATACTAAATAATTATAATAATAATGATAATATCTAAACAGTACAAACATATTATTCATTAATCAAACTTCAAGTCTATTATTAATTTTTTTATTTAAAAATTATACATATAGAGTATACGCGATAATAACGTACACATATTATGTACAATATGTTAAAATACGTTTCATATTTGATCCTAATTTAAGTCCCAACAAAAAATGTATGTAAACAATGTTTTCCATACATTAGTTCGATTTTTGTCATAATTTTACTGTAAATATAAATGTCGAAACCCGTAAACATTTTTTTTCATAATACAAACAAAAACGTGATTTGTATTATCAATAGTGAATTATACTGTACACACACACACTGGAAATGTAATACTGAAACAAAAATCAAATTATTAATTTATTATGGTATAGCGCCATAGAATAATTTGTTTTAATCATATATTTTCTTTACGCTTCAACAAATATTATTAATGAAACGAGTCGTACTAATTTGAAATATATTTTGTAATTTAGCATATCCAGAGGATGGTCCGAGGATAGAAGGACTCCGACAAATGTACTCCATAGGTGAATTCTTAGAAGCAAACTGTACAGCCAAAATGACATTTCCCGTAGCAGAAGTCAGTTGGTTCGTCAACGACATACTGGTCAGTACGAATAATAAAAAATAATAACAATGATAATAGTACGTAACGTAAAAAAACCCATCGGACACCGATGTACCGATTAATGTCTTGGATAATTTATTATTTTTTGCCGCGGAGTAAAAATAATAAAAACATATAAAATCGTAGTGTACGTGCACGCTCTGGTGATTACTTTTCTCCGGTTGTGCGTCCGAAAGTTTTCGCGTTATAAGCTCAATAAAACGCATTGGGAAGTGCCCTGCGAGTTTTAATAACAGTTTAAAACTCGTTTGGACAGACACAGACACAGACACACACACATGAACACACCGTCCCTCCCCACCAAACATGTTTTGCTGACCGTTCGTCGTTTATAATAGAAAAAGTTCATCGATCAAGCGCTTTTAAAACGAGCGCACAACTTTTACACCGGTCCGCCTATAGTGACGGTGTCGGCGGCGGTGGCTCCGCGACAACTACTGCGAAAGTGTTCAAATGGACTCGCGTGAACGGGCCTGTGATCTGTCGGGCGGACGGTCGCTCGTGCACTAAAACTGTATATTATACGAAAAGGCCGTACAGCGTTTTTTGTATGTCACGCGTTCAGTGTCATATATCTTTGATAATACGTATGGAAAAGGCCGAGCAAACGAATCGGCCGCTCGGGGACCTTTGAACTGGTTGAAAAACGTCCAGCGGATTAACGGGCGACGAGAATTATACACCGTATCCAAAAACCATTCGACTGTATATTCGTACTCACTCTCTTTATCTCGGTGTTTTACAAACTCTTGTCGTGTCCCGAAAAGGATAAGCTAAAATTTGTGCGCAATACACTTATAAGACCATGCCGTTCCACCGGAACGCCGCCGATACGCCACGGGCAAGCCGCGCCGTCACTATATACTGTTGCTGCCTCCACCGATCGTTGTCCCAAGAATTATGTTTTTTTTTTTTCTAAAAATAATAATAATAAAGTTCTAGCTCGTTATTTTTACAGATTTCCCCCGAGAACGTGTTTTATAGTTGTTTGTATAGTAAATTAATATAAATGAAAAAGAAAACTGTACGAAAAACAAATGCCACCTCACGACGCGGCACTATGAATAGACGAACTTTCTTTTAAATTGTAATGTAAAAAACATCTTTTCGAGTCGATTACGAAACAATATTGACGTTTTTGCTTTAAAGTAAATTATTGTTTTTTTTTTTTTTTTTCATATTGTTTCTATATTATTTTGAAGGATTTCTAAATGTATGATCAAATAAATTTGTATTTATTGTAAATAATTAAATTAATATTTTTAACAAACAAATAAAAAAATATAACGATTTCCGTTGATAAATATTCAAATGAAAAACGAAATGAATATATGTTTTAAAGTTTGTAATGTACGCAATGTTTCACATTGTTGGCATATAATATAGTTATGATCATCGAAAATAATTTATCGTTATTTTTCGTTTTATATTTAATAATAATATTACAGTTAAAAAAATCTACTATGATTTAATGTTATTAAAATATAAATGTACAACAAATTTGATTTATTTAAATTTCAAATTTATAATTTAAAACGGTTGGTATAATAATGTCTGAAATTGAGTATAATAAAAAAATATATAGTATCGTTAAACATATTTTTTATAGTGTTTTCGAAGTAAATAGAAGATAAAATGTAAATTTTCTTGTAAAAATATAACGTATTTTAGTATGAGGTGAAGAATGAGTATATCTTTAAGTCAAAAAATACATTTATTTTATTATATATTTTTCATAATATAGTCGTTATACAATATACAGCTATTGTAAGTAAAAAAGTCGGAAGTAATAAACGTGAAATTATCATAGGTAAATTCAGATTCAATCGTGAAACAAGTGAAACCATAGTACTGATTACATTAGAAAACAGTTATCTAACAATTTACTTTGCTTTTGAAAATTAAACTGTCCTAAATATGATAGGTCCAGCGCTTTCTAAAACCACGTCGTTTAAATTTCAAATGTCGTTTACGATTTACGTGAATATTAAGATATTAAGTTTTGTAAATCATTTCTCGAAACTCGAAAGTCTGTTCGTACTAAATGTACTGAACGATAGTTTTCAAAATGTTCGTATCAACTTGAGACCAATTCTCTCGAGACGGTATAAATACCTTTACGACGTTTGAGCGACTTATGGGCACACTTGGTCGTTTACGGAGCTTTTTTTTATTTATTTTTTTTACTATAGAGCGCTTAATCACACAGTCGTATACCAATCTCAAACTCTATACCAGGCGCAATTCTATAATGGTCGACTTGCAATAATTGCACTCGAAATCCATTTTAATCAGCATTTCATGGCTGAAACTGCTCTCTTCTTTATCCTACATTTCAGTATAAATGGTAAGTCTATTGATAGTGTTTAACTTTAATTTATATGAATCTCTCCTCATAAGGAAAGGTATCATTGAGCCAATATGATTCACAAGTTTCACTAGAAACTTTAAAATAAAACTTAATGCTAGATTCTGTTAAATTCAATATTAATTTAATTCCATTTTATTGATTTTTTTGGACAATATATTCTTAATTTTTTAATTATATTATAATATGATGATAATTTTGGAAAAATATTTACAAGGAAATTGAAAAAACAACATTTTAAATCTAGAAATCATAATAAATAATATTTATTAACCGTTTTAATACTAAAACATACAACAATTGTATTTATAACTTTTATTTAATTAAATATTTTTCTATTTTTAAATACATTTAGAAAAATAAAGTACTTGTGTAATGAACCTTAGACTACTCGATAAACGAAAATGGTAATAATTGTGAACTAGAATTTCAATACATTTTATCTTGAAACTATTCTTATTTGGAGTAAATTTTTTCATTAAAATGAAAAGGAAGAATATATTATGAATGGTTTAGTTCTCTCCGGAAATGTGTCAAACAAACGAATTAATCGAAAATGGTTTGCATAACCGAAAAAGTGTTTTATCTCGTTTCCTCGTTTCCCCTCGTATGCCATAGGTTTCTAATATCGGCCGTTCGGATACGTTTTGAAGCTAAAAAGGTCTTATTTACAAAAGGAAACCTCTCTGCATATCAATTCGTTGAAAATAGTCTAAAGAAAAAACACCCGCGAAGAAGAAAATCGGTTAACCCACGATTTATTTCAGAATTATTTAGTCCTTCTTTCCTTGTGGCTAAGAGCTGGAGTTGACTTGATACCTAAACTTAGTGATTTATCGGAAACGAAGGATAGAGACACTTTCTACTCCAAAAGAATATGTGACCCACGAGAGATGGAGAGATAAATGTCGGCGTTTTATTGGCCTTGATTCAACGATTTTGTTTTGACTAGTTTAACACTGTAACCAATTTATATTCAATAATTACAACTTACAAGTGTAGTAAAAAAATAAAATATATTGTTCTAGGATCATAGAACAATAAAAAATAAAAATTTTAAGTAAATCATTCACATATATTTTTACATATATATATATATATATATAAGTAATTTAGATCCAAGTCATTTTCAAGTAAATTTCTGTTAAAAAAAAAAAAATACATTTTTACACAATGTTATATAAAATAGTTATTTTTTATAATGAGTATTGAATTGGTTTTTGCATGATATTTTATTTTACTTTTTTGAAAATTTTTTTTATCAAATAATAGCTGACAAACATTAAATAATATATATATATTTTTTTTTAATTCAGTAAAAAAAAAACTAAAAAAACTGATATGAAAACAAATTGTTTAAACTATTATAATTTTACTAATTTTTATAGAAATATATTCACATAATTACATTTTACTTTTTTTTTTATTTTTAATATGAAAACTAACATATTAAAAATAATAATTAAATTTTAGATTTTTGTGTGTCATGGTAATCTAATGTTATTATAAACTATATTGTTTTAATTGTTTTTGATCATAAATAATAGTATTACAGAGTAGAGACTGAAATCTGTAATCAAGAAATAATATGGTACTGTGATTTCATAGTTACGTTTAGTTGTGTTAAATGTAAATTATTCGGTATAGTTTTATTATCAACAATATTAATTCTTTATTGTTCTTTATATCAACAGAATCTTAACATTAACTAGATTTTAACCTACGTTCATTTTTTTTATTTTTAAATGGTGCACAGGGGTGTGAATAAGGTGTGAATATAAAAATGAAGCTTGGTGACTTTCGGATCCATCATGACGCGTTTAATGAAAAACTGAAAATGTATCACACCAGTATAAAAAATTACCATAAGAAATAACTGTTGGGAAATAAATGGATTTCGAGCGACGTATGCGTATCATTCGTCATACTCATCGAATTACCCGCGGAAAACCTTTCAGCCTCGAGGAACGTTGAATTTTCCGTATGCACACACCCGCCCAAACACATACGCCAATATCTGTATGTGTGTAGCAAATGCGTTCATGCGTGAGTGTGTATACGTGTGCGTGCGAAAACGTATTTTTAGGTTCATCTTAAAGCCACCATATCGTTGTGTTATTTTAACGCGGCGGGAAAAAACATACTCTACGTAAGCGTAATGTACATCTAAATCAACACGCTTTAAGCGTGCCTGGGAATTTATTTTCAAAGCGGTCGTGTCCCGTAAGAAGTTGGCCTTTCTGTCTCCGGTACAGACGCGCTTCAACCCTCCGAAATTAATTATATCGGTCGCCAAGTGCAGTCGCGATGGAACCGCCAACTAACACCCTTGGGTCCTATATCCAATCAATATAATTTATATAGAATATATATATATATATATATATAATGTATATATGTATGCACTTGATTTGAACCCGAACGTTGTGGTTGAGTAGACAAGGGACATGACCCACGGCGCCTACTAATATTGTTGAAGCCGAAAATACTTCAAGACTGAAAACTGTCAATAAAAAAATTATTCTTATTACATTGTGTGCTACAGACTCTTTGTTGTTAAAATTACCGTAGCCGAATTTCAACGACGTACAGTTTAGTAGTTTTTAGTTGATACTAACCAAGCTTTATTCTTATATATTTCATTATGGGTATTGAAAAAATCAAAAATATGATGATTTTCTTTTAATTTGATGATAAACAGTTTAGGTATTTGATTTCGTACTCACTTTATAAACTTAATACAAAATATGAAGAGTTTCACTTTATTTACAATATTCGATTGAAGTTTTACGTTTTTGTGTTGAAATAAACATGGTATTGCAATATGTAATAACTAAATTGTTCGTAATAGCTTATCATAATTTTTGTAATATGATATATGCAATATGCTTAATATACGAGTATGACATGCAATGTTTAATTTTTAAAAGTCCAGTATAAATACTTGTTTATTGTAAAATTTCACCGACCTCTATAATCTATAATCTAGATTATGGTGCACCATAATTAAATATCTGCAACAGCCAAACATCACATTCACATTAACGAATACTATATGACTGTAAAAACTGGTGAGACAAATGACTAAATAAATCCCATTTATAGGTACCCAACAAAGTTATGACAGTAAAAACGGTAATTTTGGTTAATTGAAATTAACATGTTTTGGAATTGACGTGCTTTTTTTAATAATATATCACCTTATAGAAGAGCCTAGGAACCTAACCTAACACGGTCACACATTTTAAGTGTATCGTATGTATCACGAAGAGGATAAATTATTTTTAAGTGCATAATTATGTACTTATATTTGTATAATTTACCTTTCTATCCTGAATAACACATGTTTGAGTACTATTCAGATACCGAGTATCGTGTTTGCCTGCTTCCATTTTCATGAGTTTCCTATTACCTTTTCTCAGTATTTATTCTATAATTCATAATATTTTAGTAATCATCAGTGAATGCTTTAATTTTTTTTAGAGTTCATTAAATTTATAAATATAGAATTATAGTTAGACTTCTGTGGTTTATTATATTATATTTTCATATTATTATTTTAATGCGCTTAACGTTTTTGGTAAATATTCTTCTTGATTTGTATATTATTATAAATATTTTTTAGATAAATTCCAATAATACATTTTATTGATAAATAAAATAAAATAAGAATTTTATTTAAGTGCACAAATTAACAAAAATACATGTGTAAATTGGTCAAATGATTAAAGGTATTCAGTTATTATTTTAGTGGTTAATAATTTTATCAGAAAATACTACTAAATAATATGAACCAGTAGAAGTGTTTCAATATAATATATTATACATTATTCGTATTAATGTTAAAATATGTATAGTCCCTCCTCAGAACAGTTCTTGTTTACTATACACCCGGTTATCGAGTACACAATAATTACTATTTATTTTGGAATGTATAAATATATATTATGCTGTTAGCATGGTCTCATTCGTATGTATCTAAAACAATGATGATTAAGTGCAAACTGAATATCGAGTAAAATTGTAATATTGTCAGCTGTATATTTAATATATTTTGTATAAAACTAAATTAATTTAGCTGTGAGAACCCTGTATAACATCAACTTTTTTTTTATTCATGAATTCGTGATATACAAAATATTATACAAACTGAAACATATTAAAATTAAAATATTTTTTTTTTTTACAATATTAAGCGAAGTTTCACCTTTATTTATTTTTTCTGTGTATTGATCGCTAGGAATTCTATTAAAATACAGTTGACCGTGCTTAACTGTTAAAAAAATGTTCATAAATATCCAAATTACAAATTTTGTTATATTTAACATTCTAGTTCGTTAGTCATATTAATATTACAGTATAATATAGTTACTATTTTGAATATTATTTAATTCAAGCATTGATATATTATGATTAACCAGTAACTTATGCATCGATTGAATATAGTGATAATTTTTTAACATAATAGTCTTAATACTGCGATATAATATTATATTTATATTTTATTTACCTACAAACATACATGTAAATAAATCTAGTAAACCGAAAATCATTATGCCACTCTGATTTATAATCAATATATACTTAGAGTTACTCATTCCAAATATATACATAATCAAATTACATTTATAATGTTTTTTTTTTTTTTTTTTTTTAACAAAATTTCAATACATAAAAAAAATAAATCACTTGTATTTTTATTTTATAGCTTTAAAAATACTTTTTATATTTAGTATTCTAATCTCCCCACTCAATGGATTAAATTTCATTAAATAAAAACATGGAAAAACTACGCGTATTCAACAAAGACGATAAGTATATATATATATAGGCTCAACCTAACCTTTGAAATGTATATACATATATATTTCAAATTAATAAATAGACTATAGCCTGATGGTCCTTATAGTAGTATTATTATCGTAGAAAATATAATAAATGCATGTATTATAAAATATATACGTATAAGTTTATTTATATACACACAAAGGATCTTGAATTTTTATGAGCAGAATGAAATCGCAGCAAACGCAATTGCGTTTCTTTGGAATAATAATAATATAACCCAATAAAACTTTATACGGCTACCAAGGTCTCTCTTTTGCTCCACGCGAATTTATGGTCGATACAATAACATTAACTCGATTATATGTATAAAAAAATGAAGATTTAGAAGCACCATATGGAAAAAAATCCCATTATGACTGAACGAAATGCAACCGTAAGTTATAGTGTGTGTGCGTGTATTTGCGCGCGAATATCTAGCAATTGTAGTTATTATTATGGGGAACAATACGTGTCGGGAAAAATGTGATCAGGAAAATTGCTAGAAACATCTTTACTGCGTCTTTGAAATAAAAACGTTTTGGATGGTAAGGTTATATAATATATAAGTGCTAAAACTTAAAATTGTACAAACGCTTTATAATATTTTAATCTGTTCGAATACCGTAAAATTTGTTGTTGTAAATTACATTTATTAAAATATCAAAATATAAAATTAAAAAATTGTTTATTATTAAAATAGTATTTACACGATATTTACACGTTTTTAATTTTTTATATAGATAAAATTATAATTATATGGCTTTTATGAACTTCATATTATATATGTATATATAAATAATAATAGAATATAAATTATTAATAAAATAACAGTGATACGTGAAAACGGACTCTTCAAAGGCATAAATGCAGTATTTCATTATTATTATTATTATTATTTCATTATTATTATTATTATTATTATTTTTTTTTTTTTTTGTAGCCATAAATGATATTTGCAAACAAATTACACAATCCTGTTAAATACATTTTCTTCACTGATGATTGCGATGTCTACTGTAATGGCTCACAAATTAAAACTTCTATCCAATTTCACCAACCTATTACTCAATGTTCTTTCCAGCTGTTCATCAGAACCAGGCTCTTTCCAAAACATAATGGATTTAATAAAAAAAAAAAAAGGTGGGTAAGTGGGTACCACTTGCTGTATATTCAATGTCGAATGGGTCACTGTAATAGATGTATTAAATTTGAATTCAATGGTATATCATTGTATACTAAAAATGATTCTGAGCAGACACGTCAGCCTATTTCACAATATGTTTTTTGATTTTTTATTAACAAAATGTATTTAACTGTGAATAAGTGAATTGAATTATTTTTACCTAACAATTTAATGATATTGTTATTTGCATTGATTAATTGTGTTATTAGTTTATTTGTTTAGATAATATTATATGAAATATAATAGTACAATATATACTAAATATATATATTAGACTTAATTAGGTATTAACATTAGCAATAAGAATAATTCGAAAATAAATACAAGTATATTTGGGGGATTATGAATATTTCTTTTTAGAGAAACAGACTTTTTTTATTCAATGTATAGATTTTAATAAAATTATTAGATTCGTGTGAGATACGGTCCATCACGTTATTATATCCGTTCGATCAATGTATATTCAATGGATGTTTAAAGAGAACATAGAACTAGAACGAGACATGCCGCATTAAAGGACATATAAAAGTATTAATTCTTATAGCTCTGGACAAGATATTTTTCCAGTAAAAAATGTGGACATGACGTTAATTGTTTTTAATGTAGATAAAGAAAAAATAAGATCACCAGTAACACATTGTTATTTTTATCTAATACCTATAATAGCACAAGAAGCTTCTCTGAAGAAGTTCAAGTAATTCAATTTAACATATTTGTGACTGATTCTGTAGTATTAAACAATACTCTAGTATTAACCTTTCAATTGAGATATACAATGTTTTGAGACAAAG
Organism: Aphis gossypii; assembly: GCF_020184175.1. Lineage (NCBI taxonomy): Eukaryota > Metazoa > Arthropoda > Insecta > Hemiptera > Aphididae > Aphis > Aphis gossypii. Next base: position 2,903,709 of record NC_065531.1, read on the forward strand.
ATTATCTTTTAAGTATTTTGTATTCCTTCTTATAAAAAAACCATACTTTCTTAAAGCTTTGGAGCAGACGTACTCAATAGGAAACGAGAACATCAGGTTATTCTAAAAATTAGCTCAAGACCTCTAACATTTCTGATTTATTTGAAACTATCGTCAATAATAGAGTAATCTTAATGTATCTTTTTTTTTTTTAGAACGATAAAATGACATTTTGACAAATTTTGGTGTGTTTAATCTTAGGCCATTTTTATCGCATCAAAAGCTAAGTCTTTTTAAATCCTCTTGTAGTTTAAAGGAGTCTTCACCAGAATTAATATTAGCATAAAGTTTTAGATCGTCAGCAAATAGTTGATGATCACTGAAACTAAAGCATGAAGTTATATCCATGATGAATATGGCAAACAATAGAGGTGAGAAGTGCCCTCCTTGAGGATTACTGGAGTGAGCAGGAAAGGGATTAGATTTATTTTTACTTGATGAAATCTGTTCGCTAGATAATAACAAAACTATGATAAAGGGGATCTAAAATGCTATATAAACTAAGTTTGGCTATTATAATAGAGTGGTAGTATTTAATCATCATAATATATTATACATATAATATATAATATTAATACTATACTTTATTATTATAATTAATTTTTGACTGGATAGTATCTTGCCTAAAACAAATGTATATAGGTGTATAGCACAAATCAATAATTTTCAATATGATTATTTTGAAAAAAATATTGCTCATTGCAAGTAGTTAAATTTGTAATATAAGTAAAAGTTTTAAATTCCAACGAATATTTTTTTGAATAATAACAAATAAATATTGTTATTCGCCATTAAAAATATATGTTTGGTTATATAAATGTTAAGTCATAAACGTATAGATAAAAAAAATTTTTGATCGTTTATTTTTAAATTCTTAACAAACTAAGTGAAAATTGGGTACTTTTCGATGAAAAATGACGAATTTTGACTAAATGAATAATTTAGTATCGTTTAAAAAATAAAATTAATTTCGAATTATAAATGTATATAAAAAGCTTAAAAAAGTTTTAAATATGTAAAAAATATAATATGCAATGTGTTGAAAATGAAAAAAATAAATATTTGGTAATAATTTCAAGTATCTACTGTTATTTGTTTTTCAATTATAACAAAAAACAAAAATCATACCAAGAGAAACTTCGTTTTATGGATTAATATCCAAAATTATAAAATTTTTAACTTATCATAATCTACAAATCACTTACAATTTCCTAAATTGGTTGGAAAGTCATAATTAACCAAAAAAAAAAAATAATAATAATAATAATTTAAACTACTTAATAATCCAAATTCCATTCATAATTAAGACAATAACTGTAAATATACTTCGGATAATTGGTATTTATAATAAAATTTATTGGAGATAGTAGTTCTAATGACATTTAAAAAATATTTGTATTGATAATATAAGTTGTTTAGTTTTTTTTTTTTTTTTATGTTAAAATATTTAAGCTCGATCAATCAGATTAAAAATACAAAATCATATAATATAAGTATACTACTCACTGAAATATAAAAACAATGTTTTTTTGGTCCTTTAAAATTAAAATTATTACATTGGAAATTTGAAAAAAAAATAGTTATTTATCGTAATTCAAAATATTGTTCATAGGCACTTGAACCAATTTATTTCATCAATTATGTTATTATTTTTTATTTTACCCAATAAAATGTCCAAAATATTTTGATTAAATTTAATTTGTTATCTATTTATATCACACATACTTTCACAATGTTGTGCGCTACGGCTGTAATTAAAATAAATTAATTTAACCTTCCGTATTTTTAATTGTAAAATAAATTACTAATATCAATATGAATTCATAATAAAATGGTCTTATTAATATAGGCTAATAAAAATGTTTTCACTCAGATTCGTTTTACACATGCAAGTTATTTATTTTATTATATCATTTATATCTAATATTATCACTGTTATAGTGATCACTGATCAATGACAAATTACACTAAAGTGTTTCTATATAACAGAATGAGTTCCCGGACTTTTTTTTTTTTTAATAATTATATCTCATTTTAACTTTTTCTTTCAATTTAAAATTATATCAACTGAATTGTAATAACTACTAATAATATTGCTCATATTTAATTTATATTATGATACCCATAATGACTAAGTATTTGTGGTATCATTGGAAATAATACAAAGATTCACTGTCTATTATGTGGAAATAATAATACTTCATACCTAATATACAAACTTAACATTTAATAACTGTAATAAATTATGACGATAGTAGTGCTTACGAGCACCTACCTATATGGCTATATCAACAAACTATTATTTCGGTTTGATATTAAGTTACCTATCATACAAATCAAATATTATATCATCGCTATATGATAGTACCTAACTACAACTTAAAAGTTAGATATTTCCAAAATATGACGTTCTATCGTTTACCCTGCATGTTATATTTGGTTTAGTCTGAATAAATTATATTAATGTATGTATAGACAATCGTTTTATTATAATCCGACGGAGTCTGTAGATGTGTTTTATACTGAAGCCAGAGTTAATACGTGACTTAAATGTAACAAAATCACTCACATCAAAATGTCATTTTGTTTGTTTTATACCATAAATACGCACACAGCCTAAGGGTCATTCAAATTATGTAATATAGTGTAATCGCTTGCATTAACATAGAATTCAGACAACAAAACGTACAGTCATAATAGAAAAATGCTCTTATCGTGACATTGTGAATGAGTATCAAAGCATATTAAATTAGACTAGAAAATTGAAATTCTTATCAATTAAAATTAAGATTATAATAATAATTTAAACAACTATATAATTGTTTATTTTAGTGTTTTTAATTTATTTATTATAAAGCTAAGAAATCGACATTTGTGGTAATTTATAATTCGAGTAGATAAGTACCTATAATTGAATATTTATCAAAATACTTTGAAAATAATAAGGACAGTTTTAACTGTTTGAAAGAATAAAAATAAATAAATATGATAATAGAAAAAGTTCATAATATTTGCACTCTTATTTTCAAAAGCTTACAGTTTGTTTTTATTTTCATATATTTGTGTTACTTTTTTGTATTAAAAAACATTTTTACGGAGTTTTTAAAGGTTTTCATTTCTATAAGTTTAATATTGAAATATTAAGTATTATATTATGAAAAAATATTATTAATAAATTGTCTATAATCCAATTTATGATAATAAAAGGTTTTTCCTTTGTGGTTAAACTCGAGTCACAAGTAGTTTATATATTTTTTCTTTGCATTCGTATTGCATCATGTTTGCTGTCAATTTATAATGATTGGATTAAGAAACAGAAAATAAAAGTGTAATAAAGAATATCTGAGACGATTTTGTTTAAACAATAATTAAAAAACAGAAATGTATTTTTTTGTTTTTATTTGAATTGCATAAACGGTCTCTAAGATAATAATGACCTTTTTTTTTTTGTTTAACATATTTTCAAATCGAGGGCATTTTTAAAAAAGAATAAATTACCACAATGTTTAGATATTAGGTAGCCTACTCTTTTTCTGTGTAATGTTTGATAGTATGCTTCAATAATATATTTCTAATAAGCTCACATAATATTATTATCTTATTTTGTAATCAGCTAATTGAAAACAATATGCAGTATCATGTCCATAATTTACGTAGTGTTAATTATATTCACGTATTAAATTTACGAGTGTTTGTAATTAATTTTGTATTCATATTGGTGGAATTTACATGAATACTAATACGGATTTTAACGAATAGACATTCAATATATTTATATTACACAATGAATAATGGTCACGGTATTTTGTGTAGAAAAATATTCGTCAATCAACAAAATTAATTAAATAGTATAGTATTTATATATTTTATGGCTGCGTATATGCGTACCTATATCAAGTATCATTATTGTTGTCGTTACATTAAAAATTATTATTCCGTAAAAATATATTGTGTGGGTGTGCATGTCTTCTTGTGTATGTTCCGCGTGCGTCACTATACATTATTATAGTTCACAATTATTGTATTTTTGTACATTTATCGATATATTCATTGAAAAATATTATTTTATATAGTTAATTATTATTATTAATTAATTCTATCCGAAAAAATTATATTTATTTTTAAATGTATGTTTTAAAATATCGTGAATTCACCAAATATTTTTTTTCGGAGTTTTTTAAGATTATTTTAAGTGTCATGAAGCAAAACTTGGTTTTCTAATTAGACTACCCCTGTTCTGTTATATAAACTATTAATTTAGTGATCATTTTTTTGATAATTATGACGTATTGAAATTAAAATAATCTGATAAAGTAGTTTATGAGTTATTTAACTTCAAGTATTGATAATAATATTATGCATGATTGAGGAATCATCCTGTACAATCAGTATTTTAACATTGCAATTATTTCAGATAGTAAGTTAAAAAAAACAAGTCAACTAAAATGTACGTAATATTTAAATCAAATTCGTGTAGATATATATTATAATATATACATATCTCATATGGTACGCATGCATGAAAATCTTCATTAGAACTCTTAACTATGAAAACGTAATTCCAACTCTGGATTACTGCCTAATTTCATTATCTCGTTATTTTGGGATACATAATAGCGTCCGGGACTTAACCACTCAACAGCTGACAGCTGTGTGAATGGTAAATTTTATTAACGAGTGTAGTTGAGTCGAGCTTTTATGCATAGGATTTCCATGTACCTCTATGACGGTTGTTTTAATTACCGCATGCCACCAGTAAAAAAAACGATTCGCGAACAAATCACAAACAAATCACTTTATACACGTATTAAAATTGCGTATATATACATTAGCACACTTGGAACGGTGAGTGGAAGAAAATAAAGCTAATTTTTCATTTTACTTTTTTAAAATTCTCTTTGTATAAAACCAATATTATGAAAACGTATGCGTCCTTCTCAAAAATGTTTTAAAAACTATGCATAAGCAACGTAAATGCCATAAAAACGAAACTAATATATTTTTAATATTAGTTTTAAGTTAAACATCAGTGGATGAATTTACTCGATTAAATGACTATTTGTAACGTATAAAAATTATGTTTGAATTGTTTTGAAATAAAATTATTATTAATTACAAAAAAAATAATAATAATTTTAAATGCAACGAATTATAAAATATACAAGTGCTTTTTTCCAACTTTAATCCATTATAAAATATTTTAATTGTGACTATATTCTAGTTTTGGTTACTCTAATATCATTAAGTATACTGAAATTAGATGTAGTGATGTTCAAAAAAATTGAATTGCGCATATTTTAATATCCAACGTTATTGAAAAATGAAACATATCTAAACTAAGTTATTAAATAGGTACTTAAAACTACATTAATATTTAATACTACAAACATAATTAAAACAACTACTGACAATCAATAAAATCCATTATTTTGTAATACATTTATATTAGACGTTCCGAAAAAAAATCTGTTTCGCAAGTTAGCTCATTGAATTATGTAATAATAATACATTTGAAGGGCTTTCTATGGAATAACATTCATATTATAATTAATATAACATAAAAAAAAAATGTAGAACGGAAAAATAAATCGCATGGATTATACATTATAATTGATATTATTATTTCATTAACATTTTAATATAGAATTAAAAAAAAAAAAACTATTGATCAACGTACAGATACAACTACTCAAAGCACACAAGTTTAAATGTTGGTATATTTTCAACCTATAATATTTAGGCAAATTCTTACATAAATGTAGTCAGAGTTTATTTTGCCAGTTTTAACATGAAATACATTTGAAAACAACACGACAGAGGCACGTAAATCAGATGAAAAATTTTTATATAGTTCAAACTCGTCTGTTTATTTAAATAGTCATTTAAAAACATGCCTGTACCTTGACAAACTCCTATTTATTTTTATTTTAATTATTGTTATCAGATTAACAGTCAACACACTTATAAACTTTATAACAAGTATTATGGTTTATATCATAATTTATAATACAAATTTGTGACTCCAGCATCATTTAAAAAATAATGTATTGTTAATAAAATGTAAGTTCTTTAAATATATTTACGGTAAGTAAGTATGTCAATTAAAAAACTTTTAACAAACATATTTTATGTAGAGTAAAGTCTAATAATGTCTATAATAGTAGGTGTAGTATGTTTTATGTGATTTAATTATATTACGTATTTTTTGGATGTCTAAAAATAAAATAGTTGTTCTTTCTCTACAATAGACAAGCGATTGCAATTATTAAATATTGATTTATTTATCCATAATTAAGTGGAGCGTGTTTCATAAGTGCATTCCTTAATCAATATCCATTGCAATATTCATTAACTCATATAACAGCAACGATATATATATAAATAAATAATTGCCTAATAATTATAATAAAATTAAAATTAAAATACTACGTTATTTCTCATTAAACCTACTCATAGCATAGCAATAATTATGTAAATATTACTTTATTATTTTATACTATACAGTATGTCCCAAAAGTCCCGTATCACCCTTAATATCTCCATGTAAAATCACTATATTTAAACGCGGTTTTTTTTACAGTACTAAGTATGAAAATTCTGATTGAATGGCATAAAATTCATTTTTTTTTTTTTTTGATTCAAAAATTTTCAAAAAATTTTTTTACGCATTTAAGAATTCAAAATTTTTAAGATAGCCATTTTGTTGAACATATTTTTTAAAACAGTTCAAAAAAAAAAATACTAAAATTAAATAAAAATTGACCAAGTTAGAGCAAGTTATGTTTTTGAATAATTGGTAAAAAAATCAATTATTGTTTCACATTTCAATAATGAAATATCTAATTTCAACACACGACAATACTTTTGCATTCCTAATTAAAGTTTTGATTTGAATATAAATAAAAATAGCCGTGTTATATCGTTTGCTGAACAGTGAAACTGGTTACCTATTTTTAAGTATTTTAATTATCATGAAGTGAACCTAAAGTTACGGTATTGGACATAATCATACAGTTATAATTAATGCGATTTATAATAAAGATAGAGCTAGTTGAGTAGAGTATGTTTATAAATAATTGTAATAATAGTTATGTAGGTATGCTGTTTTTAATGGTAATCAGTAAACATTTAATTATTAGTGAAGCTTTTAGGAAAGATTAAAATTAAAATTCAGATAATATTTTTAAACTTGATTGCTAATAGAAAAAAGATTTTATTACATAAAACGAAAATAATTCATTACATTTTTATTTTTATAAATGTTCGAAATGACCTCCATTATTTGCAACACAGAGTTGAAGTTTTTCGACCCAAGCGTTCTTAACATTTCCTAATGTCTCGGGTAAGATATTTTGAATATTTTGTTCAATTTTATGACGAAGATCAGGCAATGAACACGACGGATACACAAGATTTTTCAAATAACCCCATAAAAAAAAATCCATCGGTGTTAAATAGGTGGCCAAAGCACTGGACCCCTTGTTCCCATATATCTACGTGATAATTACGTGATTTGATACTTAAAAATAGGTAACCAGTTTAGTTTCACTGTTCAGCAAACGATATAACACGGCTATTTTTATTTCTATTCAAATCAAAACTTTAATTAGGAATGCAAAAGTATTGTCGTGTGTTGAAATTAGATATTTCATTATTGAAATGTGAAACAATAATTGATTTTTTTACCAATTATTCAAAAACATAACTTGCTCTAACTTGGTCAATTTTTATTTAATTTTAGTATTTTTTTTTTTTGAACTGTTTTAAAAAATATGTTCAACAAAATGGCTATCTTAAAAATTTTAAATTCTTAAATGCGTAAAAAAATTTTTTGAAAATTTTTGAATCAAAAAAAAAAAAAAAATGAATTTTATGCCATTCAATCAGAATTTTCATACTTAGTACTGTAAAAAAAACCGCGTTTAAATATAGTGATTTTACATGGAGATATTAAGGGTGATACGGGACTTTTGGGACATACTGTATATATTTTCTATTTGTTTTATCAATTGTAATTATTGATGTAAATAAATATTATAATTATATAATAATTTATGGCTCCAATAGGTACCTTATTCCTCATGAAAATCGTTAAAATACTACATTTTAATTTTTATAATTTAGTTTTATATTATACATCACTCTTAAAATTATGCGATCACCATCACAATTTATACAATTACCAATTATATTATTCACATAAATTTAAGATTTTTTTTTTTTAAGTTTGATGAATTAATTTTAAATATTTATTATTATATGATATGATGCGATATAAAAGAATAGAATAATTTCATATTATTAATTAAATTCATAGTATATTGATACAATTTATATAATCACGATTAAATACATCAAACAATGAATGAGTAAAACATTTTAATTAGACGTATTTAAGTTTTTAACTTCTAAAAATATGAAAATAAAATTCCTGTGGACATATAATATACTATTGAACAATAATAAAATATTATTAAAACTATTATTTTAAAATAGTATCAGATTGTTCATGTAGTAATAAACACTATAATAATAATAATAATAATACGTATTATAATATTAAACGAATAAGCTATTGTTATTAAAATAACTTACCTTTTATAAACATTATTCATGATAAATTATTATTTATACCAAGGTGGATATATAGAGGTGTAACCACTTACTATCTTTTACATTATGACAGTGGGCCGAAAAAAGTACACCACTTGTAACTGCCACCAGGAGCGCTGACTACCCGATGAAGGCTCAAACGCATTAACGTTTGAATGGCGCATTATGCAATTTAGTATTTTATTCTAATTACTAATTTGTATATTTAGTAATTACAAGGACTGTGGACTTCATGATCTAATAATTAATATTTTAAAACATTTATTATAATGTATGTTAATGCGTATATGGTACTTTAATTAATATATTTTAATATGACAATCGTTACAACAAATTCATAAATTTAAATTTTTAATTATAACACAAATAGGTAGGCAACATGTCTATATCTACTCCACAAATCAATATTCTCAAAAAAATGTGGATATCTAAAGGTGGATAAACACCTTCATAATAATTTAACAGTGTTTTTAAAATTTCTTTAAAATGTTTTTATTATTAAACTGTAGGATACAGGCGATGCAGCACGCTTTTTTTGTATGATGTAAAGAAATGGTTTAGTTCAAATTTTTAATTATTCTTCAGTAATTTAATAATTTTTTGTTTTTACTTATTTAATCGTGGTATTTAGTTTAGAGGATGTCAGCGCAACACAGACAAAACGCATTAACGCAGAATCATTTTTTCTATGTTTTTTAGTAATCTTAGAGTAAAATCACCCATTACAAAAAAGATAGAGAATAATATTTTTGAGGGAATGACATATCGATTTTATATTTTATTGTTATTTGATTTTTTTATTCGACTTTCAAAATAAACAAATAAATGATTTAAATTTAAATTATGTTTAAATTGTTTTGAGACAATATTTAGACACATCAATCGATATATCATTCCCTCAAAAATATTATTCTCTATCTTTTTTGTAATGAGTGATATTACTCTAAGATTACTTAAAAACATAGAAAAAATGATTCTGCGTAAAATGTTCCTATATAGTTGCGCCAATGGAAGTATGAACTATGAACATTATGAGCCCTCATCGGGTAGTCAGCGCTCCTGGTGGCAATCACAACTGGTGTACATTTTTCAATCAATTTATAATCAGAGTGATTACACCTCTATATATCCACCTTGATTTATACTTTGTATTATCATAACATACTCATATAAAATATATTTGAGTATAATATTTGTATTTTTTTATTTATGAATTATTTCAGTCAATATAATTTAAATAATATTAAACTTCGTTATATATGTTAATTGAAAAAATATATATTTATTTATTAAAACCAAGTTATAATTTTTGATTGACGGGTATATGAATCATAAAAAAAAAGTTCAATACATTAAATGTTTTCCTAGTAATATTGAATATACATTTAAGTCTATTTTGGAAAAAGATTTTCTCGTGAAACTTTAATGGTCGTATAATTTAATTTAAAAAAACAATAAAATGACAAAAAAATGACAAAAATAAATTGCAAGAAATAGTGGGCTTTGGAAGAAGTATAATATTATTTATAAATGAAGTGAGAGAAGTTTGTGACAGTGCCGGTAGACTGGTGTGTCAAACAAATAAAGACACGAAAAATGATGCCCATTTGAAAAAATTATAAATTCAAAAGAACAATCCCGACTTATAAACTCAAATGGAAAATGACATTATAATATCTCAACTTGTATACGACAATTTGTAATCCTGATGAAAAGTAAAAACTACCATTTCTTGTATGATTAAAAACTTTAACTTAGAACGATCACTTTTATGAATTGCCTTTTAAAAAATAGTTTACTTATTGTAATCAATTATAAAATAATATTATTATTAAATTAAAGATACAAATATAAATTATCAAATACAATCTTTATAATCTAGGTACACCTATAATTCATTAAAAATATTATCGTTAACTAAGTTTTTGTATTAAAAGCGTATGAAGGAGCAATGTATAGACACAAATTATACATTATAAAATATGACGATAACTACAACTAACCAATTCGTAGTTTCTTATGATAAGTACACTATATTTTATAAACAAATACTTATCGAGTTTACAATTTTGTTGGTATAATCATTCGAATAATGAATAATTCATTCAGTTGAATACGTATTTTTTATTATATAAAAAAGGGGTTATATTAATGACTTAACATAAAGCAAATTATAGCATAACTTTATTATATTTTAATATCAAATTAAATATAAATGAAAAGTGTCAAATGCAATCATGTTAAGTATTTGATTTTATATATTTATTTTTTCATGTTTCTTAGCCAATTATTCTTATATAAATAGCTTTATAGAATATATAATATATATATATATATATCATACCTTAAAAGAGAATCGATAACACGCATATGCCGTTCGCGTGTATTTCACTATAAATCTAACGGAAAATGACCTGGTGTATGTTTATGATAAACTACGTGATTTCCGTGACATGTGTAACCTTATCAAAAGGGTCGTGGTGGTGACACGATCCATCGCTTTTATCATTTATTTTCCGATAACGAATAGTAATATACCTACTCAACTTAGATTTATGGACACAAAATAACAGACTAATAAACTAAACGGAATGTACATAGTACCACAGTTATTTATGGATGTTTAACAAATACAACAAATAACAATTCTGTTACAGATTTTCTTATTATTTCATTGAATACATTTTTATCAGTTAATTGGATGCATTCAACCAACAACATATCAATACGATATAATATAACTAAATGCATAATTTTAAATTATATCTTGGAATAATAAGATTAAAACATAAATACTATTATATTATATTAATATATAAATAAAAACAATGATTTTATTATAACATCGTCATATCTATATTATATTTTTAGTTTGTATTTATAGTTTAACACAAAATATTTAAAGTTTTATCGAGATTTAACTTAAGTAATATTCTGTTTCTAGTAACTTTTAATAAAAAGAAAAATTTAACACAGAGTTTTAGTATAACTGAACTAACAAAATGCATTGGTGCATTTGACTGCACTCTTATTAAAATCTAAAAAGTTGAGTATAAACAAAAGAACACAGTTATTCACTATTAATGCATTATATAGGATTAATGAAATGAAGTTTACTTTCATGAAAATAATTGGACTTTTTAATTATATAAATATTTGAACTATTATGAATATACCACTTATACAGTAATATTTGTAAATCTCCATGGTATTAAATTTTTATGTATACATTTAAATTGTATAATAAAATTTGTCACAGCTTAAATATCCACGAAATAACAATTAAAAACATTAAAATCTAATGAAAAACAAAATATTAATAATAAAACAATGGTTATAATATGTCAATAACTCCTTTTTTATGATTGTTGATTTCTTGAATATTATAAATTACTTTGCAAATGATTAAAAACAAGTAAGTATTTAGCTTCCTTGATTTTAGAAGAAATAAGCTGGAAATTATACTAACTGAAATATGTTACCAATACATTAAAAGCTCTTTCAAGGTCGCCTTAATTTTTGTCAGTTATTTTAAACCATTTAGTATTACCTCTACGCGACATTCAATTCCTTAAATACATGTCATTCAAAATTGTAATCACATTACGCAACTTTCTGAATTTTTAGCATGTGAGTATTACTGAAGTTTGTTGTTTCTTTATGTCAACGATAAAATTGTACTTAAACTTATGTGAACTCTTTACACACAACGTTTTAAATCTGTTAATTTATAACCTGTGTATTTAATATTTTGTTGTAAGTTATAATCTAGGATTCGGTAAAAAAAATAAAAGTGTTTGGATTTAATGTAATCAATCATAATATGTATAAATTAATTTAAATAAAATAATAAATATTTACTTCTTTACGTTTCTTAGGATAAATTCTTTATGCGTAAAATACTTAAATACTGTTTTTATAGTGTATGTATTCGTGTTATTAGGACGCACTATGGTATTCCAGAAATCTTCAAAGAATATTAAACCATACCTTGATTTAATCAGTATAATAGATTACTATTTTATAAAGTATTACAACTATCTAACTAATCTGAATTTCTCATTTAATATTCTGTGAGTAATTGTATAGTTATATATAATTATATAGATAACATACCTACTTTTGATAAATACATTATTATTAATTTATATATTGTTTTTATATATAATATACGCATATTAAATCAATCATACTATTTCCACGCAGTACGTATGTTTAAAAACTACCCAGCTTTTTGTATTTTTTAAAATAGGAAAAAAATAAATGTTATTTGAGTTGGTCAATAGCAATATTAAGCGCCCACATATTGTAAGTGCTTATACGTATACTGAAAATATTTGTAACTTTCTTGCAATACAAACAACTACGTAAAATTAACTGAAATCATATTATTCGTAGATAATAATAGCAATACTAAACGAGAGTGTACGTAGGTAGTTTGTGAGGCGCCTAATAAGAAATTGTGTAGTGTACACTGCACGCGCACCTTGGCATACCTCCTGTAGCGTGAAACGATGGGCAATAACTTATTTCAATAAGACGATTGCAGTCGATTCTCGGGGTAACAGTTTGAAAGAGATATCTTGTGTTGCGCAAACCATCGTAGGTAGAATACATAAAGAAGGACTTGGCCGTTGTATGGTGTCATGAGGTAGGCGGCGGGGAAGAGGAGTGATGCGAAAGAGCGGCGACAAAAGAAAGCAATCGAAAGGAAATTTTCACAATTTCTCAAAACCTATCGTGACCAAACGTGTCTGAAACGAAGCAAACAGCGGGAGTGTTGAAGGTGGTTGTCGAGGAGTTATTGATGGGTGGGGATGGGATGTTGATCCCGCGCGACGAAGTAAAGAACCGCTCTGCCGCTGCCCGACGTTATATATATAATATTATATATACGATATACATGCACACACTATCGCAATCGGTGCCGCCTGATCCATTAGCCCCAAGAAATACGGCGGCGGGAGACCTTTTGTTCGAATCCGACTGTACTGGTAAAAGCTCAGCAAAACGTATAAACTCGCTTTTGCCGTTATATTCTTCCACAGAACAACACTATTAAGCAACGATGTTCGCGATCAGGAGCTACTCAGATGTGAGTAAATGCATGTTTGCGAATAACTACGGAACAGATGTTTGTGTCAAAAACTTCAGAGTTTTGAACTAACAGTCTCGCTCTGTATGATTGCATCCACGGCCGCGGCGTGGTGACTAAAGGCGACTTTAGGAATAAGATACACACTTCCGGCTGTGCAAACGGAAATGTATATACTAGAACCGTGCCACTTCCGGGCTTTAGGGCGGCATCCGTCGACAGCGCACTGACCGTATAGTCTGCTGCACGGCTCGACAGGCCAGAAATAATACTGAGTACTGAGTCAAAAAAAGGGAACAATACATTGACTGTTTCATTACAAGTTAAACAATGATGATATTGAAAAGTTTTAATGTTTTTGAAAATATATTTTTACATAATTTGAAGCCATTATTTTTGAATAAATTTTATTTTTTACGTTTTTACTTTTGTATGATAGCGCGTGTATTTAATTCCATGTTTTAATATAAAATATTTTCTAAAAATAGCAATATAGATTATAGACATAATATTATAAAATTATAAAATGTATATTACTTTAAACTAGTAATAGCTTATGAGTATTTAAAGTTTCGATGAGTGGACTAATATTTTACGGGATATCTTTTTACCAGTAGACTTTGTTCATTGAAGCTCTAAGTAATTATTAATAATTAACTACTTCTTTTGAATTCAATTTACCTCAGCAAATAAATTTTACTTAAAATTCTCAGAAATATTTGTTGACATGAAATTTTAAATTGAAAATGTACTATTCAATGTAAAAAAACGGGTAAGTGGGTACCGCTGTGCTATACATTAGGTGGATCACTAGTATACACTAAGCAGTGTTAAATTTGAATCTGATAATAAGTATCATTGTATACGAAAAAAAATGCTAAACGAAGATGATTTGTTAGCCTAGGATATAATTTCCAGTGGTTTGTAAAAAAGGTGGCTTATGTTTTAATGGTTTGAAAGAACAAAACTTAAGTTCTTTTATAATTATTGTGACCTAAACTTATGGAAAATCTTGTATTAAACTTTTAGCTACTTACACACAATTTTTTATGAATTATATCTACAAAATAATTTGCAAATATTCATGATTTTAACGAATTTTTGACAATATTTGAACTTCAAATACTTATAAAAAAAAATTGTGCCTATGTATTCTTATAAATGTTTAATCACTATAAGAATAACTTATGAAGAACTTTGTTATTAAATGTTCAAGTATTTTGATTAGGCTGAAAAAAAATTACCGACACTTCAAAAGAAAATTTTCAAAAAAAATGAAAATTTCAGTCGTCTATAAATAGCTCAAAAAAAGTCAAAATATTTTGAAAATTAAAAAATTAAATAATGTAAAGAAAATGCCAAACTAAATAACTAGTAAAATTTTCAAGTATCTACGACTTATACTTTTTGAATTATATCAAATATTTAAAATCGTTTAAGGCTAAATCGTTATCGTTAGGCCATTTCGTAAAAATTTTAAATTCAAACACACTTAAAATATTTCCTATAATGATGCTTCGAGTTTTCTCTATAGCTACCTGCAGCAAAACTTATAGAGAACATAGTGTTGTATTTTTAACCTTTAGTTATAAACACAAAACATTTTATGATTTTTCAACTTCAAAATTACAATTTCAACAGATATCGTAAAAATTTGAACAATAAACGCTTAAAAAAAATTGTGACTAACGATTTTTAATTTTTTTTAACTACAATAAGAACAATTCAAAAGGAACCTTGTATTAAATTTTCAAAATTGTTTTGTCATCCAAAATTTTTTCACTTCAAAAAAAAATTCTCATAAAAATCGAAAATTTCAGTGGTCCATAAGTAACTCAAAAAAAGTCGAATAGTTTGGTAAATTTAACTGTATATAGATAACACTAACATAAACATTTGGTGAAAATTTTAAGTATTTACAGAGATTAGTTTTTGAATTACAACCATATAAAAAAATCGATTTTTTTGGAAACTGTTGGAAAATGTTTACTTTTGACCTCTATAATGCACCAAGGATTTTCACTTTGCCACAGGAAACCACCCCCAAAGTTTGAAATTGAAGTATTATTTCGACTAGTTATGCTGTACACAGACACAAAAAAAAAAACACCCATCATTGTAAAATCAATACATTCATCACTCCGTTCAGAATCTAAAAAGCTAAAATATTTTAGCATAATAAATACTAAATAAATATTGCTATTTAATTATTTTTATCAATAATAACGTTAAAATAAAAAATATTTCTTAAAACGAAGAATTGTCCAAATAATGAGTTTTTACTTTTAATAAAATCAGATCATTTATATTATAGGTACCTATTATATATTATAACTAATAACACTACAGGGTGGTGACTGAAGGAAATGGATGTATACTTAAATAATTATTAATTAGGATTTTTCAGTTAACTTAATTGAAGTTAGTACTTAAGTATTTACATTTATAAAAATACCTATGATAATATAGTTCTCGACTTAAGTTGCGTGACGTTTGACCGATCGTTTTTCGTTTGTTATAAGACTAACGTTATCAATTATTACAGGGCGTGGTTGATTAAACTGAGAAAAATGTCTTTTTCTCGTGATTTCTAAAACACTTATTTCACATTGGTATCGGGCCACCCTCAACTTTTAATTTAATTTTCACTTCGATAAAAGAATTTTCATTACGTATTACCTCTACTTCACGGTTGGCGGATAAAACTTCAGTACAGCATTACCGCTATGCGATTGTATCTGCTTTATACTTTAATGTCCAAACGTGAATTTTTTTCTTTTTTCTTTTTTTGAAATAATAATATACGTTTACAACGATGTTATTACCCTGTTTAAGGATTAGGTGTATTTTTATGAGATTACTAAATCTTGTTGCAAAATATATTTATGTTTTTTTGAAAAATACATTTACTTAAATAATAATAAATGTTTCGAAAACTTTTCCAATAAAAAAAAGCGTTCATATGTACACAAATACAAAACGAATTTGAATTACACAACGCAATATGTATATGAAAATAAATAAATAACACTTTAATATGATTTCAATTGATGACATGGTTTATATTAAACAACACACTATACAATATTGTATTTTCACTATTTTTGGAAATTTATGTCGCTATTAGATTATCGTTATTGCCATCAATAGTATAAACCAGTATTTTTCTCGTTTCCGCATCTAGGTCGTTCGCAATCCCACAACTTGCAATGACTGTAAACATCATTTCGAACGCCATTGTACTACAGTATTCCCTTAAAATAATATCGACGAATAGTCTGATAAAATACATCAGCCATGAAATTTTAAATTCGGTTCTCCCGCTTTGATAATATCCACGTACTATAATTTATTACATTACCTTGTGCCGCCGACAATTAAGACGGTGAACGTCCTTAACGTAATTACTGTCCCGGAAGTTTTAGTGGAGAAGTGGAAACTTTGCGGTCGGTCATGTCCATTATAAGGCTGCTGAATGTGTGTAATATTATAAACCGAACAGTGAGTTTACCGCCGTAAGAACACACCACTACCGAACGTCATTTTAACAGTCAATATATTTCCGCGTAATAATCGAATCTAATGACAGAAATAATCACGTTTTGAAGCAAATAAAAATTAAAATAACTATGGTATCGGAACCAAAAATGTACATAAAAGCTACACAAGACCGTCATTATCTTACATTAAAGTAGTTATATCTCGTTGAAAATAATATATCACAGTAAACTAAAACATGTTTATACGTCTATTAATTTCAATTACTAAAGACGGACATTAATGCGAGACCACGATTCTGAAAGTCAAATAGTATGATAATAATATAATAATAATGGTAATAAAAATAATAATAATAATAATAATAATAATAGAAGGGAAGATAGTACAGTATGCGAATTATATAATACCTAAGTATGTGAGTGTGTATGTGTGTGAAAGATAAAGAGATAGAGAGAGTGTGAGAGATTGAAGAGATAAAACCCCATCAGCAACTCAATAAAATCGAATGACCAGTGTGTAAACTCAGTGTGGCATGTAGAACCTGAATTGCAGTGAATATAGGTGAATATACGTACTTAAAAGACATGGTGGCGTTTCCATTAAATTTAAAAGGCCTGCAGTCTGCGTGTGTGTATAGTATTAAGCACGGCTGAATGAATGGGCGTGGGTAGTATTTTTTTCTTTAATTCTACGTTTCGAAAATAACCAATACATACATTTATTAAAAATCATTGATGGACTGATGTAATGAAATGCATGAAAAAATAAGGATCGTATAAATTAACACTATTGGACGTGTTTCTGCGTGGTTGACTTTGAACTGAAAATAAAGTAGTCCCGGAACGCGATTATAATGTTTTTTCAAACATAATAATAATAGTACATATTATACAAAAATAAACATAGACTTCGTTGCGAATATTTCCGACTGTTTCTTCTTTTTTGTTGTAAACAATAATTTACAAAAATTAAAACGGTCAACCATATATTAATATGGACTAACACATTGTAATAACGACCACGATGTGGAGTTCTTTATTAACTATACATAGATGACTCTACGTAAATATAAAATTGTGTGCTAGTTTCATAATTTATGATGAGCCAGTGGTTAAATAAACCTAAAAATAAATCAAACAAAGAATTGAGAAACTAACAATTTTTAGAGGAAAAATATACGAGAGTAGCGTATAGTGCAAACACGGCCTGTTTATATTATTTATTTGTAGTTTTACATTCTCTCGCAGTCATGCTAGACATTCCAACTAATTCCAGTGAAACACAGATGACATAGAATTAGGTCCTTAAAATTTTATATTTTTTCAATACTTAAATTTTATTTTCTAAATAAAAAACGGATAATGAGTTAAACATGTTTAATTACAATTTCATTCGCTAATATTGTTTTTATAAAATTGTATATAAAATATATTTTTTTAAATTTTGAAACGTTTGAAATAATTCTTAAAAACTATTTAATTGGTAACAATAACTATATGTATATTAATAATTGAATAAGGTAGATAAATAATTTATTTTTTCTGTTGTAAATATTATGTATAAATCATATTATGAATTATAATTATGCGTTAATATGACCAAATAGTTTTAATAATTAGTAAGAATTTTTATTTTTTTTCGAATTTATTATATTTAAATAACAGCATTTGCACAAAAACGTGTCAACTTGAAATTCATTATGGTTATAGAGATATAAAATATGAAGTTGTCATTTTTTTTTCACTTAAAAAAAAATATATATATATATACATAGATGTATAAATTTGATTAAAAGTGTGTTGGCGTTATTACTATAGCAGTAAATTATATTTAGGTGGAATTTAACTTATGGTTTAATACAATTTCACATTGTAATTTAAAGCACAAAAAAGTGTAAACTACCAATGAGAGAGAAAATATTTTAATAATAAACATTTTCAATATCTCGCTGATAATAACGAAATTTTCATTTCAGTAAATATGTGAGTAACGTTTATTTTTAGAAACCATTCATTTCCGCTACTTTTAGAACACAAGATCATAATATATTATTCATTAAATTGCGTTATAATAAGCACTAACGTTATTAATTGCTTTACCTAAATAAACAGGTACCTAGTATAAGTTATTTGGTGATTTTGGATTCATGAAAATTCCATTTATACGACAGTTATTTAAAAACCAAGCAAGTAATTTTTATGTATAACCTAAAACTAAACAGATTAATAAAAGTTTTTCGTTTCTTTATTAATTATTATTAATTGGTATTATCTTCTGAATGAAAAAATAATAATATTATTAGAGGTATCTACCGTTATGCTTATTATAAACTTAATGATTTTGTTTCAGTGAAATTGTGTTCATGAAAAATTGTTATATACACTATAAATTCGACCATCTAACACCATATTTAGTAATCTCCCATTTGACAGGTTCAATATCGAAGTTTTTTGATAAACGTTTTTATTTTATTTTATTATTTTTTTTTTTTCATGAATGTTTGCAGTAAAATAATATAGGATAAGAATAATATACCTTCAATTCGTAATTTATTGTTAACGAAAAAAAACTTTCATTACCCTCGCACGCAACTCACCGTTCGATTGAAGTTACTTTTTTTTATTTTCCCATAAATTAAGTTGCCGTGCGTAGTCGTATCACTCTCAATAGCATCAGATTGTTGGACATTATTTTTACGGGAAAATGTAAAAACATTAGATGAATAAAAATAGAAAATAATTAATAATATTTATTTGCGTTTCTTTTCATGCGATTATTACTTATTTTTGTTATTTATATACACACAAAGTGTTCTACTAATAAAAATATTTTTCTTGAATAATGAAAATATTCAAATTTTTATTTTTTAAATATTTAAATTTAGCTAAAGACTATATCTTAAATAACATAATTATTTTTCAATATAATTACAACAACCAATCACTATCCAATTAACCAACGATTTGAGTAGATCGGGCAGAACATACCTACGTCCAATTCATTATATTATACATCCACCATTACATAGATATCATTCATCACCAAAGACTGGCAAAGCTCATGGAAAATATCTACAAGATTACAGAAAGTGAATTTGTATAAAAAAAAGTCAAACACCGAAAAATGTTAGCAATACCGAGGAACAATCGTTTTACTGTCTAAGACAAACCACAAAATATCCGTTTTAAGAGCTACTACCTACCTTACATACTTGGGTTACATCGTCAATTACATATATAATTCGCTCTTCTTATTTTAATATTCCCATATAAATAATGGACAATGTGATTACAATTAAAATCTGTAAAATCTGTGTTAAAATTATAATAATTATAATATACGAGTACTATATCAAACATACGGATTGAGAATGTCGCTTAAATACTAAATATGATAGTTCTTAATATTAGTATTAAACATTGTTTTTTTTTCAAAATTTGTTATATTTAATGAATAAAATAATACTGTAGCATTATTTGTACTCATCAATTTATTTTACAAATTAAATTATGTTAAAAGATTGATATTTTAACAGTTACTTAATAACAATAATTATTTAATAACTGGCATAATCTTCATGCCGTTCAAACTTGCTATCTCTAATTTCTAAATTGACCTATTATTATTAGTACATAAGAATAAATAGCTCAAATTATATTCGTTTAAATTTTGATTAAGTTACATTAACATAATATTTAAAAAAAATATTTAATATGCTTTTAGCTTAATAATATCTATGTAGCGATGTATTGGGTAGTAGAGATAATTTTTTCTTGCATTTGCTTACTTTATTATGGTATTTCTTTATTTTTATTCGACCTTCTGCACAATTTGACAAATAACCACAACTTTCAACGGTTTCCACTTCACCACGATACGAAACTTTTTTCTTTAGTCATTTACTACCTATGTAATTTGACGCTCGAAATGTGTTCATTTAACCACTCCCACGGGACCATAAACAGGTGTCCAACAATTTGATTTCTATTAGACAATAAAAAAAAAAAAAAACATTAAGTGTTTTTGGTGGAAAAAAATATTTTTGGTAAAGTTTTATTTCGAAACTTTTACTCAACTTAACTCATACTCCGAAAAACTAATGATATTTCGTATTTACTAATGTGCTCGCTCTATATTTCGAATTTCATTTCAAATGAAATAGTTTCAAGTATCCGATATTTCGATTTATTTAAAAAAAAACTAAAGCAGCTTTTAATATAAGCTTATGATATAATCTAAATATATATATATTAAAAAAGTGAATTGATTTCATAATCATCTTTAAAAATATTTCCATTAGACTATTTTTGGATTTTATTATAATGCATCCATGTTATAAGTAAGTTATATGGTTTTATTTAAAAATAAACTAATTTAATTTGAAATTATATGATTGTACCTCAAAATCATTCATTCAATTTATATTAAAAATACATTCTTATTTTCCCTAAACATAATATATGTCTATACAAATACAAATAATTGTATACGTTGTATATATTATATTATGTATATTTTTTTCATCTTATATGCTGAAAAATATTTTCTTTACGTTTGTTTAATTAATATTTTGCAGTACAACTATATTTAGTATTTTTTTAAACACCATATTGTATTAGTTAATGAATCATCTCTTCTTATTTCTGTCACCTAACAGTTTTTAAACTAAAAAAATACAGTGACAGACTTTATTTTTAGATAAGAATTTAATTTTAAGTTTTTCAGCCGGTGTTCTACTTTGAAAATGCTTTTGTTTGTAAGTTACATAATTAATTTGTTTTTATAATTGTTATAATTGATATATGTTTTTTTCGAAAATTGGTCATATATTTTTAAAAAACATACAAATACTTGATAAATTATTGATCACAGTTCAAAATAAATTTATATATGGATTTCTATGAAACTAATTTTTTAATTGAACATAGATATCTCAATAACGTTAGTAAAAAAAAAATTAATTTCTGTGATTTTAATAAAAACCTAACGTTTTTGATTAAAATATCATTTTTTTTTTTTATTTTAATAAATGAAACTATAAATAAAAAAAAATAATATATTTATTACATATATTTTTACTCCAGTATGTATAGTTTCAAAACTGTCTTAAAAATGAACAATCATTGTACAAATGTATAATATATTTTCAGGCACAATTGTTTTTATAATTAAATACATTAGAACTCCGCCATTGTAATGGATATTTTAGATAATTAATTTGAAGTATGGATTTTAGACTTGCGCAATGCATGTAGGTAAACATAATAAGACAAACAAACAATTTGGATATGTTACGCAAACAAAATTTCGATATAATATTATTTAATAAAACGTAATAATTTTACAACAGATTTTTCACACGTTAACCAAATAAACGTATCTGAACTTTTTTAAGTATCTAACAACTCTGAAAACTTCAAAAACGTTTTTTTTTCAAGTCTATTTTTATCTTGATTTTATTTTCATACCAGCAACTGTATAATACTGCTGTTATTATTGCTGCCACTATTTTTCAATACACTGCGATGTAATCTGCTTGAACCAGTCTGAAATTGACCCATACATAATTCTATCAGTGGACAATGGGAGTTTATATGCCATTCGTCGAATACATTACAGAGACTAAACTATTATTGTTGACTGGCAATTACAATTTACAAAACCCTATGATTTCAGAAACACAATGCTCCGTTAATGTAAAATTTAAGTTTATTTTGTTATAACGCATACCATATCGTAATATTATTATGCGGGCATGATCAATTATTATACTCTACAAAGTACCGATATCGTTTTTTTTTTCGTGTGTTTGGAACATATCAGATGCTAACAATGTGTTCGGATGAAAATTAGGCAGGTCGTCAATTAACCATGTGTACCATGGTTTTAACAATAATATTATAACTATTATATTTCGATCCGTAGAACATCGTATGACATTTATTATAGCTCTAGTAGATATATTATCTATTCCCGTGAAAGTATTAACATATTAAATAACGCTATTCGTGCAGGTTTCGAATGATTCTATCAGTCACACGACAATGTTTGCAATCAAAATGTACTGTTCCGTGTACATCGCCCGACCTCCTAAATAATACATTATACGCTTACCCGACGTTATTATTGTGCTATATATTATATTAGCAACGGCTGCGGGTTAGGTATCGTTTTGTTATCGCCGCGCCGACCTTTGATGTCATGTCCGCGCGCTTAAACATATCGTATGCCAAAATCCAGCATGTAGACCGATGTACCGCGATCCACCAAACTGTAATTTGGTGTAATGCAGTAAACATGTAACAGAAAATTAAACCATTTCAAAAGGGTGTCCGCGTCGTTAATACGTTTTTAATTGAACGTCGGAAGTACATTTGAAAATATTTATGTTCGTTTGTTCGTAATACGTATTAGGTTGATATTATATCATAATATTTTCTGTATGTGTGCGTTAATGAACAAGTTTTAAAAATTACGAAAACTTGTTCCAAAATAATCATAATTTGTTTACGGTATTTTATGGCATAATATATTATGCTACATTTTAAATATATAATATGTTTAACATATAAACATTAACCCGTGGTATTTATAAATTATAATTTATTTCTATACTTATATAAGGTGATTAAAATATTTATCAATACATTTAATAGATGATATTCTTAAGTTGCATGAAATGGGGTTATAGTGGCATATGGTAAACTGTAAAAAAAAATATATATATTAGTATAATAATATGTCATTGATTTCTCATTTAGCCTTATAATACTATGAGAACGTATTATATATACTCGTCTCAAATACATATTATATTCAAAGTGTACGTCTTTCTTGTTGGGTAGTTATATATTCGATTTGAACATTAAATGATTAGGTTTATGAGTTCACCAATAAAAACCTTTATTTGTGTAACATTTTTTCATGTGATGTGTGTTAATTTGCAAGTTTCTAACTTTGTAATAATATCATTATACTGTTATTTCATTACAAGTTATATTAAAAACTAAATATTATGCTATTTTGATTTCAGGTGGAAAGTTACCTGCTCGAACGTTACAATACCGAAGTATCTGAAGGGCCGTTCTACAATTCCACGCTAGGCCTACGGTATCCCCTTAAAAAGGAATGGTTAGATATGAACAAAAAACAAGTGGTTGTTAAATGCACTGCAAAGGTAGGCAAAGCAGAGCCCAAGACAGACGAGACGATTGTGCGGCTGCGACTCGTACCCGACCAGACACTGTCGCAGGAGAGACACATTCTTAATGCTGGTAAATAAATACTATTATGTTTTTGTTTTTTTTCTTCTTATTATTATTATTAATAATAGTATTTGTCATCACACAACTAATCAACTTTATTTTGAAGATGCCGTTTTTAAATTCAATTAATACAAACAATTATGGAACAAAAAAAAAATCATATTCTTTCGTACAATATAATATTTTTAGTATTAAATATTTCAATATCTACACAAATTTTATAATTATCATTATTATAATATATATATACATAACTAAAATATATAAGTGTGCTTATTTGTTGCAAGCATAAAATTATTTTGTTGTAGTGCGTTCATAATATATACACTTTCATTAAATTAAATTTTTGATTATTTCAATAAGTACAATAAGTACATGTTGTAAAAATACTGGAGTACATTGATTAATCAAATAATAATTTAGTATATAAAATTTATACTAATAAACACTACGTCATGACTAAAGTATGTACATTTATTAATTATTAACTGTGTTTAATTATAATACCAAATTACTAGCACTCGTTATTTAAACGTATTTAGTGCAATTTGAAAATCTATACTAAGTTAATTATTAATGCATCTAAATAAAAAATTGTATACATTTAGATAAATGGGAAATATTTTCACACAAATAGTGAAGGTATTAATATAAATATTTTATTTTCTATAAAATCATAGCTCACATTTTTTCATGGCTCATTCATGTTTTTCAATTTTACAGAATATTTTTTCCACAGTTTTATTTTATTAAATACTTCAAACAATTTTATTTATGTATATGCGTAATGGTATAATTTTTTGTTTTTTTTTTTTTACATTTAGACCCAGAACTGTATCCCATATGCTTGGTACTTTACTCTTTTTTGTTCAAATCGTCGGTATATTTACGAAAATCTATCAGTATAATATATTTAACCGTCAGGGTTTCTTCAGAGGTTTATATTGAGGGATATTCTTTTACTAAAAAAATAACTGTTATTACTTATTTAGCTATATCAGATATTATTTTTGACGTAATTTTTAATTCTAGGTTTTTGTTTTATGTATCGCGATCTAATAATAACAATAATAGGTAATAATAATCTATTCCCGTCGTTATGGTGATTTAATTTTCTCTGTCAGTGTTTGAAATAAAATAAAAACATTTCCTTCCGTTGGATTTTTAATAGACAATGAATAAGTTGTTGTACTTTGTAAACTAAGTACTTAAAAGTTATTTATTTATAATTTCAAAGGATTTTTTTTTTTTAGAAACAGAAACCATTTATCTGATGTGTTTATATTATTAATTGTTTCAATAATAATTTATTAACAACAGTGTAATGCATCATTAGTAATTTCATTATTATAATAATGTTTCATTCATTGACGTAAAGTAACCGTAGTTCTCAGAATATCTAATAATAATATATCGACATAATATTACGATTAATTGATAGAAATATCAGACAATTTGCACAAATTTATCTATCGCTCTTAATACATTATTTCATCGACGAGATATGTAAAAATTATTTATGATACGTCTATAATTGCACAGTTTCAAAATTACACGAATTAGTTCCGATTTTTAACATTAAAGAGCTAGTCATTTTTAAATACCGATTATACTATAGTTTTTTAATTAATATATGTTCATATATACTTTTGTATTATGTTAATTAAAAATATCATACTTTTGTCCGGGTGCAATGATGCATATTATATAATTTTTTTATTTACCATATTTTTAAAATGAAATATTAATGAAAAAAAAAAATGTATTAGTTTTTTGTACTTATCAATCCATACATTAAATCATATACTCACAGAATAATTGCTCTAGAAATCATTTAACGTTTCTCTCTAGAGAAATGATTCTGTGAGTATATAATTTAATATAATATGGATTGATAAGTACAATGAACTAATAGTTCTTTTTTTTTCATGAACAAACGTTAAATGATCTTACTTTGATGTATTTGATTTAAATAAAGTTTATAGTTGCTATTATTTCTTGTAGTTTTCACAATAAATATGTATATATATATACACTTGACAATTAAAATAAGTGCTTTAGAGAAATACGGGTGGCTATGTATCGCAGCCAATATCATTAGTTACTGTCCCTGTTTACTCGATATAGTATGGTCTAGGAAACTTGGTAATTTGTTCCAATCCAAAAGTTTATATAATCATTAAACTTATATAAAATTTCAAATTTTTCTATACACCATAAGATATCGAAATTATAAAATTAAATTAGAGTCAACAAGCTCTAATCGTAATGTCAAGCGGCAGAAAACATTATTTTTTTCTATATTTAAAGGAATTACAAATAAGTAATTTATTCTTGAATGTATTTAGTTTTTAATTATAAAATATTGCTACATTGAAAAACATATTTACTTAATACTTTTTTATTATGTTATTATCATTATTTAAAATTTAAGTTGAATTGTCACAATACTAACTAATTACCAAATCAATTAATCTTTGAATAATAAAATCCTTTTTAATTGGTGTTATTTCTACATTCAAAATATAAATATGTTATTGTATTAATAACATTTAAAAATAGGTATATTCTTAAATGTATGTACACTTAACTACTCAAGAATTCCTACTAAGAACTTGATAATTAAATAAATACAAATTAATAAAATAAATTGATTTTATAATAAATTATAAATTAATCATACATTTAATGTATTTTTTAAAAAATATTACTACAAAATAATGTTAATATCTTCGTATTTTATTTTAAAATATTTTGCCTAGATAGTGAATGACATAAATTATCTGATTTAAGTTTTTTTTTATTTTATACATACTGTTGAGAAAAATAATAACAATAACGAACATTTTTATAAATAATCAATTTTCTTTAAAATAACTTTAATGCGAAATCAGTTATTTATTTAATTAGTTTACTATATATTGTACATCATGTATAATATTATGTTTTATTATATGAATTCAAACTTGTTCTGGTATACCATTACACAAAAAAAAAATGATACATTTTTGTTTAGCTTAGAAGACAATCTAATTTCTATGAATTTTTTTTTTGATTTTTTTTAGGTGCTGCCATCAACAATCATTGTGTCATAATATTGATCATATCCGCTGTTTATTATTACGAAGTATACAATTAAATTGAAGATTTAAGTAAAAGCTTGCTTAAATACCAAAGATAAAAACACATTAAATTTATAATCAATAATGTGCAATTAGAATGAAAAACTTTTCTTTTTTTTTATGTAATATGGCATTTTTTCTTTGTTGTCACCTGGTTGTCTTGGACCCCACCACATAATAATGGTCTGAACTTCAAATATAAAAATATTCCTTGTTTGGAGTGAAGTTTATACACAACTATGGTATCCGTGGTATCAATTAGAGAGTTCGTACTATTTTTTCAAAGAGCTTTTTAAACTTTTTATAGAAAGTTCAGGCCTTTGTGTGGGACCGTTAAAAGACTCACCACCTTATTAACCTTCAAATAATAATAATTCGGTTTAAAGTTTTTTTAATTTTTTTCCACCAACGCGTAAAAAACAAAAACGTGTTTGATGTAAGTTGAGCGTTATAAAAATAATTCCATATTTTTCCATTTTTTTTACCACGTTATATTTAAATGTTTTGCAATGAGCAAACACGGTGGTGCTGATTATCTCCTATCCCTTTTTACTTTTCCCTACTTACCTCTATACTTTCATAAAAATTAATTCAGCAACTTAAAAGCTTCGGGGTTTGTAAGTACTAGTCAACAAGTGTGGCAAGTGTCTTGGTTGTCGTTTATCTTTTGTGTAAATACTATTTATCGTTGTTCCATACAACTAGTTATATATTATATTTAATAATAAATTATTATATAAATATATGTAATTTGATTTATAGTTAATTGTTGTTACCTATTAAAAAAATGATAAGTTATACTTGTCCTTTACCAATCAAGACTAGTCCACGTGCATTTTGTTTATTCGTAAAACACATCATTATATGGTTTATTTTGTTCATAAATTCCACCAAAATTTCTCAACATAATTGAATTTATTGTAAGTTTTATTTTGATAAGTTATGGTATTCATAGAAAAAATTATAATAAAACATTTGATTTTATAATTTGTAACGAATGCAACTTATCATAGAAGGATATAACATATAAAATATTTACAATAAATTGTTAAAAATAAAACGTGTGTTTACATATTTAATACAAATAATATATCGATTTATTATTTAAATTTAAATATTCATATAACAATAACTAAAAACTGTTTATAACCTGCAACAATGAATGTGAAATTTGAATAATTAATTAATATTCTCGAGAAAATATACAAATTGTATTCATAATTAAATTTGAATTCATGTAAATTGAATAACAGTTTTTAATATTTTCTATATTTTTTATTTGAAGTTGAGACGTATCATAAATGTTATTATTTTAAGTTAATCGGAAACATTTCTATTGTTTACAATACAAATATGCACTTAATATAAACCGACATATAACAGTGTGCAAAACTACTTTGTTTATAGTTGTCGAACATAACCATCAAAATAGGTTCCTAGTTTCAATACCAGTGGTTTTTGTATATCTGTATTTGAAGTTTCGACGAGTCATCAAATAAGGTCGATTCTATCTTACTGTATTTATGGATAATTTACCGTTTTGCCATGTCGGCCAAGGAATAATTCATTTTGAAAACTTAATCAATGGATTTCAAGTCTTATTGATGAAAATCATATTGCTTTATTAGGTACCTATGTATACATGTAATATCATGCTCACACTTATAAAAATAAACAGAATAAATCAATATATTAATATACGTAGTAAAAATTTAGACGGTTTATAAGTACTATCGAAAAAATCATGAAAGTTAAAATTATATTAATTTATAAAATAAATTTGGTTGAAAATTGTAAATACTATATTACATCTATGTATGTATAATAATATTTAACACGTTCTAGTTGTTTATGACCAACTATATACAATGAAAAATATTGACTTATGGTATCATATTCTTATACAAATCCTCAATGTAGACTTATTCATTAAAAATATTCATTATATATTTTTTTTTACAATTAACAATATTAATATTTTATTTTGTGCTATACTTATATAATTCTATGTGTTGTATCCTAGTATGCATTATTCCAAAGTTTTTGTTACCATGAAATTGCATCAATGTTACTATTAAACAAAATATAATTAGCGAAGATTTAAAGAGTTAGTTATAAGTTATAACGTATTATGTTATGCGAAAAATTGTCAATTTGGTTATAATTTATAGTAGTTATTATTTTTCGATTATCATTTAATTTAGAACAAGTGGACAGTTTCTTAAACACAATATATTAAAATTTACAGAATGATCACTTACTACTTAGTATACATTTATTTTTTCATCAGTGTAAAATAAATTAAACCATAGGTACATAGTATAGTTTTTAATCGTATCTCGTTTAGATGTTTTTTAACACCTCAATATTGTTATTTAATTTCTGTACAGAACTTTTGTTGTTTATGACACTTTACTATTCTTTAGTCTAATTTTAATTTTAGCTAACACATTTCTAAATTTACATTATTCATAATAATAAAAAATACATTTATCTTTATACTATAATCAACGTTATCTATTTAAATGTGAAAACTACTTACATTTTTTTGTTATTTTATGTTACCTACTTGTAATATTGTCACCTAAAAATATATGAATACTTTTAAATAAATAAATATATTTAAATATATATAGATATATATATATTTATTTATATATACCATTATTATATCCATGAAACATTTATGTAAAAATATAAAATGTAAATACACTTTTTAAAATGAATTTTATCTCTTGTTACTTATCTTTTTTATTACCTTCGATAATTTTAAGTTCCTTCCAAAAACAAAATATTATACTGATCTCGATTAAGTAAACAGTTAGAACTGTAGGTGTATTAAAATCGAATTCAACATTTTTCATCGACAACGTTTAAAAAATAAGGTTCGAAAATAGAGACAAGTAATATAAAACTCTACAAAACGTCGAAACTGCACACGTACATGGTATATTGCTGTTCCAAGGAGGTGGGTTGCAAACAGAGAAATTGAAGTATATTGAAAATTAAGATCCCAAATATATAATATATTGTATATAGCTTTCTCTATTCTTTTATTCGTACCACTGAAAAGAAATATAAGTGTAATGTGTCTGAAATAAAAACGTTAAAGATAATATCATGTTACATTGTGCCAAAAATAATTTATTTTTTCATTACACTTGTAAAATAATACTAATATAATTTCCCGTATAAGTAAGGAGTTATCTGAATAATAAATCGGAATTGATTGATACAAATACAATTTTGAAAGCATTAAAATGTTTTTCTACATATACAATTTTTATTTGAAAGAAAAACATATCACAAATTATTGAAAATTGTCACATTTTCAAAGCAAACATAGTATTAAAAAAATGTAGTTGTATATGCATTAGTTATTGTTTAATTACCATAATATAATATACAAAATTAATTGCTATTTTTTTTTTTACATAAGTGTTAAAACATTAATTAAGCTATCTGAAAATAAGTTTTATCATTGAATTTATTTGAACTTACTAATTTATAAAATATATTTAACAATACTAATAACTATTTCGCTAAAAAAAATATATTTTATATAAATAAATAATTTATTATCAATTTTGCTTAGTAAAATGTGTTTGTTTTATATTTTTTTTATTTTGAAATTAAGGCTACAAGGTTTTTAGATTAAATATTCTAAAGTAATTTCAGTGTTTTTCTTGATGGCAAAAACAAATAAATTGTAGAATTTTTTCATAAAATGCATAGAGTTTATTGTGACGTTTTCTTTTGCACCTTGTCATGCACCTTTCGAATTTGTATTCGTTCAGATATTGCTTTTTCATTGGCATTTTGAAGTAAAAATGAAAACTGAAAAAGAAATTACAGGTGGAAGGTATACCACAACTACGCTTTACGGTATCGGCAGAATATTTCGTATTTATGTCGTCGCCACGATAAATAATGGGATTTTGTATCTACCTCCAATTTATTTTAAGTGCGTATTATTTTTTCGTCCCAGCTTCCGCTGAACCCGACGTTTACACTTAATACCTATATATACATTATATATACACGGACTATATATATAGCACTGTATATTATGAGCGTACGAGCACATACACACTTAAACTTACTGTATAATATTATAACGTCTTCGGTTCCCCGCTGAGAGAGCATCGGATGGCGATGTGGCGGGGTGGAAGGCGGTTAGAGGGGCTGTTTCGCCAGACGGGGCACTCGATGAATATAAAACAGGGGCGAAGGCGGCGGTTAATGTGCATAATTATGTTCGAAATTTTCAAATGGAATTGAAATTCAAGAACCGCTAGGATGTCGAGGAAATTCCTCACCCTCGGCACTCGCTGTTGTAATGAAATACACTTATGCGTTGCGTAGACATTTGCGATTGCGTAATGAATGGGAGAATTTTGCTGCGGAGAAAAAAATTCAATAAAATAGAGGAAAAAACCCGCAAAGAAAACTGGAAATAAATACACGAGGATACGAGGGCAAGTGAGAGGTGGAACAACAAGAGACGCACAAAATTATTGAGGGTAACGGTGGCTGACTGGCTTCTATACACACTACACGCTGCAGTATATATTATATAGCTGCTGTTGTTTCGTGCTCCGGTGTTATTTTCGGCGAGATGGTGTTTATTATGGTTCCGTGGTCGGTGGCGTGGGAGCATCGAGGGGGCGCCGCGGTGTTCGCGCAAAGGGGTGTTGCTTCTGTGCGGCGGCGGAGGGCAGGGAGGATGTTGCCAACTTTTGATATAATAACAACGGACAGCGCGCTTGAACCGAGGGACTATAAAGATAATATCACCGCCGCCGGAGATCTTTTAGCCATAAATTTTACTTATATACACCACCGCGAGAAAATGTGCGCTTGTGCGAGCTTATACGCGCGAGCGTCAATGTGTGTGTGTGTGAGAGAGAGAGGGACTAAGGTCTTTTTATCGTTAAAGCTTTTGCTCGAGCCGTGAAATGGGATCGACTTTTGTTTTTTTTTTTTTTTGTCGTTTTCATACCCCGTGCCGTAACCAACTGTACATGTACGGTTATTATACCGTATATGTACGCCGACAAATTTTTAAAACGCGCATTTTTTCCACAACCCTTCACGTATTCGTACGCTGACCAGTATCACAAGGTTAGTCTCGTGAAATTATTTGTCGGAATGCACTCGCAGTGGAACGCTTGGAATGACACACGCACGGGCGGTGTGTGCGTGTAGCTTCGCTTATTTGGTCAGGTCCCAGAGTTG
Source organism: Aphis gossypii (assembly GCF_020184175.1). Classification (NCBI taxonomy): domain Eukaryota; kingdom Metazoa; phylum Arthropoda; class Insecta; order Hemiptera; family Aphididae; genus Aphis; species Aphis gossypii. The sequence goes on from NC_065531.1 coordinate 2,936,582, forward strand.
TAGAATGGGAAACGACGATGTCCTTTGCAGTTGTATGAAACAAATAAACAAAAAAAAAAAAAAACGAATAAAAAAACAGAAATCGCTTGAAAGTATTGAACGTTTATGCTTTGTGAATTCCACCCCGAAATACAAACATTTAATAATACATTATTAAACTTTTAAAATCGAAAACGATGCATGGACACAAGTTAATATGGCGGTGCACCAAAACGAGATATGTCGACAGTCCTTAGTAATCGTTAAAAAAATACCGTTTCAGCAAAGTCCCTATTTTAAACAAATTTAAAAACTTAGCATTGTTTCAAAAAGGACAGCTGTTATTTATTCATAAAATATATTATATTATACTACATGGCGTGATAATTAAACAAGAATATTTATATTTAAAAGTTTGTATTGGTTTTGTTCGCATATGAATAAAACTATCCGAAGGTAAGGGTTATTGAAGGTTATTGTTCGATGTTTGAAACAACCACTGTGTCGACTTTAAATAACAGTTAATCTCTAAATCGCTTGAAAGCTATTTAACGATGATGGAACAAATTATTTGTTTTAACCTTACCTACGTCGTATCTTATATTATTATGTGATACAATTCCGAAACTTTGTTTACCGGAAGACAATTATTGGTGATCACGGGCATATAATCATCATACACATAGTTCCGGCACAGGTAAATCGTGTATGGCTGAAATCGTCCGAATTCGTCAGACCAGCAGATGGACTGTGTTTAAGGTACAACAGATCGCATACAAGTCGCGGGCACTGGTGGTTTTCGACACCACGCGAGTCCGTCAATCAGCGGAGCGGAAGGCGTGAACGACCGTGTTTGCGAAATGTGTTTTGGTTTCGGCGACAGTGCTCTCCCTCATATTTCTATGCGGATATTATAAAACACAACACGGCGTTGATTATTCATCGTGTGCGTGGCACGGCGGAGAGGTGGTCGCACGTATTTAAACGCACGCACAGTCCCGAGCGGTGGCGTAGGGATCAAATTTAAATTCGGGACGCTCAGTCAATCCGGGAGCGCACGGATCGTTTAACTCGCCCTCCCCCCGACCAAACCACACCTCCCCCCATCAGCGGGCCCACGACCCCTAACCGCGGGTTTCCCCACTCTCCACAGCGCCCCCCTGCAAATTGGCATCGTCGGCAAAAGGGGTTAAGAATATTATTATCACGACGGTTTGCTTTGCTCGTTAGCTGGAAAATCAACGGGATCGGCGGCGACGGTGTTGGCCTATCGTACGCATTTGAAATTCAACGACTACGACGACGACGACGACGGCGACGAAGTGATTCTCTCTCGTCATCGATGCGAGTGTGGGTATGTGTGTGAGATACAGCATCACGTGATTCGGTTATAGCTAACTCTCTCTCTCTCTCTCTCTGTTACCCCGGAGGCGACGTCGTATTATAATATACCTTACACGACTCTATAATATTATTATATACATACGTGCGTACCCGCACACTTTGCTGAGACGAGCGAACGAGTGAAGAGCTCCGGAAACGCGTATACGCGACCAGCACGTATTATTATCGTTGTTATTATTCTAATATCATCTTTATAATATAAATAATAATATGTGTGTGTATTTATATATGATTATGTATATCACCTAGTTCGTTAACAAACGCTATAACGTCGGTGTAGTGACGGTAAAATATGCACTGACGGATAATCATCGCTCTTTATTTTTTTAAACGTTTGCTCGGAGACACTCTCAGATTATTGAACTCGTGCTACGCGTCATACCGTCGACGTTATTGACGCAAAACGAGACGTGTTTTATGCATCCGTCATTTGCATTCATCGACGATCGTTAGCATACATCCGATCATATCAAATCAAATAATCCAACGTGTAATATTGTTTGACATAAGCGTTGTTCTGCATGTACAAATAATCAAAACATTGTAACATTGCAGTGTTAATTATTTATATAATCACTATAATTTGGGGGTTAAAATAATAATAATTGAGGCGGATAGGATCAAAATTCTTAAAAACTAACCTGTTTACAAAAAATTCAAATCAATTTTAAATACTATTGATCATTATACATAATGTAATCTGACTATATAACTAATACACGAGTTCCCTAAGTGGAATTCTATCTTCTTTATTATTCATTATCTATGGCTCAGATCAACTCGTTTTGCAAGACACCTTTGTTGAAGATTACGCCAATAACAAAATTATAACTTCGATCCATGAAAATTTTCTAATATCCTCTGGTAATCTGAAAATCTATCTAAATCTTATTTCATCATGGTTCACCAAATAGAGAATTAAATTGAACCACATTGAACCACAATAAGTCAATTCATACAAGCTTTACTTTAAAACACTGACTGACTCTACCCGACAGCTTAAGTGTATAACATACCTATTATAGCTTGATTCAATACAGTTAAATAGACCTCGTCCTAAAAAAAAGATTAACTCAAAATTCACACATAAGATTTAAAAAATGAATATTATAATCTCGCAATCGCAAGCTCAAAATTATTTTGTCGAAAAATAATGCACAAATTTAAAAAGAAAACTGCTAGTTTACAGAAAAATTTTTAAACTATAATTTATACTTACGATCTTCAACTGTGGGACGCGAAAAATAAATCGAATATAAACAAAACCCATAGTTATCAGAATATCACTCCACGTCAACTTACTAATGCTCCACCATACATTTCAAATCAAACACTCCACAATGATTTACATGTTAAAACGAACGAAGAAGTATCTGTAATATTTTACAAGCGTTCTTCTTACGTCTGGAAAACCAAAATCACCCACTAATCAGTAACCTAAATACCTTAACGATTCCCGATAAGACTCGCCGTCGACTGAAAAAGAGGTGGTGCTAAGATCTTTCGCATAATTCACTCAAATTTTTCTTTTCATCTTGTCTTTTCTCTATCCTCTTTAATATTTCATTCTCTTCTCTTTTATCCCTCAAGCTAAAAGTCACTATTGAGTGACTTCTCACTCACGCAAACCATGTATTCTGTTTCTCCTCGCATACACTTATTATGCTAAGAAGTATAGGTTGTATAAATCATAAAAAAAACGAAAAAATATAATTTATACAATGAATATACTTTATTTAATTTGACATATATTATTTTATTATGAAATTACTTTTTTTATTTTTTTTTTAAAAATACAATTCTCATACTGGCCTACATTTTTATATTCATTTTAAATAGACTATTTGTATTATTCAAATAAATAAATTAAAATTTATATTTTATTTAAAATAATTACTATTATTAATGTTTTAATCTAATATGTGTATTGCGTACCTAATATATAATATTTAGTATTCAAAATTTATTGTATTTTATTAACTATCGTAGACATTTTTTGGTGAAAAATAAACCATTAATTTAAGTTTGTACAACTTCAATTTATTTGCATGTTATACAGCAAATAAAATAAATATATATAGATATTAGATATATTTTCGGAAATTATTCAGATAATATCACCATAGTTTGGTAATATTAAGTTGATTACTCTAATATTATAGTCCTTCAATCAAAACCATATAATTTAAAATAAATTATTCAACAGTTAGATTTAGTTATTTATTATATATTAGTTAAATGTTAATCAAATATATTATAAATAATTTCTTAATTCATATTATGAAATAATAAATTACCAATGATGAATGAATTTTACGAACAATGAAAAATTAATAATTTATAACAATATTTTTATTTATGTAATAATATTTTCGGCAAAAATATAGTCCTCTGTCAAATGGAAATATAATATGTAAATTCAAAAACTTAAAATACTAGAGCTAGTATGCTGCCTGCATATAGAATACAATATCTTCTGGATTATTGGACTAAATTATGTGATTTACATAAACATTAAATGGGGTTGAAAATATCATTGTTCCCGTTAAATATATTTTGTATTAAGCGTCGAAAAACATGCATTCTAAAATAAAACAGCATATCATTTAGTAAGTAAATGACATGAATATTATATAATCATAATATGTTTTATCCTTTCTTTTTTATTTCAATATATAAATACCTCATCGTACTACAGAACCATATTATGCACTTATAAATGTACATTATGCGTGTACAGAGTCTCAATTCCTAAAAATGTAAGTACCTAAGTTATAAACTCATAATTTAGGCACATATTTTATACTATAAAAATGATTAGTTTTTTTATTAACCTAAGCGTCTAAAAAATGTATTGAAATCACGGAACTAAGAATAGTCCGATAAATGACTTCAGTATCGGAGTGTATAAATTAATTAAGTTTTTTTTTCCAAAAAGGGCTGGAAGTTTTTGTTTTTATAAATTTAATGTTTTTTTTTTCGTGTTACTTTGTTATTTAACTTTCATTATTTTATATTGATTCATTCTATTCATAAATGTTAATATCATTGCAAAAATACATCGTTCTTAAAATGATACTGTAGTTCATAATTTAAGGTTTTTTTGGCGTATTTATAAAATTAAAAAAATAAAAAACTATTAGTACATTATACAAAAATAGTAAAATATTCAATCTGAAAACGGTATTATTATAATAATCATGTTCTTAAGTCATTCACGTAACCACGCAAATTCAGGAATTCAAAAGTATTCAACAATCTGAAAAAAAATACTTAGTAAAATTAAAATATATATCATGAAGACACAAATGAAAGTACTTCATAACATTCGAATCCATTTATTACAGTACTAAAATTATTTCATAAAAAATAAGTTCAACAAATCATAATATTTTCATAATACTTTCTATTGCGTATTTACTAATGTTAATTAAGCTTCTGTAAAATCATATTTGTTGCTAACGGTTATATAAACTATAAAATATTTCAGTGTTTTAAATATTCGAAATTGTAACACTGAACACAATATTGTATTATTAGCTTAAAACGTAATAACAAGAAGACAATAATTATTTAAGTGCACGAGGCGTTCAGAATTGGATTGTGTTACCTTGTGAGTTAATTTTAGTTCCACACCATATGGTTCGCTATACGATATGATGACAGTCTAATTAGATAGTTAAACTAAAATACTGTATAATATATATATATATTATATTCCTATTCATGACTTAAAGAACTCCTTTTTGCAACAGTAGTAAAATTAGCGGTATTTTAGTATGCGTTATACAATGTAACTGTAATATTTTTATATAATAATGAAATATATAGGTACAAACTTTGTGTATAAAATGAACATTTTGTTTGAAAATAAAAAAAATAAATATAATTTATAATTTTTTTTATTATTCATCGTAAAAAGACATTTTTTAATTAATTTTTTTTCATAAAATATGTACATTATATTATATTTAATAACATTTCTTAAATTATATGAATTATTTTATACAGTAAATTACATAGTATATAGATCAGTACTTTGGTCTTTTTAACCCAAATATGTTTTTTAGAATTAAAATCGCATCACGTAAACCAATTTTAGATTTGTCAACAGCTTAGGTTTTATAATCAAAAATGTTCAAGGCCCTTCAAGTTGTTTTAAGTATAAAATATAAAATTATTATATTATATAGCATATATACTTAAAAACTTTTAGATTTCAAAATTATCAAATATTTTAAGAACTTAATTATTATTATGATTAGTAATTATGGGCATCTACAAATAAAATGTTAATTACGGCAGTGATTGTTTTTAGTAAATATTTTACAATATTATTTACAATTTATAATCATTTATATTTATATAACATAATAACATCTGCAATCGAATATGTTTATAACGAATGATAGCCTATGAAGAATAAACAAAAACATAATATATTAATTAATTTTGAATTAAATACAATCTTTAAGGTTTGTTAAATTTAGCAATTTAAAAGAAAATAAACTACAAAAGTAGATTAGTGAAAATTTATGTAATGACTTTGAATATCCAATTTTGTCAAAATTTGAATTTCAAACGCTCACTAATGTTATTTAGCTTGACCCAAAAGTATTTTATTATTTTTCTTTAATCTGATGAGAAAAACTTATGAAGAATCTAGAATTAATTGTTGAGCTTCTTTAAATATTTATGAATTTTAAACTAAAAAATGATTTACAAGTTTTTATGAGTTTTATAGATTTTTTCAACGCATGCATTTATCCCTGTGATCATAAGTTTTTGATGTTTTCTGATTTTTATATCATAATTTTTTACTAAAAATCACATTCAAAGTTGAATATTAAAACATTTTTACTGCTTTTAAAAGTAACATTATACGGAAAAAACACACTTTTAAATTATTGTAAGCCAATCAGAATTAATTACACAAAAAAAAATAATTACTGATTCGCAAGTTTAACGGATAACGAATAAAGACAAACAATTATTAAATTAACATAAAAACTCTTTGAGAAGTGATTACTCTTAAAAGAAAGTAGATACCAACAATAAGAAAATAATTGTGTAGTTCAGATAATTTTTTAAAATCATCTTCAAGAAATTGTGTAGTAATATTTACTATTATTTCATTAATTAAACGATAATTATGATGTTATATGTACTATTTAAGTAACACCGTTGTTATATTTAATTTTTTCCGTATTATTTTATTCATTTTTAACATAAGCACCTACAAAAGCTACAACCTACTTAACGTACATTAATGTACAAACTATAATATTCACATTCTATTCTCCGATAGTATGTCAGTTTGAATTTAATAAATAATGATATGTATGGTTAATGATTTATATTTGGAATAGTATTGTAGAATTATAATAATAAATATATATTTATCAAAGGACATATACTTTGACCTGCATACAAGGTACGTACAATATATATATATATATATATATAAATATCAACATAACATATTGTATAATAGTCTATTATATATTTTTTTCTTATACAGGATAATTATATAAGCAAAAAACTTGTTAAAAATATTTGATTTTTACATAATTTGAAAAAGTAATATTATATTTATGTAAGTCGAAATAATGAGTATTTATCAAGATAATTTAATATCTCCTAAAAGATACTTACAAACATCAAACTATTCGTGTTTAAACAATCTGAACTCTTTTAATAGAGAACACAATTGCAATTATTGACAGTGCTCAGTATTAAAAGGTTTCACTGTATACAGAATAGTTAACTATATAGTTTGCGACACAAAAACTAACTAGTGAGACTATAGTGGTCATTTTCAATCAGTGGTTATCATAGACAAATGTCGTACGTCTGTTGTGTAAAAATCGCAAAAGTGTGACGGAGTTTGAGAGCTTGTGGCTAACGGTAATTTATGGCGGGTGGGTCACATGAGTCACTAGCCAGTTTTCGTACCATGGTTTATAGAATTTAGTACCTATACTAATATAGTGCGTATTACTTAGCTGATAATATAAATAAAATAATCAAAGCTTTAATCAAACAACATTGTTAACCGTTTTAAAGATACTTATCTTCTGTGTATTGGATTTAGGTATGTTTACGTAATGTTGTTTTTGTTTTATAAACCACATTGTAAACAATAGTTAGGGTAAAATTCAGTTTTTTTTCAATATTTTATAGATATATAATATTTTGGTACTTGTGCAGATATGTTATTTTGGTATCGGTGTATTATACAAAATACCTATTGTAATATTATGTTTATAAAAACGTATTTCCTTTTTCAAAACCTTATTTTGATGTCTCTTGAAATTTTCATTAGTATGGGTTTGGTTTTACTTTAAATAATGTGGTATTTAATTTGTTTCACGTACCTTAAATATAACATACTATTACATGTTTTGTAAAACAATTTATTATATTCTTATAATTTTATGAAAAATGATGTTAGGTTTTACGTAACCAATATTAAGTAATTGCCTAAAAATTCTAAATGTTTATTTTTTCCTGATAAAACATTACATACGATATTCCATGGATAGATTTTCAGATTTGTCTCGTGTCTAAATACAAGCAACTTCTACACTTAGGAATCTTATTATTAAATTAAATCTTCTGTAATACAAGCTTCGATAGATTTCCAGTTAAAAAAAAAAAAAAAAAACAATTAATAAATAAATATGAAAAAACATTATAAATATTTTAAGATACACATCAACAATTAATATATTTATATAATAATATATTTAAATTAAATCTATCATTTTTATTCTAACATCTTTGAGTTATTTTTTTTGCAAATGTTTTTTTTTCTATTTTATTTTTAGAAACAAAAGTTAAATTAATTTGTATGATTTTTATTCCTGATTGGAAGAATTAGGGAGTAAACAGTGTTTGTTAAAGCAGAACTTTATTACCAAAATTCTGTCTATATTAGTAGAATTTCTGATCTTTAAATGTGACGCACAGTTTAACTTATATTATGTATTTAAATTCAACTACCTTATTAAAACAGAGATTTAATGTGGAACACTAATAAATATTATACAGATTTTAAAGTTTTTCATTCGAACATTTTATCGTTTGGGCCTAAAATTTAAATATTATGTATGATTATGATATTAAACAAAATATAATTATAATATAAAATAAAACTTAAAAATATTAAATTTATGGTAATAGGCATAAATAGTATTATAGATGTATAACTTAATAATTTTTGCATCTAGTCCTAATAATGCCATAATCCGATTCAATCATTATGGTTTTGATTCCAAAGTAAAGTCATTTTGAGTTAATTTTAACAGAATGGCGATTTCATTCTGTTAACTAGTAATATAAAGTTATTATATGTCTATTATAGATTTAAATTCAACAATGAATTAATTCAGTGGAAATAATTGGAACTATATACATTATAATACCATGTCACATATTATGCTATGCATATAATATTCGTCTCGTACCGTTAGTTTCAATGTAAAGACGTAAAATTATTATATTGCACTAATAGTTATGTAAACTTATGTTAATCATTATCAGTGATATATTATTATTATTATAATGCTAAAATAATTATTAATTCATATACCATTTTGAGTATATATGTATAATATGTCACGTTTTCTGTGTATTATAATCTCCATCGCTGTATACATGGCGCCAGATATCGACAGTTATCCGACACAAGAACATATATAGCAGGTATAGTATACCTATAGCATACAATATTTTATAAATCGTTGAGATCCACGTAATGAATAAAAAATACAGAAATTTGCATATTAATAATAATAAGAAAAAAGTAGAAAAAATTTAAAAATGCATACCGAAAACGCATGCAAATGTATAATATTATACATAATATACACTTGACACGTTTTTCGGTTAGCGTAAGATTTTATTGATTCGTGAAATATGCATAAAAATGTGACAAGTTTGCAAACGTTCAAACGTCAAACGTTTCACCAGCAAGCCAACAAATTGACAATAGAATATATTTTATTGTTGTTGTTTATTTCACGGTATAACGATGAGCGGCATCTATATACGCGTAAATAGCAGTCGGTGGTGGGGCAAAAAATAAAGACCGCCGTTTTGCCGTCTGCCAACGAGGTCGAAACGGAAACACCGGTTCGCCAAACTCGCTTCGCCGGCACCCAATCAGTCGGAATTTGTCGGATAACTGTTTTCATTCGGTTCGTCGGCGGCGGCGGTCGTGGTGGTCGAGTGAAAATCAAAGGAAAATTCTATTATCGCTGGTAATTTTTCGTATACAGCAGTGTGTTGTGCACACAAAAACAAACGCAAAAGACCGAGCGTAATAAGCGGCGTTATTGTGGATTGTGAGGTGGTAATGGGGAGGTTCGGGGGTAAGAGAGTCGTCGTCCGTGTTACGTAAGTCCGTTGGAAAAAAGAGGACAAACGTCCAGTGATTTGTTAGGGTTAGAGCGTGCTGCGCGATCGTGTAGTGTATAGGCGGCGTGTTTGTGTGCTTGGGGAGTGGTTTTTAGGGGGGAAGGGGGAAAGGGTCTGGGACTAGACGGACGTTTGTACGTGATCAAACTCGAGAAAAACACAGAGCAAAAATTAAAAGAAATTCTCCTCGGCTTCGGCCGACGAAAATGACGACGGCCGCTATGTTGCGGCGTATTCTCCGTTTATTAGTTTCGTAAAATGAGATTTGATATTATTATTAAATCCTTGTCGTCCCCGGCCCGCAGTTTATACTCAGCTTCTAAGTCCTATTTAATATTTCCACGGTGTTTTACACGTGACCGGAGGGGTTATTTTTTCCTTTCTTTTCGCCTTCCAACGCCGACACGTCTGATATACCGTTCGTTGATATACCACCTCCATACGACAGCTAGGTATAATACTCTATTGCTTGCAACTATTTCATATATTGTGTTTTAAAACATATGTGTCATCTTACCACTTGGACGAGACATAATGTTGTTTGGAGATTTTAATATTGCATTGATGTGTTTTTTTTAATATTACAATTTAAATGTTTGTGGTCTGATGAAAAATGAAATAAAAACATTGGAAAGTATGAAGCAATTTTCAAAAAAAAAAAAAATCAGACGTTAATTTATTATTATTTTATGTGAATTGAAAACTTCGAATTTCATATTATTGATCAAAATTCAAAATTACTTGGTTAAAAACACAATATTATAGTGAGTTTTTTTATATATAGTCGGACGAATACTTAAATCAAAATATTGTAATATCTTTAAAATAAATAGAACTTGTCAAACATGATAAACGCCCTATAGAACTATTTTAACTCAGGTTAAAGCATTTTGGCTAAAAGCCAAAACCTCTTTGTTATCCGTCTTGTTCTTTTTGGCAATAAGAGTAAATTGATATTGAACATTTTTGTTGGACCAATACAAAATATAGGAGTTTGTTTGTAATTTCTCATACTATAACGTTTTCACAGATACAACATAAGTTAATATCTTATTACGAAATGGGCTACAATGCTTTTCCGGATAATATGGTTAAATATAAAAAAAAAATAAAAAAAAAAGCTCCATCAAATCTGTATTTTATGTTATAACATTTTAACGAACAATTTACTTACATTTGAATCATCTATTTGAAAAACGACGTATATTACAGAATATTGGAAATTGAGATAATGCTTAGAATGTGTTATCTATAGATAGATTTATTATGTTTGACCTTTGAACAAAATATATTTAATTTTATGATGGTAAAGCCACTGTAAAATATCGATAGAAAACATAGCTTGGACATAGCTTTTTCTCTTCAATCTGTAATCGATTGATAATTCTATTGATAATGCTTATTGAATTGATATAGTCGCAAAGTATTGCTAGAAGTTCTTACCTAATTTGGTAGTTAAGTTTGTCTATTCTATGGTTTACTTAAGCCGTTTTATTAAGAATTAATTACTGAATTTCTGAAGCACGAAATGTCATCGTAGGAGAAGACTCTCTGAAAACGGAAAAAAATGTGTACGACATATGAACGATTTCAGATATGAAATAATTCGAAAAACTTGTGTAAAATTCAAAAAAAAATATATAAGTTGGAAATCGTAGTAATTTTTTGACTTTTTTTGTGTATATATTGAAAAAAATAATATAATTTAAATAAATATTATCAGAAGTATATGTAATTTTTACTTAGTGAGTTATTTAAATAATTATGAAACATTATATTTTTCCACACTTGAACTTTATTAATATCTAATTTATGATAATTAAATGAAAAAAAAAAACTACGGTAAAATAAAATTTAATCACATAAAAATAAATGACAAATGATGAATTATGGCTTAGTTGCATGTGAATATTGTTACACTGCATAGTGCATGATCCAATACAACTAGAATAAGGAAATACTTATATTAAAGTATTTGTATTATACTTAAATTATAGAATTTACTTTAGTGCTATAATCACTTCAAGCGTATCAAATTCGTTAGCTTAACTTAGTAAAATAGTATCAAAATTACTTGACGGAAATATCAAATATTTGTTTTATGAAGTTTGTTTATTAGATAGGTATTCTAGGATCATAAATTCCCAGAAAACCTATACTAAGTTATGGTGTTAAAAAATCTTTAATGCAGTATTACCACGTGTTAAATAAAATGTATGTGAGATTTACCATAGAATAGAAAAAAAATGTACATTGTAGCTAGAACATAAACAATAAATTTCATAATCTCCACTTTATTCCTATATGTTTATATATGAATCCTACTAAAATATAAAAACATAACTAATTAATAAATTATAGATTTTTATTCAGAGTAATAGGTAATAAGTTGTATGTAAAATAAAATAAATTTAAATATATATTTACATTGTTTTAAAACACAGCAATTTATATGTATTTTTAATGTATTTTTAATGCCCTTAAATTATTATTATTCGTTACATTTTACTGGAAGTCACAAATATGTATTTAATTAATTCCACTATAAATAATTCTACATATATATATTTTATAAAAATTATTTAAATAGTAATCATCCCTATATCATTTGATACAATAAAATATAATGTTTATATTGTATAAGAATACACTTAGTAGGTAGTTATAATTTAAAATGTTTATAGATGTTTTTACAATGTAAAACCAATTGATTCAGAACATTTGTACAATAATCAGTATTGATACGTAATCAAATAAAAAAACTATGATGATTTTTTACTATATTATATACTCGTACATTCTACAGTAACATAACATAGAATATACATAAATCAATAATAATATGAATATTATAGCCATTAAATATTAAAATAATATACTTACATAATTTTATATAGGTAATACAAATTAAATTTAGAGAAATTAAAAACCAAATTATATAATACAATTTAATAAATACATTCGTATGGTACGTATATGTATTGTGTATTTAATTAATTTTAGTATGAATTCACGTTTTATACAATTAAAGGATTGTTAATTTTATTTATCTAGTCAACCACGTATCATGTACTAAGATTTAAAACCAAAATTTAATAACCCTTGCTATTGATGTTTTTCTGTTCAATTAAAGAAAAATATATGTATGTATAAATGCATTACTCGACGTAATAATCTAATAATATAATGATACATAAATATTACAAAATAAACGAAAATTAATCTAATTTTATCATTTTGATATTAAAATGTTGTTCTGATAAGTATTACTTTTTATGTGCATGAACCTCAAGACAATATTATATTACTATCGATTTATTTTGATTAAACTCATTATTGATGTACCTACCCTACTTGAATAATTACTATATTAATCCTTATATAATATTTGTATAATAATTGACCTAGATGCCATAAATTATATTGAAAATTAATCAATATGGAGGTTTTTGATGAGTTTCTTAATGAAACGAAGAATGTACATTTGTATTATAATGGTATTATTATTATTATTATTCATATATAGATACAAACAGTTTTTTGGACAGAAAAAGTATTAAAATGTTCATACCAGGTGATTCTTGGAAGATACATTTTATAAATATCATATATGAATAATATATAATAATATGCAACCTGGTTACTCGCTCCTATAGGATACGACATAAGTTATCTGGGTAGTTCGATAGGTACTGTTTGAATCATATTTGGATTTTTATCACTAAAATGACACAAACAACATTTGAACATTTGATATATGACAAAAATATTATCAGAAGTTTTCATGATTTACACTATTTGATATTGATATCTGCTAGTCTCCATATTTTATGTACTTGTTATTACAATATTATAATAAATAATAAACTTTGCTAACTTTTAAGCCACTGCAATAAAAATAAAATAATATTAAATAATTATTATCCTTCTTGTCACGATAGGAATAGCTGGTCACACAATACATAAAAACAAACATATGCATGCTAATTATAATTTTATTAGTTATTATTATAATAAGTTGGTTTTAATTAATTTTTTACGATACATTTATAATATGATTATAATACGGAAAAAAAATTGCCACGCCCGTGTGATAAGTTCTATTGTGCTTTTTGCGTCGTCGTAAGTTTGGGTGTGTAAAAAATATTTTTTTATTGCTCAAATGGTCTAGTTATTACTATAAGCTCCTATTATAATTATATTGTATGAATTGTGCGCCAATCACCAAATCATTACTATTCATAGATTCATTTTTATATAGTGTTTGCGTGTGTGCAAATCACCACTGCTCTCTTTAATATTAATATATTATTGTCAATCCTTTTTAAATATTTTTATTTTTGTATTATAAATTATAGCCGTTAATTTTCACTTTTTTAGTATTACTTTATTGCACGCTAATCGATGAAAGTTTAAACTTATTTGTTTACGCGTTGATGCAGTTTTCTATACTTGTGTTTTTGTTATATACTAATTTGAGTCATAAGAACTTATTTATTTTAGCTTTAGCGTGTTTTTTATTATATTATTATTTATTTTAGAACCAGCTGGCTAGTCTGCATTTCACAAATTAAGAGTTATTTTTTTATATATTATTGTTTATAATTATTTTTTAAATACGAAATAATTATTAATTTTTTCTTATACTTTTGGACCAGAAAGGCCATAGATTGTATTTTTATCAGATCTAATAATTGTGTTATTAATTATGTTGTTAATTAATGAATTATATCCATTTTTTTTCTTGAGAATCAGAATCGTTTCTTAATACAATTATTGTATTCATTGACTGTGCCATGTTTGCATTTGTCTTATTATATTTTATTAGTGAATTATTTATATGAAAAATTCAATTTTATTTATTGATTATTACTAACAAATTTCGTTATCATCTTTTAAAGCATTATGCACATAATCACATATTATATTAACACAATCACTCATTATTACAACAAGCACTACCTAGTTCAATAATATTAAAATTTGTAAAAATATCAAAAATTGTTACAGTGTAACTGTCTAATCATCCTAAGCATATCAAAATACTAACTAATTATGCTATATATATTTTTTTTTAAATTTAAATAATAAATTCTTAAAACTAGTTTTACAGATTTATTATTGTAATATAATTAATTATTATTTTTATTTTTATTCATAGTATTATATATTTTTCATTAAAAGAGTAGCACCTCTATATTAACACAAGACGTACGTTATCAACAATATGTAGCTTAAACAAATTTAATTTTATTAAGGAGATTGATAAATATTTTTTGTTAGAATTGATTGACTTTGGTATAACATTTGATATTAGCTGTTAATCAACATTTACGTTTGATTTAGTTTATGTATTAAGCAAAAATAATTATGATTTATTCATGTTAAATACATTATTATTTCAATGTAAAAAGTATATTTTTTAAATCATCTTGTTCTATACGATTTTACTGTCAATGTCAAATCTATACAATGGTGTTTAATCATTTCAAACATTGAAAAAAAGTGTTTGTATCTGTTTAAAAACAAAAAATCACATTGAAATTGTTTTTAAATTCATCATTGTGAATTAGTTAAAACCATACATCAAAACGTCTACTTTACAGATTTAAAATGTGTTGTTTTAAACTACCTAGAGTTTTAAAAACATCTCGGATGTGCTGCATTTGACTAAAAAAAAATAATAATAATAATAATAATAAATAAATAAAAATGCTTTTAATAATAACATTTAACACTGCAAAAAAAATATCTCGTATAATAAAGAAGAAACATGTACAGTGTACACGTCCCTCACGCTGACGTACGTGATGGATGCGAATGAACCTTGAATAAAACCTTATGGTAAAAACTGGTGAGGGGTATCAGTGTCTCTTGAGAGAAACTTGGGCACCCTCATGAAGGGTGGAACTTGTGACTTCCAAAATAATTTTATTTATGATACAGAAGAAAGTTCAAATAAAACTTTATTTTACGACTTTGAATGAGGTGGGTGCAACAGTGTGGTTTTTACGTGATCGAAACAGAAAACAATATTCATAAATCAACTACTTCAAGCTTAATAATAATAAAAACAATTTATAAATACATCACTTATTAATTATAATTATAATTATTTGACCAATCAAACATAACTACTATAAATATATTATTTTTATTAAAAAAAAAAAAAACTATTTAATTATATAACACCAAACTTACATCAATTTGTAATTTTAACCATCGATTTGTATTTATTCATTAACTATATTTTTAAAAGTTGTTGTTATCTTATTGTATAGATGTACATTTATATTAAATTAACGTTTTTGATTTGTATAAAACAAAATTATACTATCCTATAGAGATTTAAAAACAAATATTATTTTATCACACAAAAGTTACATTGTGTCATTGTGATGATATAATTATATCATAAAAGACATGGAATGGTAAATCAAAAACAAAAAAAGTAGTTATGTATTTAACATTATTAGTAATTTAGATTTGAGACTTCTGACTCAACTTTTATTAGTATACAAAAAGAGTGAAAATAAAAATATTCACCTCATACAAAACAATATTTTCCTATAATTTTATTTAAATTTATGTTATCAATCAAATTATAGAAATAATAATTAAAAAACAAATTTTAATACCAAATTATTAATTATTAAACAAGACATTATTAATTTATACTTCAAAGTTAAAAGTTAAAACATTTATCCAGTTTCTAATGAACCATTGTTTTACTAAATCGTTTTTTTATTTTTTTTTCTATTTTTCCAGGAAGATTGATTGTACTGTAAGTGGAATAATTCTGATTTAACTTTTTTCGTTTCCCTTTAAAAATGAAGCCATCAGTGATCAATTCAAAATTCATAATACTATTATTATTGTTTACTTGAAATTAATAACCATAATTAATTTCTAGAAATAAATTGTTTTGTATCAATATGTGTGGATAATATAAATATTGTGATACATAGTATGCTTAATTAAATTATTTTCCAACATCAGTCCAAATTGTAATATTATTTATACCTCACGTGTTTTTATTTACAAAGGTATAGTGTACAATAGTTGAACAACTACTATTTGTTAATATTTACAAAGTTAAAGTTGATTATATACAATTAAAATACAAGTATTATAATATATTCCTACTCAGGTATTATATTGTTAAATTATAAATTATACTAAAAAAAAAAAAACAATTATAACTATTTTGTCAAATTACTTATTAGGCTGATATTAAACCATTGCTTATTACTTGTATATAAAATGGCCTTAGACTTGGCCTTAACTTCTAACGAGTATCTCAAATGATATTAGATAAAGTTCGGTGGACCGTTTGTAATGAAAGAACCTCTGCCAACAAATGTAATCTTTTGGACTTCCTAGAAACCGATAACAATAGAGTTAACGCTGACATATAAATGAATTACTATTTATGTTATGATCTCAATTATAACAATTATAATTACTATAATGTAGCATTGGTAAAGTGTGTTATGTGTGACTTACAGTATCCGCAAAAACATATTATACTTGTGTAGGTAAGTGTATGATGTGCAATTTACAATATTGATTATAATCATTTAAGTGATAATCATTCTGAATAATTTCTGAATCTTTTAAATGGTGTTGATATTTAATTCATTGTGGTTAATATTCAATAACTTAAGGAAAATTCATTAAACTAATGAAAGTCTTTTACAATGTCATTTAGCTGTATATTAATACCATACAATGCGTTCATATATATTTTTGAAAGTTATTAAAAAATGTATGTTTGATATAAATATAGTGAGTATTAAACCATAAATTGTTTGATACAATTTACATTTTTGATAAATACTAATCTTTTATATGTTTAAAAGGTAAAATTAAGCATGTTATATATATATATTTTTTTTTTAATTACAATTAAGTTTTTTATCTATCAAAATAGTAACTTAAAATTCAAATTTATTTGTACATTATTGTACCCCTGACAGACCACATGCTTTACCAATACCTCTAATTATTTTGAAAATCAGTATGCGGTGACAATCGTATAACTCTTTAATAAATCTCCAGATACCCCCATAGCATTATTCCTTACCATCAATCATATCGACCGGCTGTACACGTTTACGATATCTGATTATTATTAGTGCTGAATGCGAAGAGCCAATCTAATATAAAAACCACAATGATTAGAAAAAATTGAAATCAGTTGAGCACGAATAATCTAAAACATCACTTCTACTAATATATCTAACTGGAATTGCAAGAACATCGCTTACATTTGTATTTAAACTTATCATATCAGTATACAGTTTGTAAATATATTTTACAGAAACCCGTGTTTGTGGAAGAGAATGACTTTATGTCATTTGAGATGCCTTATGAGTCTGTAAATTACCATTAGTTTTCTGTTATTTTTCTTATAGTGTTGAATAATGATATGGGGTAGAAGCCTTTCCAGTGTTGTCTTAATTAAATTTTGATATTAAAATCACTATTGACTGTTTCTATTAAATTCTAAGAACATTTTTTGTTTTTATAAATTCTTATCAAAATTTACAGACTTTTTGCTTTAAATAGTAAATATTTGATAAAAAATAACAATATCATTTGAACAATAACATTTGCATGTATTATGTTTCAACGTTTTAATCTACTATTATATTTAATTCAGATAGTATATTAAGCGAAATTAAATCTTTTTTTTATCGATCTTATGTGGATTCATGTATTATCCTATTAACTTTTTAATATTTAATTTTTATTGTAAAAATTAATTATTTATTTCTTCTATTTAATTAAAACTTCAACCCGATCATATGAGATGTGTATAATGCTTCCGATATTCATCAATATTTTAATTTTTTTTATTGAATGATCTTTTGCGGTATTTTTACTATGCTCCATTACTCATTATTTCTTGATTCTTGACTATGGTATGGGCAAAAAATTTAAATATTGTCATTAATTTATTTTAATCATTTTAAGTTTATTAGGCGCTTTAGTTTTGCATTTTTTTAAGTAATATAAAATCATTTGGATGTAAATTTATTTTTAATTTGTCGAATGTTTATTTTCTTTTGTGATACAATTCCATTCAGAGTTTCATTATGGAACAGGAGATTTATCCTTTGAACTGAGTTTTCCTATTACCAAGTTTGCGGTGAAAATTATAGCTGTATAAGATACAGTAATACCATTGCATTAACATCAGAGTTATTGGATATAATTGTTTCTATTTCTTAGTTTGCTATTAAATGATTTGGAAATAAATCAAGCAGCTTGGAGTTTTGAGTCTGCATTTGAATTTTTCAGGATAAATTTGAAAAAATGATAGATTTCATTTTCATGGTTACAGGCCATTGATCACTTAACCACTTATGTATATTAAATTTGTATCTCGCAATTTTACTACGACAATATGTAATACTTTCTTTTCAAATAAATTGAGTATAACAAGTACACTTTTTTAAGCTATTTAAAATTTTAATGAACTAGTGCAGCGACTTGAGATCGTTTATTGTGTGTGAACAAAACGCAAGATAATGATATCATAATTTTATTTATATTAAGCATAAACATCGATACTATAATAACGATAAAGTGATGAGTATTTCTTATAAGACTTGATTGAATATTTCGACAGTTTATAATCTCTAGTAAGGGTCTATCGAGTTTTAATGGGTTTTGGTTCAAAACCTCCTCAACTATATGATTTTATTATTGTAATAACTGTGTTACCAACCATCAATATATTATATATATTATACCATCGTTTCTCAACCAGAAGTATGTGAGAAGGTACGAGGAATATGTGAAAAAAGTGTTATGGACGAAAAAATAAAATTTGAAAAAAATCGGTTTTTCATGATATATATATATATATATTATATATACTATAATAAGTAAAATATAATATTATCGGTTGGGTGTACCCCCTTACTGTGGAATCCGCAGTGTAGTGGCGTGAGATCGAGAAGTACTCGAATAAAAAAAAGTCGAAGTACTGCTATCGAGAGCAACCGCAACGGGAAATCTATTTTCAAAATCCTTATCTCATCGTCATTATGTACGTCATACTATCTGCGGTCTAATGGAACAGGAAATTTCATCACAAACGACCGCAGGACATGTCGTAGAAGTTGTGTGGATAGTATGCGTCCTTACGAGGTTTGTACCTATGACGTTACCGACTAAAGGAGGGTGACCACGAACATTGTATTATACATAAGTTGACGATTTTCACGGCGCTGGTACACGTGTCGACACATCTCCCTCGCATCGACTCGTGTGTGCACGTTCGCTAAAAACAGTCTGTTTTCGCGGCTCCCTCGACAACGGTTTCAATCGCACGCGCTTGGGGTTGAACGCGTGATGAAGCGTCCGTACTAAACTTCATAATATTGTTATGTATGCGCATAATAGTACAACAACGGCCGCAGGTACTTATGGTACGGTACTCCGTACAAAAGGGTGAACGAGCTCTCTTCACAATATGATAATATTTTACGCCGTACAACGTCTTAATTTTTCTACTCGGCCTCCGCACGTTATTATTACCGTTTTAACCGTAAATCAAAAACCGGCCGGCGTCCGCGTGATGGTTAGGGCGAGGGCGAAACTCTCCCGTATTATTTTACATTATATAGCATAAATGGTACGACATCCATTCACCGCCGTCAGCGCGCGAATTCACGGTAAATTAATCCCTCCGCAGTGTCTTTATATACGCGAAACGATCAAAATAGAATTATCACGATACGGTGTAATGATACAGTGTATCGGAATTGTGTGGGTGTAGTATGTGTGTGTGCGATCGCATTATAGTCGTATGCGCTGAGCGGCGGAAAGTGCGGTCGACGGACGACAAAACTTTGTTCTCGTCGGCGTAAGACTTTGTTTTACGCCCTTAGCACTGACGTGAAGACGCCACAATACCGCATTGTTGACGAATTATCGAATTATATATATATATTATATTATTGTTGTCCGTTTGGTTATAGATTACCGCAATAACGCACGTTCTTGAATTCTTATTAATCCTTATTTCTTCTCTCGTTCGTCCCGTCGATTGCTTTTCCGCATCATATTTATACAATAATACTAAGTATGATTGTAAAAACTAACATCTGCCATGATCGAATAGTATATTTTATAATAATAGTTATTCATTTTAAAAATCGTATACATACGCGTCTTATGTAGGTTCGCTATATATAATATATATTTTTAAGATAACATAAACTTTTTTTTCCAAACGTATTAACAGTAGTTCTCAGTAGTGATTCAGTTTAGACACAACGTTAAAAAAATAGAGTATGGTATTTTATGGTGAAATATGAAAAATACAATATTATTCTACGATGATATAACTACACTCGAGTACACACATAATATAATACATTCTAAGGATTTATGTTTCAACAAGAGACTGAACTTTTATACACTGCAAATGATAAGAATAAAAATTTTTATGATCTAATAATCAATTTAACTGATCTTTATATGCATTTAGTTTCTTTTTAAACAAGAAAAATTGTTAAATTAAATTACAATAACAAAAAAAAAAACCAATGAAAATAATAATTTTATCGAAAAAATTTAAATAATTATTTAATTTTAAGCTTTTTATAATTTACTAAAACAGCTTAACATAATTTAGACTTTTTGATAAATCGTTTAATTAAATTTATAGTTTAATATAATAAAGTCTTTCAGATAATTCAAATATTTATTTTTATCCACAACTTATTATTCAAAATATCATGTCATTATAATTAGTTTTAACTACTTAAAATAATATTATAAGTCCTTTCAGCTACATATATTCAAAATCATTTTATAAGTAGTTTAATAATTTTTATTTAGATAATTTTGATTATAACTCTCTATAAACGTGTTTAAATTATTTTTTAATTCAATAATATATAATTTTTTTATTAGCAAACAAAACAAAATTTTTTTTAAATAATGTTGTACAATTTTAAACATTTTCAGTATTATTATAATTATTATTTTTTTTTTCATCAGAAAATGAAAAGTCTTAATTTTATTAAACTATTAAACTATTTTTCTTTGACTATTGAAACTGAATTTTATCATTATAAGCTGTAAATATTCTGTTATATACAAAAAAAAAAAAAAAATCCCGCTTAAACTCAAGTCATTTAATTCGTATTCGTGTATTATTATTTTTTGTCATATTTTATTTTTATATCATTTAAATCTGCATTATAAAAATTATTTATATTATAGTTTTCAAATTGCTTTGTTTTTAATTTATTACAAAAGTATTTAAATTATTCTTTATAATATACTTATTTTATCAATTTAAAATAGCTACCAAGTTTTAAAACGTATGCAGTAACCACTATTTCACCCTATAGAAATTGAATAAACGTGTATTGTTTATAACAATGAATTATGGTATAATAACAATGGTTTTTCGAATATTTTTGTCTCATCAGAGAACGAAAACGCATTATTGTTACGAGTATTTACAGCATTAATATATTAAAATTACTTGTACTATACTGACCGGACATTTAGTATTTACTTTATGTTAATTTTGATCATTTCCAATAACATAAATTACGCATTAGGTTCAGACGTGCATTTTAAAAACCGTCCATAACCAGATCGATCATATAAGTATACAGATAAATTAATGGTTTCGATAAAAATAATAAGTAAATAAATAAGTCAATGTGCTGACCATGAGCCTGTTTCAAAACTATTTAAACGGACCGACAATTGGTTTTCTTCTAATCGGTATTGGATGTGTCGTGTAGATTTTTTCCACTGTACCTGCAAACTTTTAAATCACACGCTATCCCCTTGTGTTGCAGTTTGTTATCCACGTCTGGCTTATCTACTAAAGTTTTCCCAGCGGTACAAAATATAAAAAAAATAAAGGATGAAATCGTTTAGCAAGTTCCCAAACTTGCCATCGCGTCTATTGGACTCGATCCAATACGATGTATGTATCGCGTGTACCTGTGTGTTGACCATCTAACTTGCGATGTTAGCCTGGATTTTCTAAAAGCCAAGGCCATATTTCCTTCTTGCCAGATATTTTACACGTAAACAGAAAAAAAAACATTTTTCTGCTTTTTTTTATCATTTTAAAGTATATTACAACATAATACTGACAATACGTATACACAATGTACAATCTACGTGGGTTTATTCTATATAGTAATAAATTATTAACAAACGAATAAAATTATGTCATATACGTTTGCTAATTTAAGATTATTGAATTATGTAAGAAAATGTTTGTAAATAACCTGTGTCTCAAATTCGGTAAAATTTAAAAAGTATTTTTCTAGACGAATCATAAATGGGAATTTATGACTGCGAAAAGTAATCAATGAAAGTATTCTTGAACAAGACTTATTTAACTGTTTGATTTTATTCAGACACATGCACATCTAGAGTAACGGATAATTATTATTATTGTGTTTAATACAATAGAAAAATAAGTAAAAATTAATAACTAATTAATTAGCTTGCAACAGTCTCGATATTAGAACATGTTTTACCTATTATAGTATTCGTATTATGTTCGTTAAACTACTGAATTATCTGAATATGTTAATGACCTATATTAAGGACCATTTTAAAACTATATTTCTGTGTATAATGTACGTGTTCGATAATACTGAAAATTATCATCAATAATTTCTCATGAATGAGATAATGAGATACTATTGATTATCACAAGAAACCGAAAACTTGTTGGATACTTTCCTTGTTCAAAATTCGAAAAACAATAATCGCAAAAGTTATTATTTTATTTTTATATGTTCTTATCAAAATTCAATAATTTGAATAATCGAAAAAGCTTTTTGTTTTATACAAAAGAAAGAGTACAAATTTTTTGAGAATTTGAACAGATACCTACGTCATTTACTCTAGACAATTTCAGCAGAACTGGACTATTGATTTTGTTAGATTTAATATTAATATAAATTATATATTATCAAATTATGAAAACAAACATTACATAAGTATATTGCATTGGATTTTTAAGATATTAGAATTTTTCTACAATATAATATAAGAGAATGATATCAATATGATAAATGGTTTACCACAAGCTTAAAAATATAATATAAGATTTACTGTAGGTACAATTTAAAATATTATCTACCATGTACCCACAATGTAACTTATTAAATAAGTAACTACGGATAATTTAAAAATTGAAAATTTTACGAAAAACCTAACCATAGGACAAATTATCAAATGTTGCATGGTCATTTATTTGATACTTGATAAATATTAATAGACGAATCCGATGATTATTTTCATAAATTTCGTACGTGATATTTGTTAATGTTAAGACGTGAAAGTTAGTTTTTAAAAATTAGAATTTTGCTATTTAACAATTTTTAATTGATATTATATAATAGGTACTTCTATACTTTATTAGAATTTTTTTTTTTAATATTATACTACTTTATACCATAAATCGTTGAATGATTTATTGACAATAAACTTAATAATTTGAATTTGTATTATGCAATAACCGTACTATATTTTTTGTAAAATATTATATAATATTATGGTAGACCGCAATAATAATGGTTGATGATTGTCGTGCAGTGGATCACACAATGCACGAATGTGCATTTAAATTTTTAAATTATAATATTTTACACAAGTATTCGTAACTTGTACAGGTACCTACAACATTAGAATATCGTCAAAAAAAATAAAATAAAAGTAATAATAATAACGTAAAAAAACACGTAAAAAATGCATACTATATCCTCTGATTTAAATTTGGTAATAAGCATACATTTTCATTCTAATAGCTCATAAAATCACAAAACAAGATTAATTCTGCTGGATACAAATTTGTTATGCTGTTCTTGGATAACAGAGAGTAAACAAGATGTAATAGTGTGCCGATGTCCCCTCAATCGTGTTTACGCCTATACCGTGGCACCAAAACGTTTACACGGATATCGTTGTCAAATATTCTCGTCGTTACGCGGTCGTTGCGGTGTTTCGCCCTACACGTCCGAATCGTTTTATGACCCAAAAGTGCCATCATGGTGTCAGGCGATCGGTAGTCGTCGAGTCGAGGAATGACCGTCAAATACGCGTAAATTTATGCGGCGGATAGCCTTTAAAATGTCCGGTGTCATTAAAAACTCAAATAACGCGGTGATATCGCTCTGCGGTGGCGGTGGCGGGCAACCTACGGTCTCGGGAGCGTGCCATAACGATAATGATGACGGCATGAATATTCAGGATTTTCCAACAGTGGTGACCTTTTGTGGTGTTGTTTCCCGAAGGCATTGGCGATTATTCTCCGCAATACGCAACGGCCGCCGAGTAATCGATGCCAATTGTACGCGACGGCGGTGACTCGGTCGTCGTGAGATTTACATACGAAAATCCAAAACCAATCTTTGTTTATAATATATTATTGACTACGATTTAGGAAACAACGAGACGATAATATGACGTAACAATAGAAATGGAATAATGTATCCGTTTTCGATATCAATTCCGATGTACCGACGATACCGGAAGTGGGTCACATAATATTATGACACGTCGTATATTATTATTATTATTATCATGACAATATATTATTATACCATAATGATTTCAAAGTGACGAAAAAATGACTTATTTTACAAGCCACTGTCGGTTTAAAGCGTCATCCAAACACAAGAACGTGATACACTGGACATATGATATTATATATTAACGTCAATTTTTTTTCCCGGCCATATCAATTTCATGAAAAATAAACGTGCTTAGAAATTTGTCAGATCCTTCGATGTCACTTCATATTGAAATATTGTCACGTAGAAAACGACTAAAAAATCAAATTTAGTATATTATTTACATTCTGTTTTGTTTAAATTTCACTGTCTTACGGAAAGTGTTTATTATAATTACGTACCTACTTGTATAATCTAAATCATTTATTCATATCATGCAAGATGTCACCCGTTAACATTAACTAATCAAATTATTTAGTGGTGATCAATGATTTACATTAAACGGGTGGCTAAAGTTACCTAAAGTAACTAAATATTATTATACTGAGCGACGCAGTCTTAATTTTTACCGTATCGAATCTGAAAATCTGGAGGACGGTGCTCTTTTCAGACTCTTAATTTTTTATCAGTTTTATAGCAAGATTTTAGATATTTATATTATCATATATTTTAATCAAAAATTATATGGTTAAACTCAATATAATATCTATGATTTATTTATATAGTATATTCGTCGATTTAGATATTATTAAAACAACTAACTTAAAGAGGCGAACTACTTCAATGTCACACAAAGTATTTCAGTTTGATGTGATCAATAACTACTGCAATATCATTGATAGCTGCATTTAGATTTGATTTATATTATTTAGGTCTGTATGGGATTGGTCGCGAAAAACGGCTTAAATTCAAAGGTCGACGGAATAAATGGCTGGAAGCCAAATCACTGTCATGTAAATCCGGGCGATGAATAAAGTGACCCACACTACTATTATAGTGAGCCAAATAAAAAATCAACAATACTTAATTGGTTGGAAACATAATATGCCCGATTCGAATTTCACAATATAATATGATTATTATACATTTTGTAAACGTTTAAAATATGCCAAACCATTTTAAACACAACATTTTTAATAATTTAAATATTGTTTTCATTAAAACAGAATTTATTATGAAACACAATATTAACTGTTTCAAAATATTTAAAACAAGATATTTCATTTTATTTAAATAATAGATTTTTAAATTGTACGAATTTAAAAACTTCAATGATGAGGATAAATAATACGCGGATCGAGAACTTTGACGCTGTCAAAAACGAAGCTGCTCTTTGAATACTGATAAATCTCAAATCGCTAATCGATCATCCAAATATTTATTTACGTGCCTTATCTTCCCCCGTTGACAACAAAACTGGTTGAAAAAAGACAAAAGTCCTAAAATAATAATAATAATAATAATCACAATGGACTACTATATTTAATTAAATAAAAAAATAGATCTAAAAATGATTCACAATGATTTAGATTTGTCGATAAAAAGGTATTACAAATATTTTTTAAAAATGTGTTGATGAATAAAAACCACATCCGATAATACAAATAAAAGTTATTAGATTTCTAAAAATATGCAATAGATGTGAATAATATACTCTTGAAATCTGAGAAAAAAATTTTAATTTCGTACATATTCTTAGTATTTTTATTATGAAAAACTTGAAATAATTGTTCATAAAATATAATTGAAACACTCGAAATTAATGACAGGAAATAATATATTTTGGTAATAATTTATGAATTAGTAGTTACTTATGTTCATAATTTATGAATATTAAAACTAGGAATATAATCGAATATCTTTCATAAATTATTAAGAAACGCGTTGATAAAACTTAGAAAAAAGTTTAAAATATTAAGATAAATGTTTCTTAAATTCATATTTATGTTTTTCGGAAAATGTCAAACTTTCTAGAAAAATTATTATTTTTATTTTTAGCAATTTAATCGTTAATAATTATTGAACAAAGCTCTAAAATAAACATTATTCCAAAAAACTTGCTCAGCCCTGATTAAATAATATTATATGTATAATAAACATAGTGGATCTAAAAATTGGAAACTTTTTTCTACAATTTGGTATAATTTTTATTTTATGAAAATTAGTATTACACTACTTCTGGAAGTACATTTGTTATATTAAATTTAACATACTTTAAGGTATTTGTGGGTGTCTGAACATCACATAAAAAAGTATTTAAATCTTTTTTTTTTAAATTGTCTGTTATTTTTTTTTATATATATTTATACGAGTATGAACTATATACATGTAAATAAATTTAACACTACCAGCCAAACAATTAAAATGTATATTATTATCAATAATAGTTTTTTTAAGTGTATTTTTTAGTAATTAAACATTATTTAAGGTGCCAAAAATAAATGCTTACGAAACTTTCGAGAGTATATTATGTGAACACAGACAAATATAATTATTGTCCACTACATCTAACTACAGAAAAGTTATATGTATTTGTGGCATGCAGATAGGAAAACGCATATGTAATTAGTAGTGCAGGTCATATCACCAGTGACGTGTGACCTTCATAGTACCAAGTTACGTTTGTGTATGACTTACCGCGTCAATAATTTTGTTGACTAGATGGTAAAAACGAATTGACAGCGCAGATGACTTCAGCACTAAGCTGCCAATTCACAATTGAAATATATATATGAAATACAACATCGTAATAATTATGAGACATCAATAATACCTACATCATATTTTGTGAGGATTCATCAGTTCAATTCTAAGAGCGATCAGTCTATGGAAAAAAATTGGCATTTCTATTTACATTATAATTTTATTTCCTATTAGACATATTTAATACTGTATAAAAAACTAAAAACTGAACAAATATTTAAAATTAATTGTTAAGAGTTTTGCATTTTGAAACTGAAAGTAAATCTCAACCTTAATTTTATTATTAAGTATTACGAAGAACTAATGCATGTGTTTAAGCTTTGATAGTACATTTTTTAACATCACAATATTCAACTATTATGTTTTATTTATATTTTATACATAATTCCATATTATTTTAAAGGACATTTAAGTGACCTCTATTATGTTATGATTATTTAATAATAATTTAAAAATATACTTTGTATTTATGTTTAAAATTGTATTCATGTTTTATGTAAATTTACATTATATATATTCATGAATTCCGAAATTATAAGATTATTTCCCAAAATAAAAATAGTAATTTACTCGTGTATGGTATAATAATATTTAGTTTATTGACAATGTTTATCGTGTATAACTTTACTTATATAAAACATTAAATTACTATAATGAATTTTAAATTGAAATCATAAATTGTAATTTTTTAAACGTCATACTGGGTTACTTTAACGTACAACGTACCTATATAATGTACAGCGTAATTGCTTTAAAATATACATGACGCCAAATGAAATATTATTTAGTACCTTGGTTTAATATTTGTCGGATAAAAAACAGTTGGCAATTTTTTAGCACACGGTGTATTTTAAAAACTTTTTTTACGAAATAATTATTTTTCAAATTATACTGGATATATTATCTTTTTTCAAGTTTCTAACTTTTAAAGTACAAAATTATTTTATATCTTTGTTGATAGCTAGATAATTAGGCGTTATTAAACCATCAACATCGTATGATAGTTTATTATTAACAGTAATGTAAGTACTTAGTTGTTTTAGTTTTTTTTTGAATTATTCAAAAATATCAATTGATACATATTTAGGTATAGAATGACGCGTTTGGTAACTGATACAGTTTTATTATTTAAATTATCTTATAATTAACTGTATTTGTTTAAAAAAAGTCTTGAAATATAGAAATATTATTAACGTAAAAGTTAAATTATATTACATTTTTAAAAAAAAAATCACAATTTTTACTTTTATAAGGTCATAATTAATTTTAAAATAAAACATTTAATTTATTTAAAATATTTTATATCATAGATTAGGTTATAGATTAATTTAGAAAAAAATTTTGATATCTTGAAATATTATAAAAATTAATATTTTAAATTACTGCGTTTTGTACTTTTGAATTATACTATTATATTATACAATACACAAATAAATAATTAAATGGTTTTTTAAACTAAACGATTATAAATACCAATTTCCGTAAACTTAAACATTATACATATATTGGATTATTATTTGGTGAAGAAGTAGAAGTTCCAAGTTTTAAATGTACGTTTAATTAAACTTAGTTGAATCGTTAATACTTGTATGTTTAATATATAGACATTATATTTTTTTCATAATAAATTAAATAAAGTATCTAAAATTTAATTATTACTTAGTTAGTAATTAGTTATCTTTTTATAGACTATTGATTACAGAAATATTCAAGAATTTAATCTTTAACTTGTTGTCATTAGATTTGTACACATCAGCATACTATAATACAACAATAATATATTAATAATAAAAACATTAAATATTATTAATTTATGTAAATAAATTCACGGCAGTTGAATATAATAAACGAGAATTAATTATACATTTATATTTGTCAACATGATAACGCCAATAGTGATAAAATTGTATTACGAATTATGATCATTACGTTGTCTTCATTATTATCGTCCTCCATACAATAATACAATTTAAAAAAAAAAAACATTAATAAAAAAAAATATTGGCTAGATTTTTCTTGATTTATTTATTGGTATATAATAATTATTATTTATGAACATAATCATTGTACCTATATTGATGATAATCAATTCAATTTTCAATAGACTAATTGTTTAATGGCTGATTTTTAATTTAATTAACATTGAAATACTAATCGTATACCTTCTATTTAAGTACATGTAAATTTTTGTTCATTAATTACCATTTTCATAGAAACCGTGTTTATTAGTTATATTTGTTATACCTATAATACCTTTGTTAAATTTGAAACATAATTTAAATTAAAATGGTTTTTTTTTTTTTTATTATTATTATTATTTTTTCCATTTTTCTTTTTATTTCAGAACATGAAATAGAATCATTTCATAAGTCTTGATTTGTTTCTCTATTCAAAGTTACATGTTTAATTTTATTATTTAAGTCAAGATTTTTATTGTTATATTTCTACTTTAGACTATACAATATATTTATTATTAACAATGCGAATAAAATAGTATAACGTGTACAATTGTAAACTTATTTGATATTTATAATTTAATAACATTGATAAAAAAAAATGAATTTTAATCATGACTTAATTAGTATATTATACCTACAAACAAATAATAATTGTTTTTGAATGTATTACAACACCTTATTTAAATTTAATAATATAATATACCTTATTATTCTGAAAACATATTAAACTATAATATAAATAATAATCATAGGTAGAGTTAATTATAATAATATAAATTAATACAAAACTATATTTTTTTTTTCATTTTTTGTAAAACTATGATAATATTTATTTTTACATAAAATGATATTATATTATATTATGTAATATATTTTATTTTATCAATGTTTCAAAAGAAAACTTTTTATAATATTACATTAAAATGTTAAGCAAAAGACTAAACGCATTGGTTTTATAATGAGTTTTTTTTATGTTTTTTTCTGTGAATACTTTTTTAGGTGAAAAGGAGGCTTAAAAGTTGCATGTTGGGCGTTTTTAGATCAAAAATCTAGTAGGTATAGAAAATACAACGAACAAGTAATGTTTCAGTTGTATCATTAGTTTCACAAGGTTAAGACAAAATTACTGACATTCATAATAACTTTGAAGCAGTAATTAAATGTGATAATTTATCATTGTCTTAAAATGTAATATCAGCATTGAAGAATAATTATCAAGACAACGAGTACATAATTAAATAATGATTTTTATTTTTATTATTATTTCTGTTTAACACAATGTTATTAATAGTATAATTTCGATTTAACTATAGAAATGTATAGGTAATTAAATTTAAAAAAAACAGCCAAACATTACAGAAAGTACAACAGACGATACATAAGTTAATACATCCTAAATATGTATTAAAATATAATAGTTAATTATAGTTTCACTTTCATAGTATAAATAATTTATACTAATTAATATGAACTATACAAATATTATGTTTAAATCGAAAGAAAAATAATTAATCTTGTGAATGTTTAGATTATAATATTAACTCACGAATCATCGTTTGAGAAAGCAGTTTTTCAACAGAAATGTCTAAATACAATGACTGAATTCATTGCATAGTGTTTAAGACGCAAGTGAAGTAAGTATTCTGTATTTAATGTAAGCACTCATTGTTAAGATTAGGGATCCGTGAACAGTTAAACATTTGTACAGATCCCAATAACGATTAAAACTGACAAATAATGAGAGTTATTTACGTACTTTATGAATGTGAATACATTTTATTTTGTTTGTTTCATGTAGGTATATTATACAATATTATTAGCTTATTATTATTATGTAAATAATAAAAATTATTAATCAAATTGCTCTATTTCTATATTTTGGTGTTAATAGTGAGTGGTAAGATATAACATAATCATAAGATGAGACTTTTCTGTCAATAATTCAAATACCATTACAGGTAAAACAGTTAATCCTCTCAAAATCCACATAGGAAATTTTTCATCACAAGGAATTCCTAACTTACACATCCTACAGGCAAATGCAATATTGCTTGTAAATCTCTAATAAATACAAAGTTAAAATCTTTTAAGTCTCTGAGTAGTTTTGATGTTCTTGAACTCAATGTGATAGAAATAACTTTTAGATAATCCAAATAAGCACATATTTTAAATGAAAGTCTCACATTGACACGACACACCGTTCGCATGTTGTAATTAATAAGATGGCAAACTTATCCACACTTAGAAACCAACTTTCTAATGTTTATCATTGGAAAATGTATTAAAGTATTTTATAGACAAAAATCTGCTCAAGTTCTACATTAAATAATTAATATTTAGTACATAGGTATACATTTATTTTAATTTATAATATTTTTAAAATAATAGATCTTCGGTTGTCATTGTAAAAAAAAATCAGCAATACCCCAATACACATGTTAAAGTAAAATTAATCACAAAATTCCAACATTTATGTCCATTTAGATTATCAACATTATTATTCAAAATACTAATAACTTTCACATGATAACTTTTCTTAGTAAACATTTTTAAAAAGTTAGGCAAATGAGTACCACTCTGTTGTACATAAAGTGTCGAGTGAATTACTATTGCGGGTGTGTTAAATTGTAATTTAATGGTATGTTATTGTATTGGTTCTGAGCTAAGACATACCATTTTGTATCACTAAGTATATTTCGAGATATGTTTTTTTGATAAATTATATTAAATTAATTTATTATACTTGAGTATTACAATAAGTTGATATAATTGTTTCCAAATAAATATTGCAATTATTATATAATTATAATTTTAAAAATGAATTTACATAATATTTATACTATATTGCATAATATATCAACTTATATAACTCAAAATGTAATAACATCTTTCTGTAAATACCGCAAAACAGTAAGGACAGGTTCATAGTATAGATATATTATCAAATATATATATTAAATCAAAGATAACATTAAGTAGATTTAGTATAATTAAAATAATAATGTAATATACGTAAAAGTTTTCACGAATAATGTTTTTAATCATAATAAAATAATTAACACCGTTATTTATAATTTAAATAAGTAATTTTGTTCAAATTTAAATTTAAAACGTCTGTAAAAAAATAATTGCCTTTGTATAGGTATATATATTTTTTTGATTTTATGGTTTCTTTATGAACTATTTATGAGGAATCTTGTACAATATTTTTCAAACTTAGATATAAAATTAAAAATTTTTATGATTTCTAACTACAACACTTTTGCAATTTTAACAAATTTCGTCAAAATTCTTACTTTAAGTTTACATTGAAATAATTTTGCCCATATAATATTTTTATACAAATATAAGAACAGGTTTTTTGAATTTTGTATTAAGTTTTAAAAATACTGACCCGACAAATAATTTTTTAATTAGTTGAATTTTTATTTATTCTTAATATTTTCAAATAATATTCTATTTTAATGTTATAAATATGAAATATTACTTTTATTTTAATCAGTTTGAATTTGAATACAATCAATGCAACCATTATTACTTACCTAATATTATATAATGTATAGTACTATAGTGTATACTAATATAGGTACACATATAAATGTAATATCTGTTTTTATTTATAGTTATTTATTATTTTTAATACCTTCTATTAGACACATTTTTGTACATTTATAAAAAAAACTATACAATAACGTTTTAAATGCATTTCGCATAAATATATTTTATTGAAAATAGAACGCACAATTTGCATTGCGCAGTTCAAATAAGACAGATTGTGGTATATATGCCATCTGGTATACGAAATAAACCAACCACAAAATTAATCACTCCATCTTACTACGAAAATGTAATCTTACACACAATGACTTGACTGTGCAGTAAACTAACAATGTAAATCGTACATCGTTTAGTCTTCGTTAAATAATTAAATCAAAGCAACATTTAAATAATACAGTGTACATTTAAAAAATTAATTTACTACATTTAAATACCTAATTAAATCATGAAATAAATTTTACTACGTAACATATTATATGCGGTAATGTGGTATAATATTTACTCGTTTGTTCACAATAGTAATGGATATTTTCAAAAACCATTATGATTACAACACCACTGTTTTTAGTAAATTTTAAAATTGTCTGAGAGAAACGTCAATTGAATATAATATTATTAAGATTAATTGTGCATATTTAAATTTAGCATTAATTGTTAATTTAATTTAAATATTGCTCCATTCAGAATCTAAAATAAATAATAGTGTTAAGTTTATGTGTTTGATCGCTCGCTATTAATATATTATTTAATTTTTTTAAGCCTATGATGAAAACTTAATAAATACATTTTCTGTCAACACAACTATCAAATCATAAAATGTTATCTCTGTGAAATTTAGGATGCATTTAACTTAACTCTTTACTAAAACCTTGGGTAGATATTAAATGCTTAAATACCTAAACTAACATTGCCAAAAAAATATGATTTCTAAGTGTAAACATTTTTTTTATTATTATTACTTTTGTATGTTTAATTTTTACCGGGATAGGTCAAAGCCTAATTGCCCACACTTTATATGAATATAAAATGCACCTTAGAGTTTTGGTGAATATTTCACAGTCAACGTTCATATTAAATTTGAACTAAACTTTTTGTCCAAATAATGGTTTGGGTGCATGACAAAACACAGAAAACTCCGAAAAACTACCCAAAATAAATCATGTGGTTGAATTTCCTCTTGGTCCTTTCGCACTAATTACATTCAAAGTAATAGCTGTTGGAGACACACAATTTCCATAGTTCTTAATTACAATGACTGGATACACTATTTTGCCTGCTTAGCACCATAGTTGCAGCTGTGCTCTTCAGATGGTAATCTTAATTAAAACGAATGTAGTAGGGACGCCCGTAGAGACATTATGATTACACGACTTGCTCCGGTAGCTATAAAAAATAACAGTAAAAAGGAGTGGCCCTAAAAACGCAACGATGACAAATTGAGATGAGTTTTGATTTTTTGTTTAGTACCTAAAATAAAATTTTCTGTAACTGTGTTTGTTGTATATTATATTATTATATTCAACTGTTGGTTATGAATAACAATGTAATAATTCCATCAGAATAAAATATATAACTGTTTTACTTTTGTGACATGCAATAATCAAGCCCGTAAAATGTAGGTTTTTGGCCACTGAAAACTTTCCAAAAAACAATGTTTATTAAACGTACATTTTTCATTACAGTAAATTATACTTAAACGCATACCATGATACGAATTGTTAGTGTACTAAAGTATAACAAAATACTTTATTATAAAAGAAAACATTTGGGAAACAATGATGCACAATAAAAAAGAATGACCGGTATCCAGGTATACTCGTAGTTATATATTTTTACTATTTTATTACACGTACCTCGTTAACCGTTAACTTAAACAATAACTATTCTGAGTAATTATTTGTCATTTTGATGTATACGTATATGTTGTATGAATTTATAAAAATAATTCTCGATGAAAACAAATATTTGGAATAGTATACTATCAAATAATCCGTTCAGACTTCAGAGAACCCAAAACCAAACGAGTGTAAGAGTCAACTGTACATTCAGAGAGAAGACTGTTTCTGACATAATATCAATTTTTCTACACTGCACATCCCAATCTCCATTTATTCATTATTACAAAAACTGTTTTAATATTATATAATGTTTAATACATAGTACTGTGTGTAACATTCAGAAACTTTATTATAAAATGTAACTATGTAATCAAATTATTATTTTAGAAAAATATCAAAATGATAAAATTTAATAAGTTAAGTATTGATAAATATTAAATATACTAAATACAAAATATACAATGTTAATCGAATGTAAGAAGTATATTAAATATTTTCAAAGATTTCATGTATTCTACATTATAATAATATAGTCTAATCAATTTTAAAAGAATAAAGTTTGCTAAAAAAATATTTCGTACATTTGCGTATTAATAACTTAAGGCTAAGTAAAATGCGTTTAATGGATAATGCGCATAATTAAATTTAATATTATAATATTTGCTTAATAGTACTGTACAAAAAATATACTTTATTATGATTATGAAAAAAAAATGACGATGTGAGTTCAAAAAACTAATGCACATCATCGTTGAAATAATATTCTAATTTAATATAATACAAACGGTTGGAAACAATTCAGTAAAGCATCTGAAACCGTATCTTTACTAAAAATGATGCAGTAAAATAATGTCTATTAGACATAGAAGTAATTTTATATTTCAACAATTTTCATAAATCGATATACATTAAATTTAAATATTATGCAGGATACGACGTACTTACAAATTGTTACAATATATTGAAAAATAAAATAACATAATTACTATTTTAAAATTGTAAGTAATTAAAACATTATGTATGAATAATATTATTAAATTAATGTCTTACTTGACGAACACAATCATATTGTTATGTTCACAATAATAAAATAAATAGTTTACGTACGTCATATGAATTGAAAATTCCTGTTTCGTCAATTTCTAGCAGATTCCACGTCACATAAAAAAAATATTGAATTGTCGACGAATCTGATCGTTTTTATCTTTAAATATTTCTATCAATTTATACACGCCGAAATTATTGAAATAGTGTATTCTCCGTCTTTTCAAACCATAAATCGTTGTTGTAACGATTACGTCGCAAAAAATCTACGCAGTATTAAAGTTGCGTTATATAATATAAAATGCACAATGCCGTACGGTATTCAATGTTCATTAAAGAACTTTACAACAAAAAAAATTGATTTTTTTCTATTACGTAAAAATATTGAAATTTTAAAAGGAAAATTTTTATTGATCTAAAATCTTGGAATATTACTTCCACGTTTAAAATATATAAGTCGTGTTTTCCTATTGATGTCATAAAATCGCACCATTTGAAAAAGTTATTTATAAAATACACACAAATTATTAATTTTGTACGATTAAAACAATTATAGAAAAATGATTATTGAATGTATAAGCTATAAAAGTAAAAGTACATTTATAAAAAAGTTATATATTTATTTAGATATTCATCTTATTTCCATATAATATTGAAAATCATTTCAGTGTAGTTTATAAAAAAGATTAAAGTTAAAAATACATAAAATATCAAAAATAAATAATATTTTACACTGTATTTCAAAGCATAAACTTATGAATTTATATTTAATAAAATTTCTGATGTAAGAACTTAAAATTATACAAAGAAAATTTAACAATAAAATAATAAAATTCCTGTAAAAATACATATAATTGAATAAATTGGTAGTCATTGTGGAGAGTACGTTTAACTTATAAACTATGTGTATAATTGAAAACTCGCATATTTTATGAAATATAGTAATACATATTATTATAATTAAAAATTATAGTTGATAAATAATAAATTATAAAAGAATAAAAACGTGTATATGTGTTAAAATAAAATTTGATTATCATTTTTACAATTTCAATATTTATATATATATATATATATATACTTTTTTTTTTTTGAGTAAAGAGGGAAGAGAATAAACTTCATAAATTATATTAATTACGGATTTTGAAAACTAAAATATAATTTGTTCTTTTATATCTATTCAATCGTTTGTATTTTATTGTGACGCTTATACATATATACATATAATATATATTTAAGTTCTGACATTATAAATAATAACATATAGAGTAGTAACCTATAAAATACAGATTAAAATATTATTTATTTTTTATCATTCTTAAATTCTGAAACAATTTTTAAATTTTGATATTATAAAAATAATACAAACATCTATAGAACTGACATACGTATTATGAGGTACTTAGAAGTATAAAATAACTTTAATTTAATCGTATGAAGTAATATTACAACACGTGTATTTTAGATACTAAATTAATTAAATGTCTGACAAACATTTTAAGACTATCAAATTGATTTTATTTTTAAGCTCCATATTTTCAAGCTATACGAATATACATTTTTTGACTATATACTGGTATATTATATTCTTTAAATCATCTCTTTAATTTGATATTAAATTATTTATTTAATGTATCAAGTTTTAGCAGCATAAAACAAACAAGGACAACACAGTATGAGACAGGATAGTGGCAGTTAATATACTCGCGTAGTGCAAAATATCAACAAAAAAAAAGGTACGATGGATTTATCGAAAATCTATCACTCTATTTTCGATCCATACTTGATCGTAACTACATTGTAATCGAAACGATAAATTACCTTTTTTGATTATTGATTATAAAACCCGCCTTTGCATCCGTCAATTGGTTGCGCGCTTCAATTTCGTCGATTCGGGTCATTGTTCGTGAATTGTCAGAGACTTACATCAGACAGTTGCCTGCACCGAAGCTACGTCTTGTACTATCATTTAATGTAGTCTAACCAAAACAATCACCAGCTCTTCGTACGTGCAATGGACCGTACCCGTAACGGCCGACGTCATTACGACAATAACAGTATTTAAACATAATACAATATTAATAATAATGACGGTTACGACATTGACGATAATCATAGTGGATATACTGCAGCAGTGTTTATTATGCATGTGTAATGAATGGTGATGTTTAATTTTCGAGAAATTTAATAATTTCAAAGTGCTTAATAATTTAATAATGAAATCAGAACATGTTCATTTTTGATACACAACGTATAAAAGTTTCATGGAATTTAAAATATATTATATGATATAATAAAATGGCACACATCGTATAGATCGTATTTTTTGGTATGAGTCCCTGTAAATAATGAAAATGTATTTAGATATTTTAGAAAAATGTATAATATATTTTCAAAATGTCTTTTAGGGAATTTTCTGCGAACATCATAATATATTACAAGTTTTATTGCACAAAAAGGCATTAAAATATTTAAAAACAATAAGTGACTAGTCAAATGTAATTTCCTTTTGCATTGTTTTTTGACGTTTTTCAACAATACTTATTTTCCCAGACAATTTTTGGTTCAATGACAAAACTTTGAGTTTTACTTTACTTCACACTATCAGTAGATTACCGTTTAAATACTTGTGATATTGTACAGAACATTACTCGCAAAATAATATTGTGTTTCGGACTTAGGAATCCTACAATAAAAATGTATAGAAGATACATACTAAATTAGTTTATATTTGGAAAAAAAATTGTTCGAAAATGTATAAAACTTATCATCACGTATATACAGAGTAACCAATCTAGTTCATTCCATTTTTTATCCTTGAATAATGAATTCATTAAAATTTTGATATTTTAATGTTTAAATAATACACTTAAAGACCATATTTTCAAATGCATAACGTTTTTTTTTACTATTTAAAGAGTGTGCTGTGGAGATACAAACTTATTTTTTTTAAATAAGTATTGCCACCTCCTTTTTACTATAAATTATTTAGTGGATTATTTATTTTTAAAATATCGAATTACCTAACTCAAAATTTAGACAAATAGTTTTTCGTTATTAAAACATTATATTAACAATAATAATCCTTAAAAATCGTTTTACAAAAATATAAAATAGATGTAATATCTAATGTTGATTATATTTAGACCATTTTTAACATGATCTCTAAATGTTCAATATTTTGAAAGTTTCGTATTTTTACAAAAATGTGTAATTTGTATCCGAACACACCTAACCTAACCTAACCTATACTATTTGGTGTGAAAACAAAACAAATCTACATGTTCTTATAGTAATAGTATGTGTATCTTTATTTCATTTATTTCGAAAAGGGAACATAATAAGTTACATAATATTATAATACGTTTTTTGTCTCTCCTGTAAAATTTAAATTTTAACGTGTAGGTATGTATTATGTATTATAATACATTAAAATAATTTTTCAAAGCGTATAGTTAAGCAATCGCCCACGACTCGCCTCAGAATATGTATATAGAATCGATGATGCATCAATTATTATTATTGTCGACGTATATGAAATGTGACAAATGCTCGGTGTTTTAAACGGTCTTGTGAGGTTTGAAGTATAGACTATAGATCACTGCGTTCTAACTACGACTGACGTACTTAATATTGAAACTCGAATAGTTAAGATAGGTCCAATAATAATAATTATTGACGCAAAACTCTACAGAATGTCATGCCTAATGTTATTGTTAAATAATCATTATTATTGTTATTCATTTAATGAAATTATTATATATTTCCCGGGTGTAAATATAATGGTATTAATGTAAGAAAAATATTGTTTTTGTTATCTTTAAATATATT
The DNA here is from genome assembly GCF_020184175.1 of Aphis gossypii. Taxonomy (NCBI): domain Eukaryota; kingdom Metazoa; phylum Arthropoda; class Insecta; order Hemiptera; family Aphididae; genus Aphis; species Aphis gossypii. Next base: position 2,976,836 of record NC_065531.1, read on the forward strand.
TATGAGAATTTATAAACACCATAAGTTATTATTATTTTGCGTAGGTATAAGGTATCGGTATATACACTTTAAAGAATTTTATGATAGAAATAATTATAAAACAAATAAACAGACCCACAATTTGCAAACAATTATCTACAGAGGTGGAGAACGTGGGTGACAGCTAGTAAAACATATACTGTTATTATAAATTTTTCAGTCAATAGCGACTGACAAAAATAGCACAATGAAAATTTCAAAACAGCTTATCATTTATTCTCCTTTAATTAGAATTAAAACTCTAGTTTTACAGGTCTTTTATCTCATAAAAACAATTATAATATTATACTGTCCTCGTTAGTTTATTTATACACTCAATTAATTTGTGACGTAACAGACTAACCTCCTACGGTTAAAATAATAATAATAGTAATAAGGATAAAATACTAGTGGTGCGCTACATCAGTATTATTGCTATGTATACGCCTAACAATATATTTTGACAATGGAAATTTCGAGATAAACTCGGTTTTCCGTCTCTAAAGCCAATCAAAAGCAAGACTGTTTGATAGGCCGCATGTGTATACAACGACTTCTTCGCGTATACATATTTCCTTTTTTTACTCCGTCCATTTTTTTTTTCGTACGCTGTGCATCGTACGGATACAATAATACACACATTGGCACGCACACACTTGTATATTATATTATTATGTCTGTGCACCACGACGGCGGAAACGCACATGGGTCGTGTGTGCAAAGCAATTCCAGTCTGGCGGAGTTGACAGCGAGTAATGGACGTGTATCTCTCTCTCTCTCTATCTATCTCAGTATTTTCTTCAATTCCTCTCTTTCTTACCGCGGTTACCGTGTATAATGTTCGAGACTCGTTCTCGGATATGATCTAGTGCTCTATTTAAACCGAGACTCGCCTTCACCGCCCCCACCATCCCCGCCACCCACTCACGCGTGACTCGTTCTTCTCGGGTATATTCGCGAATAGGGTCCGCCGTGTGATGAAAATGTCTTGATAAATGGAACCCTCTTTTGTGCCTGCTCGCGCGCGCCCGTGCGCGGACCCTCTTCTGCAAATAATTCACTGTTTTGACGTTTCCATCGACTCTCCCGCGAAAACGTCCGCCACCTTTACTCGTTCTCGGCGGCGATATACTCGTCCGTCCACTCGAAATGTCCCAGAGCGACAATAATAACACGTGTGGAGCTCGAGGAGGAGACGGGCTCACAATTGTAGGTTATCGTGGCTGCAGAGTAGAAGTGTCCAGTGTATATACTACGACGAGCGTGCGAGATATTGCCATAGCTATTACATCACCGTGATCCGTGATCATCCGGCCATGGCACTGGTCATAATATTTATTGTCATGCAGATGTCGATACTGTAGTGAAAAATCAAATATCAACCTACCGTCTCCAACGCTTTTAATGACAGTGCGGGGTTCGATGCTCGAAACGTCAAGTTCCGTCGTGCTTTTATAATATACAACTATTTATCACTATGCACTTCACCTATTCCCCGCTCGTCTGTATAATATAAATGTACAGTAGTCAGGTGCCTATTTTTTTTTTTTTTTTTAAATTAAAATGAAAATAAAAATTCACTATAATTCATTATTAAAGAAAGTCTTAGTCCCCTGGTCCCACAGAATTACACTAACATAAATGGTTTCGTAATTCATAGTATTGTTATATTATATAATATCATACATATTATATACTCAGTAGAACACTATAGCCTGGCGCGTTGTCTAAATTCTACAAAGTATAATATAAAGACAAAAATGTACGTAAAATAATACAGAATAAAGAATTATTGAATGTTGCCCAAATTCAAATGTAAGATAATTTATTATTATTAAGCGCTTCTCGTACATTTATATGGATATTTTAATTTTGTAATTATAAACATTTAAACCTTAAGACACAAAATAGGTTATTCTGAAAAAAATGTATTATATATTATACGATTTTCAGATTCATGTAGATAATATACAACAGTAATGTGAATATTATAAACAATTGTTTAAGTTTTAAAACAATATTATTATACGACATCATTTTGGAATCGTTTTATAGTTATTCAGCCAATTAGTCAAAAAACTATACCTTGAAGTTTTGCGCACATGACGTAATTAACTATGGTCATATTATAATTTATAATATAATAAGAGTAAAAATGTATTAAATTTAAATTTTAAATAACTGGAAAAATTGGTATAGTCAATTTAAAATGTAACTCATCATTAAGTAGATAACTTAAATGGATTATTTGTTAAATTTTTATTGAATTATTAAATATTGCACGCAAAAATGATTTCAAGGAGATATCAGATATTTTATAAATTACCATTTATAATTTTACAATTGTAATATGATATAGTAAACTAATTTTGTCTAATAATAGGTTCATTTTATAATAGTCTAAAATTAGACTTAATACTTTTAAACTTTTATTTTTTTATAAATACATAAATAATATACTTGATATGTTTATTTTCATATTTTTATAATTTGACATAAACGAATTATTCAAAAGTTACAGGAAAATAAAATATTTTAACTTTAAAATTGATTTTAAATACTTGAATCGCATTGATAGTAATATAGTCTCGTTTGTCTGTTGTTTTTTAATAATTAAATACAATTTTTAACCAAAAATCACTTTTAAATACAAGATAAGAGCTTTTTACTGTACAATAGAACAATACTCCTTCATTGGTCAATCTAGAATTTAAATAATTATAAGTAGATACATTAAAATAGCATTTTTAAATTATGTTTTTGGTTAAATACACTAGAGTCCACAGATCAACATTGAATTTTTGTACCCGACAAAAAACAAAACTTAAAATTTATCATTAATAAATAGAAGTAAAACACAAATAAACATTAAAGTGTATAATATTAGGTTTGAGTTTTTAGTTATTGGAATACTTAAATATTATTGCTGTATACTTACAATTTTATTAAATACGTGAAAATTTTAGATCTATACATATACTATATACATGAAAACACCTTCATGATCTAAAGTTAAAAAACCACTTCGTAAAATATACAATATTATATAATAGGTATATACCAACTATTGTGCTTATAATTCTCTGATCATGTTATAAAGTTTGAGAATCTTAGTTATAATATGCTATAACGTTATTCATTCATGTTGTAACTTTGAAGGTTACTTTGGTGGTTGACGATTTGAATAAGTATTATAAACTTTGCAAAATAATATATTTATTCGGTGAAAATCAACTTCTTAGTGTACTTCCACATAATTGAAAAAAAAAATAAATATAATATTGTTTAATGACATTTATAGAAATAAAATACTACCTAGTACAGAATTCTATATTGTATTGATACAATTTTAATAATATTCCCACTATACTTTAAAAATACTAAGAAAAAATAAAATACGAAGTGTATTATTATTTTAAATTACTGTGCGTGATAATCCTTACTTTGTAATTATATTTCTGATATTCACACAAGAAATAAAATAAACAATAAATGGGGTTATACAAAAAAAGGTTTTCGCTTCATTTCTTTGCAAAATTTAAAATATAATCAAATAGTTTTATTTGTTTTATATTTAGTTTCATTTAAGTTTTATAGATTTTTGAATAAGAAGCAATAGGATTATTTTTGCAAACAATACAACTATTAACAGTGTGATAGTTCACTATTTTTAATTATAATATTAAAACTCATATCTTTGAGAATAATTTGTTTTATTTCCATAAATAACATAAATATTATTTATACAATTATATCACTATAATAAATATTATAATCAAGTATATGATTTTTTAAATTAAGTTTTCCTTTTTTTAGAAGATTTTTTCGACCATTTAGTGTAAATACGATAACAGTTATTCAATTAATGATTTATGTGATATGATTTAAATTAAAAATTTATTTTTTATTTTATAGGATGAAGAATTAATATTTTATACTAAAATATAATAATTTTGTTGATTAATAATTCATTGACGATGAAGTCTTATTAAATACTATTTTTTTTTAAAAAAAAAAAAAAAAAAATTAGTTTTAAATTTAATATATTTTATAAAGTTACAATATTTTTATTTATTAGGTTAAACTGAATAAGCGACAACTAATGAAATGAAATTAAAATAATTTATATTATATTAACGACGATACACATATTGACGTTACAGATATTCAACAATAATTTATAATAAAATTAGGTACAAAAAAAAAAAAATTATAACATGAATAAGAACAATGCATTCATAAAAAATATTTAATTCACATGTATTCTAGAACAAAAGAGTTATAGTGATTATAAATTTGTTAGTAGAACTATTAATTATTTATTTATTTGTCATAATAAAAACAAAAAATAATACAAAACACAGTTTACCAACACAATATTAACAAATTGACTTAACCCCAATAAACATATCTTAGGATAGAGGTGGTAGAAATTAATTTTATTGGCGAATAGAATAGATTTAGCATAAGCAAAATTGAATTTATGAAAAGTATGAAGAGATTGGGCTTAAGTGGCTCTTTTGATGGACACCAGAAGGCACACTGGATAATATTGATATTGAGTCGTTAAGCTTGACAAATCACTTCCTAGATAATATATTAGGTACAACTAAAGCCAAGAAAGTAGAGGATTACCGATACCATAAGTACCTATAGTTTGCTCAAAATAAGGCCGTAGTCAACTATACCAGAGACTTCTCTAAAATCTATGTAAATTATATCGACTTGACTATTGTGTCTGATTTTATTGAATAATTTAATTTATAATGATATAATTATAAGTTAAAATTAAAATAATAGTTATTAGCATAACAGCAAATTATGTTAAATGTAATATTGATCAAAAAGAAATTCAAGTATACTTTTATTTTTGTCGACTGTTAATAATATCGTTGAAAAGGTGCAGGCCGCAGAGTAATCGAAGGAATCGGTAATTTCTGTTATATTTATATTCTCGTTAAATTTTACTGTCTTTTCATTTTTTACCACAAAATACGTAACCAGCACTATATGCCGGTGGATTGAGCTTATTGTAAGGTCACAATAGTATTTTCGGGTAAGGGTCATATTGATGAAAATATTTTTTTTTCTAATTTAAAAAAAAAAAAAAAGAGATAAATCTATTTTTATATCAACTGATGTTTAAATGCAATTTACTTAAGAAAACGTTTAAATTAAAATACATTTACTGATTATCATAATAGATAATATGGTACAAACATATTATTAATATTTTGTATTATTAATAATATTATACTTAATACTTCAACACTACTTGATAATTACCAATAATTTTAATATAATATAATATGGTATTTCTCTAAATGTCTGTAGTTATTTGTTTATTAAAATAAATACCAATGAACTGTTTTTAGAATAAAAATATATAATTTATAAAATAAATATCCACATATATGTTATTAATTTATTATACCTAATAGTTATATTATTATCAACTATATAAAATTATATTTTCATACTGGACATCATTTCATAAAATTGTCATCCTGTGTAATATGAATCACACAAACAAAAGCATCAAACTACATTCTTATTACTATAATACGTATTATAAAAGCTGTTTTGCAATAATTACAAAAAGATTTTTGTGGTTTCCGTTATAAATACATATTCGTATACTTGTATTTAGAATGCGTGGAATGTTATTTCAATACCTACTATCGTATTGTGTAAAAATATTTTTAATGATAAGTTTCGTGGTTTTTTTAAAAAAAAAATCAAAGAACTCCACAATAAAAGCTCTGTAACAAAAAATCTGCATCATAAAAGAGTTTTGCATATATTTATTTGGCAATAAAACTCAATAATAATGTAACGACTTCCGATAACAAATTTAATTACACTATTAGGACCTGAATATTTGGGTTGAATTTAAAATTCAAAATCGAAATGTAATCCCTGCGTCCGCGTCATATCCGTACGTAGGTACTGTATACGTAATATATATGTGCACATGTGTATATATATCCAATTTAACAGCTTTCGCTGGCGTATTTAAATTCCCTAGAACCGTTTTGCATACGCAAATCAGACGCAACCGAAAAACCCGTACGCCATAAAATCTTGATCAACCGATCCCGTGTAAAAATGCACGTGTGGGCTTCTTTCCAGGAAAAAAAATAGGAGAGACCGAAAGAGAGGAATGAAAAAAAAAACCTGGCTAGTATTCGAGCTCGTTCGACCGGCATTATGAGGATTAGCTGTAAAACCCAATCGACTGTAAAAAATATATATATATCTACTGCGAGCACTAACCCTTGCGGCTTTATTCGTCCACCAATGTTTCTCTCGTTTTCACTATACATTTCTAAAGAATTTGATATTAAAACCACCCAAAAAATCAACTCGACCATATGACGGGGGCAACGGCTTTCTCTACCAGAAAGTCTAAATTCTTGTAATATTGATATATCTGCGTTTACTGCATTTGTACTGCACATATTCCTTGTATATTCCGTACGTTTGGCTCTAAGGATAAGCCTCGAATTTAACCGATTTGCGATGTAATCTCGGAATATCTCAGTTCTACGACATTGGCAGTCGCATGAATACGCGCGTCGCTGACCGTGATAGTTATATGTCAAAAAAAGTTAGTTTTCCGAAACTTGGATTTCGATTTATTAATCTTCTGTACGAACTGGAATTGCGACTTGTAAAATCAAAAATGTCAAATGTTTATCTTTTACGGCACTACGACATTCTACCTCGGAATGGGACCTAATCCGCGTTCAAATCATCCTTAACACAATATTTCATGACTTCTAAAAATCTATATAATCGTCGTATAATACGTCGTAAACGGGCAAAGCTATCTACAAAGAAAAACGTTTTTGTTCCGTTATCGTTACGTTTAACGACTTTATAATAAGCAGACAAATTTTGAAAAATAATCGTTAAATAAAAATACAATAATTGTTAGTATTTTATTAATATATCTGCTAATTGAATTGTATTACTAAACTTTTTATTATTAAACTAAAAACGTATATGTTGACACATAAATCATACAAATCATATGTCAGTATTCACAACATTTATTCAACAATAAAATATTTTAATTCAATTTTTTGTACGACATAAATACATAATACATGATAATCGTTAACATTTTAATTTTATAGAACGCTGTAAAACCATTTAAATGACACAGCGATTTAAAATAATTTGATTTTCTTTTTGGTATTAACAAATAAACCTTCAATATCAATAAAAACAAAATGTTTAATTCACAATTATTTTTAAGGTTATTATTGTTGTAATTTAATTATCAATATAAATAAATTGAATTATAGTTCACTGAGCAATTTAGTCATAAAAATTGTGTTTAACTACCAAACAAACACAATTGAAAAAGCAACGCAGATACGCATTGTTTTTCTTAAGGGTATTCTACAAATCGTACTTTACTGTAAAAGCATTAGCGTAACATTTTTTATCAACGTAAATAAAAAATAAAAATAAATTGTTCGATTGTCTTTATTATGAAATTTACATAACGACAAACATTCAGCATTTTCATATCTATTTTGTTGAGAAATGTTATTTTAAACGAATATTCGACTAATTGCAGTATTTCCTACGCTCAGTAACATACATTACACAACAAATTATAACATTATGGACGTTAAGTAATATCTTGAAAAAAATTATCTGATTCATATCGGTATCTCGTATACACACGTCATAAAAACTTATGATTATACTGTTAGATGTGAAATAACAAACTCATACGACACAGACACATACGAAAAAAAAATTAATAATAATAAAACGTGCCAAACTTTGTGTCCAACCGACCCCTGCTCCGTCGCGTACCCACCCGGAGTTTTCTGGTCGTCTGGTAGTATAATAATAAATCAAAACTTCTCCTCGGCGAGGCTTATTAATCCGGGCTCTTTTTCATCATCACCTTTCCCGGCCCAGAGGCTTTTGCACCCGCGCGTTACGCCAACGGCGACTCGACACCGCTCTTCCACATTCGGGAAGGCATTTGCCCCGCCGGCAGCCCATCATTGACAGGATGTAATCATGACGTCGACCCCTTACTCCCATACAAATCCCACCACCTCACGTATATTATTATAACGGAGACATAAATTATTTCTTTTATCATTACACACAGGGGCATTATTAATTAAACTCATTTCTCTCGCAAAATTGTTCACTACTATAGCTGTTATTTATCCACTGGGTCGCTCAACCAAACGGGTACATCGAGAGGAGAAAAATGGTAGAATCTTAACCCGATTTTCGACTTGATGTCCGACCAGCAGTACGTGGATATAAAGAAGACAAAAACACTATTTTAATAATGACACACTCGTCAAATATCCTGGTCCATATTGTCCACGATCGTTAGAGTATAATATACCTGATCAACCACGTAGACATTTCTTTACCAACAAGTTTTGTTACAACATATGTGTTCATAATATTATTTTAATCGATCAAAAGACGCTTTCGATGTGTAAGGTATAATTTTTTGATTTTTACTGAATATAGGGAAACGCTTTTGTTGCACATGGGTGGTTTTATTTACCTGCACAATTGTATTGTAAATACTTTCCAAATATAAAAATATAAAATATTGTATTTATCCATATCACAGTATATAATTTTAATTATATGACCGAAAGTCGAATATGTCAATCGATTATGACCATCATTTAGAAAAAAATGAAACTATTTGTGAATTTCTGCATATTAATTTTAATTGAAATAAAAAGTAAATGATCTGCATAGAAATATATAAAATAAATTCAAATTGTAGAAAAGTTATATCTCATATAATCAGTCAACCAGCTGCTGTTGAGATTGACAGCAATAAATGTACTTGGAAAAGTGTATTTTGTATATTTATTTATAGTACTGATTAAACTTATTTTGTTATTTTTCACATAATTATTTAACCTTTTACTTTATTGTATTCACTTTGCTGAATAGTTCCGTGATTCAAAATCAACAAATTTCCACAGAACAACAGTTACATATTATTATAATTAGCATCAGTCCGAATTCGATATATTTTGTTCAAACGTTTAGTAACTGACAAAAACGAACGGCAACGCTTGCCATTTTGGTCGACAAATGCGCTGTACATTATCGTCCAAATGGGCGATTTCCACGCAAGGGTAAGTTTGCGTTGTCAGCTGAGCACTTTACCAAGCGGGATGGTGTTGGACGCCGTTGGTATGTGTATTCTGTTGTACAAATAGCGCCATTTTCAATATAAATTGTTATATGACATTTGTGCACTTGATGAACTGCGCCGTTTCGATTGTAATAATATTTTATTATGTAATAATAGGTTTATTTTGTTGAAACTCTGATGGGTTTTCGTTTATCGAACGTACACGCTTCACATAATATGACTTGGTTAGGATGTGACTTGGATACAAAAATCGATGTCACCTTCTCGGTCGTTTTCAAGTAATTTATCATAATATCTTATGGTGTATTCGTGAAAAATGTTAATGTACAATAACTAATTCACAAATTGCTTTTGTTTTTATTCCCCTATATGGCTACACATAAATAATTTATTATTTTTGAAATATTTGTTATTTTATAAACTATGTTTTTTTACCCTATAGTTCATAGAGTAATTTTCAAAGCAAAACATAATTTAATATAGAAAAACTAGCACAGTAAAATAAGCTGACCGATGAGCTGTAAAATACGTCTGTCTAAACTGGTCTCTAACGTCGGTGATCTATCTTCAAAAGAAAAGAGAAATTAAATTCTAAAATGAAAAAAAAAAGTGGCGAGTATAAAAACGAGGAAAAAAACAAATATTAGAACAAAAGGATTTGCGTGTGAGCAGTTTTATAAAACCAAGAGCACAGCAAAAACTGTGCCTTTAAAAGTTTCAAGAGCACACATTGAATAAACCCCGGTGTTGACTCGGGGGAACGTTTAATAATTATTACTCCAACCAAGTGTGTGTATATATGATTTTCGTGATGGCATAATTTCGTAGAAATTTCATAATATATCACCTGTAAACAATGTAGGTATACACACGATACACCGTCTTAATTAATTCGATGAGCAAATTCGATACTTTGGCAACGTGTTTTCGACGCAATATGTGGTAATAAATTCGCTCCGTTTTGGGACTGGTGATTATTATTATTTTGTTTTTCGTATTTCGGACACGTGGCGTATCGGGATCAACAAAGAACAGTATTCGTCCCGATGGCCGTGGCAGTAGTGACAGCCTTGAACCCGTGCGTTATCGTTTTACAAGCACGGAATAGTTTAAAACAGAATGGAACCTAATTAAGAAATACAAGACTCTAACAGCCGCCCAAAAACGCGGTTGGCCATATTGAAAATGCTCATCGGTTCCAAAAATCGTTAAGTGACTCGTAGAAATAAAAAAAAATGTCCGCCAAACGCGGTATTTTTCATCGAACCACGCTAACAAAAATCACTGTGGTCACGGTGAGTTCGAGGAGAATACTGAAATCGTATCTCGATACGATGACCACGCACCTATGACTACACGACTTGCACAGTCGTCGCAGCGTGACAAACGTCGTTCCCGGTACGTCCGGTGGTCCGAAAGGTTTTGGCCGAGAAACACTGCCCCCCGCACCCGCCATCAAAGGGTCGTTGGCGTTTTAAAAAATATATATATATTACGATCGTGGGGTGCGTGATAATATCGTACATACTATGTAAGAAAGCCGCCACGGCCTCAGCGGGCGCGCGAACGGGGCAACGGCATAGGATATGTCTGCGCGACGACGACGACGACGACGACGACGATAATAATAGCGTTCGGGGCAACGGTGGCGAATTGCCAACGGCGGGAATCTGTGTGTTCCGGTTGTGCCGGATCGCTGGATTCGCCGGGCGGTTAATAAACCGGAATAGATGGCTTTTATATTGCGCACACGGCCACGCCCAATATCACGACGACGACGACGACGACAATATTTGTGACCGCCACCACCACCACCCTTACACGCCAAATGACGGTTGTATATATTATTATTATACACACACACAATATATATATATATTATATTATTTATTATGTGTATATACCAGCGAGGGTGTCTTGTTTATAGCACAATCATTATGTCTGCGGGATTACTGCTGCAGCGGCGGTTTCCGTCGTATACATAATAATATTATATACCTATTGTACTATATATATAAAAAAAATTGTCTCGTAATATCAAACGGCTATCGGGGTGTGACGATATTATCAAACACGCGTATAGACGGATATCTAAATATCATATCATCATATGGTTTGACTCGTAATAATGTTATGTTTAAAAAGGTCCATCTGCAAACGTCGTGCGGCGACGAAACGGCGTAAATGACAAAGTTTTGGCGTCAGTTTATGATTGACTATCAACGGCGCTGTGGATTCAAACTTTTACTGTGCCAATTCGGCCGTGAGGCGCGGCGGTTCGCCGTAATCGAGTGGCGACCAAACCTGGGTAAACATTCCCTGAGCGAACTCTGTATATACGATGACATACAAAAAACTGTAGATAACTTAACGTTCAAAATGTTATCATTGAACTTTTTACAGCAGTGCTATGTACAAAAACTCCGGACTCGTAAGAGAAAGCTCTCCGATCGTCCGACTGAAGCGATTTTCAAAGAATTTTCCAAGTTTTTTTTTTTTTTGTATTTCAGCCTAGTAGTGTATGCACGAGATTTGAAAAGCGGTAAATTTCGTCGTTAAAAAACATAATAATTATAATTCATATTCACGATGTTAAACGACGATTTTGTGAAGCGTATAGAGAAATCAGTACCTACAACAATATCGCATGTACCATAATAGTTAAACAGAAATCGTTGTGTGTTATTACGAAATTGAGTCCTCTTCAGCGATATTTTGTCAAAGACGCAATGTACATAAATCGTCTCGTGGTATCGTAAAAGATATTATGACACACACACACAACACAACACGTATTGGACACATAAATGCTAATCATCTAGCGAGCAATTGTTTCGGGTATGTATGTGTTGTTTACGTGAATATAAGGTGTAACGGAAACGACAAAAGTAGCGTTAACGCTTGGGTTGAGACAATCGCACGGTAATGTCTACGATGACGACGGTTGAATAGGGATACGACCATTTTCTACTCGTACAAGCTGTGTCTTATACGGCTATTAGAAGGAAACAAATAAAGCGAATACAATTGAATGGAAAAATGAATAAAAGAAATGTACGCTGTACGGCTGCAATATAGAGGTAGAACAATGGCGAAATATGATGTCGACTGTTCAACAGTATATGAAATCAGCAATAGTTTTACGAAAAAAAATCATGTGGATAAGAATTTCGTGTTGTTTTAACGAGAATAAAACTCAGACGTAATAGAAATATAAATGTAATAATATACAATACAAATAACGCACTAAATAATGAAAAAATAAATAAATAATAGCGACGAAATGTTAAATTTACCACTTATGAAAACACTGGACATTTCATTTTGAGTTTATTAATTCTATTTCGTTTTTAAACCTAATACGTATTTTCTATCGCTTGTCGTCATCATTTAGGTCATAACTACAATGGCATTCGTAAACATACCGATATACCATTCGTAAATCGTTGGTTAAAAGTTGCGGTTTCCTAGACGAATTACCGACATTAGACATTAAATGTGATAAGGGGTTACCGCATTCCAGTTTAAATTTTATTAGCTTATAAAGAGATATCTTGTTTATCGTTGTCTGGTAAACCGATTCGTTTTCGAACGTTATCTTAGTAAAAAAATCACAAGAAGCATTATACCTTAATCTCATTCACGTTACGGTTACGTTAACCTAAAATGTAAATGTCTGAATTACTAAAGCTTCAAGGTACGGTTATCTATAACACGAACTCGAATTTCACCATTGGTTTTGATTGGCTTATATACAGTAAATACAGTGTCTGTATAATTATAATATTTTAATAAACAATTGATTAAAGATTCAAATCTATAGTATAATTATTACATTCTGAATAAATGTAAAATAGTCAAAATATGTTTTTTATAAATATAAAAACAATATTCGTATTATGATGTAAATTTAACCATTATATTATGGTGGATTTTCAAAAGTTTTTCAAAAGTTTCCGGAAACTAGTGAGCATTGAGAAATTTAAATAATTATCTTTTTGAATATATATTGTACACTATTAAATATACATAATAGACATTCAGTAAAAATCAATTGTTATAATATAAATGGTTAGCTTTTATAAAAAAAAAAAATCCCATGCCTCGAAAAATCGTTATTTTTTTGTAAGTATTCGTCATGAAACAATTACTTTTAAAATTAAAATTTATATTAACATATATAGTTAAACTAAAACAAAGAGTTCTATAATATAATCAATAATCCATTGTACTTTATTATCAATTTATAAACAATATTAATTGTAGACTTTGAAATTGTAATATTATAAGCCATGTAATAATTAATAAATTATGGCTTATAATACATCAATATAGTATATCAATTAATATTATTTCATTTTCATATTATAAAATAATTGTTTCATCAATAAAAATTTTTATATTTACTTTTGGTGTTAATTTACTTATCGTTAAAATAATAGGTAAGTTTTAAACGATCTATTTATAGTCATGTTAATGTAGTCATGTTGGGTATACGTTTTAACTTGTAATATTAATCAATTTAACTACGACATTAAATTGAATAAATATTCAATTTTATCATCAGTAATATAAGGCAATAAATCACTTAAGAGTAACATTTTATTTCAAAATTAATATTATTTGTAAAATATAATACGATCATGCACCAATATAAAATTGTCTGCCCTTTATTAATCTATCTTAAGGTCAAAAAAGTTACCATGGTACGAAATTATAATTAATATTAGGCCTCATCCTTTGGAGCTTAAATATGAATAAAAACACAATATTATACATAATTTACAATTTTTTATAAAAAAAGCAATATAAATATTTTTTTTTTCTTACTCTTATTAATTTATATTAAAATGTTTTATGATTTTAATGTCATTTAATGTTTAATGTTTTAATTGAATTTAAAATAATTATAAATAAGAGCAAATATGCTTTGAAGAGTACATAATATTATAAAAATAAGTAATAAATATGATTGTACTCAAAAATCTATTAAATGTTCTAGAAAGTCGTTAATGAATTTTTATAATTACATTTATTTAAATGGATGCACGTTTAATTGAATTGAAACATAAATAATTATTCTAAGATTACGCCACACCTGCAAGTGTTATATCCACCTTACAATTATACAGCATAATATATTTTATTTTAAATTAAACCATTTTCTCGGAAATCATTAAAACAGAGTAAACTGACATATTATAAAATTTCGAGAAGATATTGAAGATTTTTTTGATATTTTAATTTTTAAGCAAATTATGATCATTTTAAAATTTAAAAAAACATTACAGTTTTAAAGAGTTCGTACTTTGATTCGTCATTAAAATATCTATAAAAACATTCAAAATTATATAAATGAATTATTTTGAATGAAAAATTTGATATGCTGTACATTAGTAAAACGAAAATATCATGTTGAAATCGTGTGTTTTATTATTATATATATTTTTTAATATTTAAACTTTAAATCTTTAATTTTGTACATAAATAATAACTTGAGACATATTATATGTTTAAATAATTTTAAGAATATCATGTTACAATATGTAACTTTTTATTGGTTAATGGGATATTTTTAAATAATTATTTTCAGCGAACAATGTTTAATTTTAAATATCGACCATTTTTTTTTTTTCATAAACAAACACTAGGTACACGAAGACATTAGTATTAGTACTCAACCATCGAAAGTTTCACTTACAATGTAAATTTTTCAGTGAATTATATTTTTGGCTGTGTATTAACTAGTAAAGCAACTATTATTCTTTAAAGAGTTGGATAACAATAGTATATTAATACAGTTCATGCAATTTATAATAACATATTATATTATATGTAATTTCTAATAGTGTTGTAATATAATAAGTTGTCTATGTGTTTTGTGAACGATTTTTAAAATGTTATAAAAATATTTCCATAGAACTGGATTTTATTAATATGTACAGCACAAAACATAGCGTTCTAGTTGACTACACCATTACACCAATACAATTGTTAGCAACCTATTTAATCGGTTCTAAAAAATTATATAACTTCCTGATTTGTTTTATAAGACTCTATTTCATATTCCTTTCCGGCAATCACAGCACTGAAGTACATTATACAATACACTAATATTACAATAATAATAATGAATGTATTATACATTATTTAACTGGAATATGTTTTAATAACAACGGCAGACGCGGAGTTACGCGGAAAAGGCGCCATGACGACCCGAAACATGTTTAGACGTTTCGCAGAATAACAACAAACGGTAAAATCGTACAGACATTCGTAATATTTATATGTTATTGTTATTATTATTATTATGTGTAAATGAAAATAAACGTATACTTTTATATAGGTAAATAATATTATACATATTATGTCATTGCCGTGTAACAGTGATGATGACTTCGTCGTCCAACCACGTACCGAGTCTGAGCTATTGGAAGCTGAGATGTTTCGTACTGAATACCTTACCGACCACCATACACGGTCGGACTCGTTTTGCGACGGTGATCGGAAAAGTTGCCTGTCGGTACGGGACCAGAGCGTTCTTGGACAGTCCGAGGAACACGCGAAACCTGACGGACGTCCTGAGCGTATTGTTGCAGTCAAAACGGTTCAGGCTGATCGACGTAAGTGCTACTCACATTCACGTTCATATGCATTTATCATATAATAGTTGGTTAAAACTGAAAAACTGCAAAAATATAGTTGTAAGATTTACAGATTTAATGTAAAAAAGAAATGTACGCAATTCGAGTCTGAGTATAACGTCACTCTACGAGCGTTGGCTGTAGTTTCTAGCATTAATATTTAAAATGGTGTCTATTGTCTTAATTTCACCGTTACGATACAAACAGTAATATTTTATTTTATTTTCAAATATCGTGCATAGTATGGATATAAAATACAAATGCACATTTAGACGTATATTTAACTTTTATTTTATTTTTTTATTTGCTTATTTGTTTTATTACAAGCAAATAACCTACACAATATTATTGTATTATAATATTAAACCAATGTCTATGTTTGTAAATCTTCAATGTTGATTTAAAATAATACAACCTATGTATGCCGGTGTCAAACGAATTCCCAATTCCTAGAAGGTAACTGTGTCTTTATTTCTGATTTAATATTTGAACGATTTTTAACACGGCGTTATGTATAGGCAATATAGGTGCAGTTATGTGTACGAGAACAATATTATTATTATTATTGGAATACTACATTAATAACACAATAATATTATTAGTAGGTTTATAATATTAATACAATTTTTAAATAAATAATAATTTTACAATTATTAAGTAATATTTTTATATTCTTAAAAACTATGGCTTAAGTTTTATTATTGAAAGTTGACCTATGCACTCGTTAAAAAATAAATAAAATATTTAAGTTACAAAATGGCGCTAGGTACTAAAAAAGAAATAAAATTCATAATTGGTAATTTATTCTTTAAAAAAAAAACTATAAACAACCTATACATGTTTCACATTGGATGAAGATATTTCAAAAAATTTATTACAGAAGATTTTAAACTTATTGAATAATATAATTTTTAACTAGATTATACTATTATTGTTAACATAGAACATAAAATATAATTAAACATAAATAAATCATTCATCAATCTATCTAGATTAATAAATTAATTAACGTACATTTGGATGGTGCTTATAAACTTAAACAACTGAACCGATAGTCAACAACTTTATGAACATATTTCTTGAGACTCAGGGAGTGTTTTTAACTTTGACATTAAAATATATAGATTGCTTATAGGATAGTTCCTATAGAAATTTAATTCTGACTCACGAAAATTGAATATTGTTTTGTTTATAATAAATTATTATGGTAGAGTTACCATTGATTACAGAAATAAAAAAACTTTATGTAATTTATATGATATTATTATACACAAGTTAGTATATTTTAGACCTAATACGAGTATACTCAAAAAAATACTAGACTAAGTTTTATGAAAATTTCAAAGATTGTTTTTAGAGTAAGTAGAAAAGTTTTGAAATTAGTTTTAAAAATGTTTTAAAATATAGTTGTTCCTTTGACTGATTTCTTATCTCGGTCAAATTAGTTTACTAAGCGAAGTACAACGACGGCAATTTGACTAGACTCTGAACTGATGTACGCTAACATTAAGAAACACCTATTTATCACTATATTTTACTTCTTAAATTTTCCCTAGGTGGACGAGATTTACAGCTAGCTATATATAAACAGAATTTATTGTAATATTAGTATCACGTGATATCATTTATTTTCATTTTAAAAATGTATAGAATTATCATGAACCTTAGACTATGATAAACGCACTTAACCTAACCTAACTCACAAAATTGACCAAAATCGGATGAATACTTTAACCGTTTTACTGTTAAAGTCAATTGATTATATTTTAAATTTCTACTGAAGACGAGAAAAAAACTGATTCTATTAAAACTGAATGGATTCAGTTGTACATTTTATTTAAACGATTCAGAAAACCCAGTCCCGGACCATTGTAGCTAATACTATAAAACGGTTCTCGTCTTTATTTTCTACAATGCCAATGAGCTGTGGTTGAATGAGATTCTACTTTCAAATATATGGCCCTCCATTTTATTATAATATTATAGCAATGTCCAGATTTCATTATTCAACTGACAAAAAAGTATATTGTATTGGTTTATTTTTTTTATTTTATTTTATGTGTATGAGTACAGAGTTGTACAAATCCACCTGCTGCTGTACGTCATGTCAAATGCAGTAAGCCTTCGCGTTCAGATTCTAGACGACCGTCCTCCAAACAACTAGTATGTAAAATGTGCTACCCATCAAATAACAAGTGATTCGCTCGATACACATTATCTTCAGGGTAATCACAAAACATGCGAATTTTGGTCATAAACTTATTGGAATCGGAATAATAGTACAGTTATCCATTATGTACAACAATAATATAAAATATACACATATTAAATGTATTTTTTAAGCTAATAATACAAAAACCATTATAATTTTTAAAGTGAAACATTTTATTTTATACAAATTCATTATATAAATTTCTCGCAAAGAGAATTTATTCAAATATCACTAGTGAAAATTAAACGCAAATATTACAAGTTGTTTTAACGCAACTTTATTTAGCAACGTATATTTTAATTTATAACTGTATTGACGTATAACACGTTGTTTGCATATAAGCAATACAAATTAAAAATAACACATAATATAAACCACTATTGACGGCAATGTTATTTACATTTCATTATTTAATAAATTAAAAATTTTTAGTTTATTATGACGTTTTATTATTATTATTTTGTATTTTAGAATGAATATAATATAGTCTATAATGCGTTAAAATGTATAAAATCAAAAGTGGTAACTATAAATAGTTGTTTATCATGTTATGTTTGTCAAAAGCAAAAAAAAAATATCAAAAAGCTATGAAATATTATGAAACCTTTAGTACAATTATTAATATATTATATATGTGTGTTTTCTTTTAATATCTATATAAAATATAGAAAATTAATTGTATTAAATAGTCAAAGCAGTATCATTCGTCTAAACCAATACCAAATCAATAACTATCTTCACAGCTCAAAATTATATATGATATTATTGTTTTAATTCCAGCACATTATTTTAATATTGTTTTATATAATAGCCCCTTTTGAGTATTACTATTTATATTAGGTCGAACACAAAACTGATAAGCACTGGTAGGCATCACAAAAACACATACTCGTCATGTTCTGCCTTTTTTTTGAGTAATTTTTATACATTTAAACGGTTTTTTTTTTCGTGATGATTATTTGTATATACAATAGTTCCTTTTGGCTATGTTAAATCTTATATTTTTTTTTTTTTTTTAGAATTATAGTTCACCTTCATATTTGAAAAATAATTTTTTATATGATATATTTACATGTTCAGCTAACCATGTACTATCATATGCTCAAATTTTCCTCGATCATAATAGTCGCAGTTGTGATTATATTATTAGTTTACATATAACTATCTAATTATTCAAAATCTATTATCATATAATGGATTAAATAGCCAATTATTTATTATTAATTTATTACCTTCATTATTATAGAACCAGAAGGCATTTATTTATAATCGTTATTTTTAATTTTATAATTTTATTTATTGTTGGGACAAAAGAGTCTATAACGCTGCGGTATGCATTCATGACCTTATTTCCGCGTATTATCAATTATCATTACATTATAATCCATAATATTACATAGTGATTAATTTATGTTTTTTTTTATTATTATCTGAATTATATTATTATTCAATATCATATTATAATCTATTCTACTAATAAACCTTTGTTACCCTTTTTTTCATGGATTTAAGTTTCCACCTACACGTCTATTGCATGCTAACACTAACTAGTTTTTCTCAACTACCCTATTTACTTTCTTTAAGCGTCAATAATATATATAACCACAATACATGGTGGCCGATGGGTGAGTAGTTGTGCGATGCTTATTTTTTCGGTGCGACTGGACTCGTAATCTATTATTGTTCGTTCCCGGTCCAAAATAGTATTACTAAATTTTGTAATACATTTGATTATATATATAAGTATTTACATGTAATTAATATATAATTATATAAAATTCAGTAAAAAAGAAATATAATATTAATTGTGACTTAAAGACGTTTTCGAATTTGACAAATAGAGGTTTTAGTTGTGTAATATATTATACATTTGATTTTATATAAAAAATAAAACGTAATTTTTGAAGCATGATGTATGCATAAAAGCGTTTTAGATTATTTAAGTATATTATACTGTGTAGTGTCTACTGTTTAGTCTTGTACCTAATAAATCATTATAAAATCAAATAAATCATATTTGCTGTTATCAGTTTAAGTAGCTAAAGTAAAGTTAATTTCACACTAAATAATATTTTCAAGCAAATTATTGTTTTATTATTATTATTATCATTATTATTATTGTTATTAATTGATTTATTATGGTGTAAATTTAACGGTTTTTTTTAGCGTAACATATTAAATAGGTACTGATACATCAAAACTACCTCATGAGTCAAAATGGTTGACTCTAAAACAAACATGCTAAATTATTGTAAACCGAATAAAACGTTAAGAATTTAGCAATTTTGTTATTGAAAAAGTACCCAAAACAAATTATCGAGTTATTTGCTGCTATTCAAAGAAAATCAATCGCGTTTATAATGCGATGAACAAATGCATATTATTGTGACTGGATTATAGATAAGCTGTATTTGAATTTTTCGTAAAACAAACACTAGAAAGATAATACTGTATGATTAAAGAAAAATGATCGGTTCACAATAAATTTTGTTCGGCGAATGTGTATTATTTATGTGTGTGTTCTAACCGTAATCGTATAACGATCGTACAATCTGTTAGCTCAATCTCCGATAACGACTACGCCGAACGAATTAGTCGATGACGGTGTGTGTAAGAGGAACTCACTCTTGTGCTGCTCCTGCCGCTGCTCCTGTTCCTGATTCCTCGTCCGCCACCGCTGGGGTAGTATAGTGTCTGTGTCATGCGCGTAAGCCAAAAGTATAGAAACAACATAGCAACATCCCCTTTGTAACAATTTTCACGCAATCAATCTTCCCAATGCTGCTGCTTTCACTGACAGGGTGTCTCACGATTTTTTCCCGACCCGTCACCGATCCGCACCCACGAAAACTCAATCTGCGTCCCACTGCGCGTGCTTCCCATCATTTTCCGCACACGTTCGATTAAAATAACATTTCGCTATCGTCGTTTCACCATCGCTCTATATCTCTTCACCGGGCTTAAGACGTTTTTGTATGTCAAAAATATATTGACGACATATGTGTTTCAATGCATTTGTGTATAATTTATAATATATACTTTTCTAATTACATGATATATTATGAGTGTTGTATGTAAAACACGGTTTCGACCTATTTACCATAAAACCATCATAATGAAAAATATTACACTGAAATAATAATGATTGCGATATGGTAGGGTGAAGAGGATTTTCCAGAAATTTCGTCGAACTATTGCTACGAGCAGTGGGTTTTCGTAGTATAGTAAACGTAATAATGCATTGTACCACTTTTAAAATGACACCAAAGATTCCAATGTTCTGATGAGAGTTGTCGCGATATTATAGTTAAAATATTATGACATTGAAGAAGTACACAGAAAACGTGGTGTAACCATGGTAACCAGTCAAAATGTAAACCGGAGATAATATTCCGCTGTGATTATTTTTATGACCCTAGGCTATACTTGAGTTTGTCTCAATAGCTAGAAGTCACAGTTGCAAAAAATATATAAATGGTAAACACGAAATCTACAAAAGATTAGAGACCAACTATAATTGTAGTCGGGGCTTGAATGTTGCCTCTAATGTAAATTAATGTGTACTTAAATGTAGGTTTATCGCTATTACATAATTTTTCAAAGAAACAAAATCGAATTTAAATTCAAAAATAGTACTTCTTATTCATCTTCTTCTTAATATTCATAATTTATTAAAATGTTTAAAATATATTGGTAAATTTAATGTGAAATCCATCATATTTTTTTTCTAAATATCTGTATAAAAATATTGAAAATATATAGGTGCAATTTTTAAAAAACTTATCAAAACTATGAAAATTTACAAACTAAGAATATTTCATAGTTAATAATCTCTACAATTTTTAATTTTTTTAGGGAAGGTTTAAATATGTAATACAATATTCCTGTGAAGTGGATCATAATGAAACAAAAAATCTAAAAAATAACAAAAACAAAATAAATAAAAAAAACAATTTTTTGATGTACAATTAAAAAGTTCACATTTATATAAAATCAGATATTTAAATAAAAATGAACTATTTTCATTATTCTATTATAATTTGAAAACATTATTTTTGAGCCTCTTTAATTTTTAAGTAGGTATATTCTGTATTTTACTTTACGCAATATTTTTAAAATAGTATTTAGATTAATTTATGATACTACCTATTTATACCTTCAATATATTTTCAATGTTTTAAAATGAGCTAGTATTGACTCAAAAATGAAAATAGAATTAATTATATTTATTATTTTTAAAATAATAAAACATGAATAACATAATAAATGTAATTTGTTTTTGGAAAAAAATTAAATCAATCTCCCCTAACACTTTTAGTAAAATAAATTATTTTCATATAAATTATCTCATGAAATATACTTAGTTAATAGTAATATAGACTAACAGGGCATATCTGACTAATATTTTTTTATCTATTCAATGATACATCATTGAATTCAAATTTATTTTACACACATTACAGTGATCCATGTGCCCACCTTTCTTCATTCAATTTTTGAATAATTATGACATTTTCAGGGATCAGTAAAACTTACTTTAAGATTATTATAGTTTATAATAGGTATAATAAATATTTATAATTATGTTTTATTAAAATTAAAAATTGTACTATTGCTAATTATTATTATCAAGAATGAATATTCTAATTTATTACAATTCTAAATATATAAATTTAATCAATTATTAACATTTTTTTTTTTTTTTTAATTCATATTATGTTTCTTTTTCATTTTTCTATGATTAAATATTAAAGTCATTTTCTTTAATATAGATATATTATAATTTATTTATTAATTTGAAGTGATTTTAAGTATATTTAATACATTATTCGCTTTTATGACACCATAAATTATAACTAATCTTTTCACTTTTATGTTAATATGGTTATTACGTTTAGAATGATAAATATTTTATCAAAATAAACATATTTAATTTATATCATCACTAATAATCCAAATCAAACATTTTACTAATATCAACTATAGCCATAATATTCTTATATATCTTATATAACAATGTACATGAAAATCACAAAAAACATTTTTTACTATCTGACTTTTGTTTTATATACATAGAAACATATAATATTCATAAATATTAAATTGTACATAGTATATTTATTGTAGTATGCACCTTATTAGAATTTCGCTGAAAATGTTAATGAAATGGATATTAAATACTTAGATATATTTAATATGAAAAGATAATATGTATCATATATTAATAAAATTATTTAATAATATATTACATATTAAGTTTTCCTTCCAAGGAAAAAATAAAATTATATTTTATAGTTTATATGAAAAATTGTACATATAAATAAATCTATCTAACTTTGTATATTAAACATCTTCCAATACATATTATATATTATACTATACAAGATAATTAACAAAACACTCTTTTTGTTTAATAATTTATTTCTTTGAAGTTTGATTTTTGAGGTTTGTGTATTACCTAGAAAGAATATCCAAAGGAAATAATATACAAACATATTTTACAAATGAAAAACCCCCTTAAAAAATATTATTATTGATTTAGTAGATCATTTACCTGAACATATTGACTTGTCAAAATCGACAAAATCAAAATTTAAACTAGTAATTCTTAATTTATTTAACTTTGTATACTAAGAATAATAGGTCCATAAGATAATGGGTTTGGATAACAATATAGTAATTTCAAAAATTTAATAATTAATATTAATAATATTAATCTATCAACATTTATAATTTGTAAAAATGGTGCAAGTATAATAAATACTAGATTCAAAAATACATCTATTTCAAATTTTTGTAATTCATTTTTAAAGTCTATTATTTTTATGGTAAAAACATTTTAAAAACTGAGAAACAACAAACTAAAATGTCTATGTTAATACGATGAAAATTTTAGAACAATTATTCACTAGATAATTTACAGTTGAAAAGAGAGAGGGTCTCATTTCAAATATAGAATCTTTTATCTCCTAAATAGTATACAAATTTTAAGAACTTTTAAAATATGGTCCTTTACTCTTTTAGAGTGTATAAAAACTAAAAAATAGGATTTCAATAAATTCATTATTAACAAAATATATAAGGGTGAGCATGCTTGGTGAATCACCTTGTATAATATGAAGAATATTATTTTATATTCATTAACTGTAGACACATTTTACACAGGTGTATTTTCAATAGGTAATATATATGAACAATGAACATACATGTTATTAAGAAAATAGGGTTTCAGAAATCGAAAAATTAATTTTCTGCTTAAGTTACTAAATATATGCGTTGAAATAATATTAATGTCTGTTAATCGACAATGATATCGTTAATAAACACTACAGTCCCAGTGCAAAGGTGCAACGACTGAGTCTTCCTGAACGTCCGAGTTCGTTAGCAGTAATTAAACATTTATAATGATTCTCACCACGTCCCATAGCGATTTTAATTGCTCGAATAACATCTATTGTTCGACGTGCAGAAATCATTGCCGTTTGCATTTAAATAAGCGCTGATTAGTCTGATGAATTGCCAACGCATTATGCATGGTATTTTGCACACCATTGGATTATACAGTTTCTTTTTTCATTTTCGTTTCACCTTTTTCCCCTTTTTCTCATTTTGTTTCATTTTTTTTTTTTTTTTATTTTAGTTACTGGTGGTAAAAAATAAAACGTGTATGTTATATATATGTATGAGTATCACGCCAGAGGGGTAACGGATGAAACCATTTTCTCTTTGGCCGCATATCAAGCAAAATTAAAGATAATGACTGCGGGATTTTTGGTGGTAATTTAATTACCCAGTCGGCTTTTTGCGAACGTGTAGAGAGAAAAACAACGTTCGGTACAACGAGAGAATCAGGAAAAATTCTGCTTCCCCCTTCACCCATTGAATATGCCTAGGGTCATAACGTTATAAACTTTCATTATTCTACACGATAACGCTCTTATTCGAAAAATAACCACGTTATTCTAGTTCACGTGTAAACAGTTTCATCGGCCTACTGAACATTTTATTTAATATATTTTTTTCTTGTAGGAAAAGGCATGTCTCTCCCTTTTGACCCCGTACTAGCCTTCGTTTTCACCCCTCGTCAAACAAACTCCTATTCGTACAAAATAGCTACCGACTACCGTAATTATTAAACACTCGATTTTGACCCGTTCGTTCGACATTTTTATGACGCTCCACCATCATAACCGTCAGAGTATTTGTTTTCTAGACAGGACACTATTTACAAATGAATTTTATGCGCTTATCTAGATACTCTACCACACGAGTATCGAGTCATTACAATCTATAAACGACGGTAATAAAACGATTATTATAGCCGACGTTTATAGGCGAAAACGTAATCATAATAATATTGTTGAACAATTGTGACAGTAACAAAGTACATAATACATTCATACTAACATTAATAATCGACGGTACAAATTGTATATTATACATATATTGTACAGTATTATAACGGTATGATATCGTGATATATTTTTAATAGGACTTTGTAAGAGCACCGAACAATTAAAATTGCATTTATCATGAAACCCTGTAGCGCAGTGTGTACGCGGTCGAGATTAATGTTATTTAGTGAGTATTTTGGCTCTCGTCCCAAAATCATTCGCCGACGTGACGGTGACGAAGTCGTTGCTCAAACCGATATTGTTAAGATGGCGTCTATTCAATAATATTGCTCCTGCGACGTAAATACACGTATACATATATACCACTTACCAGTCACAAGCAGAGGTAAATATGTGGCAGAGGGTTGAAAGCAAATAATCTAATATTGAGCGTACGGTTTTGTATACACGCGTGGAGGGTCCGTAAACTTGACGGAGAAATAGGTGTAAACACAGCATATTAAACTCATTAAGCGCGACAAACACAAGACGTTTCTGGCTGAGAACCGACCGAATTTACCGAGGGGAGGTTTGAACATTTGACAGCGAGCACAAAAATCGGTCGCGACAGTTAAAATTAATAACGTTTTTCATTCTGCCCCGCGCGGGAGGTTATGCGTCATTCGCCGTTCGTTTATACTTTTATAGTTTACACGCATACTCTGTGAGCGCACATAAACCGGTCACAACGATTGCAGGTCGACATTGTTGACAAATGATGCGTACAAATATTATAAAATACAATATTACTGTAATATTAGAAATAAATCATATTTTTGCATTCGGTAAATGTTATGTTCCAGATGCCCATGTGATATCATTATCGCTGTCCACCAGTTATTTTTTATAGATAAATACCGATAATTTAAAACTCGGCTATAGATTGTTAATTAGAATTATTTTTGATCATCGGTGTTTCATTTTATAAAACTAAACAGATTTATCGAATTAAGTGCCTAATGACAGGATATTTTTTATTTATTTAAAAACAAAAAAAAAACAAAATATCATAATAACACGATTTTATTTTGCAAAGTGTACAACGTATATACGAATATACGAGTAATTTATAATACCATTATACTCTTATACTCTAATTCGGTATTATATTAAACAAAAAATAACGATTGCTATTAAATTAACGTTACGTATGTACACATTTTTGTGGAATGATATTATTATGTCTTTATCATTACAATATTTACATCGAATGAATAAAATTTATATAAATATTTGTTTTGATGCGTTTTTTAATCAACATGATTTTTTTTTTTTACAACAACATAAATGTTAAACGGGTTTTACGTTTAACGTTTGTGTGGATAATTTTGGTGCTTGGTAAACATAATAATATATTATTATTATTATTACGGTAATATTAGTCCGTACTCTTGTTTTATTTTTACAATTTGAATATAATATTTTATGAAAATATGGCTCGGTATTGTTCCAAAACCGTGATAAGTAACCATATTTTTCTCGTGGGCCTCAAAAACGTATAAATGTCGCTGTTGGTAAGTAGAATTAAGGGTTTGCTACTTGTTATTTAGAGGTTTTGAAGTCCCTTTTAACGGGTGGCTTTGTGGCTCTTGCGAATTTTTTTTTGTGTTGTTCTCTTTCTACTTTATCTGGCTAATTTATGGCCCTCCTGAATTTATATGCATGTATATTTTTCTATTTGTTTATTTTATTTTTATTCTTTTTCTGTGTTGGAATAGGAGGGGGTTAAAAAAACATTGAATGGCTTATCCTCGCCTTGTGAAAAGAGAAAATAATTGAATAATTATTTATTACAGAAGGTCGTTATTAGAGGTTCCTGCAATACGATTTTCCTTTTGAATAGTACAGTAAATCTTTTTGAGTATTGGCAAAATATTTAAATCCTACTGACCAATTTATGAGAAAGTTTGTTCGATTCTGTTGTAAATCACTCACTGTAAGCATTAACGAAAATAAAGTATGCTGAAAATGAATACAATTTGAACACATTTTACATATTATTATAAACTGTAGTCTATAGTCCATAATATCAAAAACAAAATAAAAACTAATTTCAGTTGTATACCACAATGAAAATATCTTCCTTTGTGTTTGAAATTAAGAAGAAACATCACAGTACATGATATTTGCAAGATTTTAATTGTCTATGTTCAACTTATACCACTTGGGAATCTGTCGGTTGGGCAAGTTGCGCAGCTAGTAAACATAAATAACATTGTGTTTTTGAATTAGAACCAACAAACGTTCATTGAGCAAACAAAATGAGTTTCAGATTATGTTAATGATTTTCTTTTGTCTTCGTGTTTTATCAGATTTTATTTTTGATGGATAATATTAATTATAGGAGTTACATATTGTTTTACAATATTTTGGGATATGAAAAAATACATGAGGTAATAGATGGTCTTGTATAATGTTTTATCGATGTACAGTTTCTCGTATTGAAAACAATTAATATTCCTATCAAATTCTCTAAAAGTTTTATTTTTTTTTCACATTCAATTAAATGTTTCTTGATTCGCTGAACGGTGAAATTCAAATCAGTTCTTTAAAAACAATGTATGCTACAAATATTATTATTTATTTGTACTGTGTAATTTATTGTCATCATGTAAAAATCTTTATTTGTTAAATTTTTGTGTTCATTTTGTTTGGTTTTTGTATTAACTAAAATAATATTATAGATCTATGTATTTATTATTAAATATTTAATAGTCATTGTCAAAAGTATTATACCTATATATGTTTTAAATATTTTACTTAGAATGTTTTTAATATCGATCCACTATTGTATTATACATAAACCCTAGTATATTATATAGATATAAGTGACAATAGAAATACACGTCAAATTATTTATTCACCGTTCATCAAAATTTAAAATACTTAAATAATAAACAGTTGGATGAGAGTAGTCGATATATCAACGTTCAACATATTCAGAAATTGATCTCGCATATAATTAAAATATGATGAATAAAAATAAAAGACTGAATAAGCGTTTAAATTCCATTCATTATAAATATTAAATTTTGTGAATATACATTATATATTTTCATCAATAACTTTCTTTTTTTGAAAGTATATGTAAATTATACATGTTATTGGAAATTTTATAATTGTTGAAAATTACAAGATACCTCATATAAAATAATTTAGTAATATCTACAATACTTTTTTGTTTTTTTTAAATTCATCTATTTTACTAATATAAAAATAAATCAATAATTGCATTGTTTAACAATTTTATTATATAATAAAATATCTTTAGGAATAAAGGTTGACAGACTATCTCCACTCAAAATCGTTTTTAATTGGATACAATGGTTTTTAATTGAATTGAAATGTACTTAATCTATTTAAATGATCTACTCAATGATGGCACTTTAGCTATTATTAAACAAAATAAAACCTTAGGCTCTTTAAAATTATAAAAAAAGTAACTTTTAGTTGGCATAGCTGATCAATGAATCATTATTGATTAATTATTGTATTATAAATTTAGACAATACTGTTAAGTTATTAGGTCTTACATTATGTAGGTACATATTTTCAATACTTCTAAAGGATTTTACCTTCTACCAAACACTGTTACGTTGTCTAAAGTTATATTAGAACCCAATCAAAATTTAAATACAAAAAAAAATATATTTATAATTTTAAACATATTGCATTGTTGTATCAATAATTATTGTATGAATAATAATATTTTATTATAATACCATTTATAACATTTATAATCAAAATCATTAAAAATTATAAAAAAAATAAAGTTTATAGGAAAACAATGTTCAAATTTTAACATAAATTTCATACAATTTTAATCGTGATGTATTTATGTTACGATTCATTGTAACATAAGCTTTTGGTTATAATTTAAAATACCCAATAACTTTAAAGACTAGGGTCATAGGACTATTGCTGAATTGAGATCAAACATTTTCTTATCTATATGGTGATTTATAGTAGAAAATATTCATATTTTTTTAATGTATTATATTATTATTTATTATTTATTATTTATTACTTATTAGTTACCTATAAACCAAATAAATTTTTAAAAATAATTTTTATTTACTCGAATGATTGAATTATTTGTGTGAATCTATTGATTGTCCATAATTATTAGTTATTTGTAATCATTGATATTCTACTACAGTAAAACTTCCATAAAACGA
Source organism: Aphis gossypii (assembly GCF_020184175.1). Lineage (NCBI taxonomy): Eukaryota > Metazoa > Arthropoda > Insecta > Hemiptera > Aphididae > Aphis > Aphis gossypii. The sequence continues at coordinate 3,006,454 of NC_065531.1, forward strand.
ACTTTTTAAACTTTTTTTAAAATTTAACGCAATTTTCTATTTTACGAATTAGTTTTGAGAACCATGACCTTTAGTGTTAATCATGCATTAATTGTATTTAACGAATTCCTCTATAATACGATTTTTTTTTGTTCCCCACGGGACCTCGTTAAATAGAAGTTTCAATGTATTTAAAATGTAAGCGGCACTAAATAACAGTATAGCCTAAATATTCTGTAAGTAAGGTATTTTATTTTTTATATCATTTCATTAAGCTATTCACATAGGTACTTATTATTTGGTTATATAAATGTTTGTTTACCAATACACTTATTTAATACATGTATACAAAACTTAGGCATGACCGTAAAATTCACATTTTCAAATTAACAATTTATTTTTTTTAAATATTCTTAAAATTATATTTTGTGAAAATTAGTGCATTATATCCAGTTTATTTTTTAATTAACGTTTGATTTAGAGTTTCTTTTTCCTATGCGTATTTATTATTTATTTATTTATTATTTATTATTTATTTATTTCTTAGGATCTAAGAAATGAGTTTTAATTACAACTTACACTTTTATTGACCTTCCTCCCCCAAATAAAATTACTTGAATAAAGAAATCTTGCAAAAACGTACAAATATTTTATACATACATTTCATATCTTCAGATTTATTAATTTTGAAATAATTTTCTAATTTAACAATCTTAAAAATAATACGAGTAGCTAATTTTCTGAATTCAGCACCAATTATTTTTATTATTTTGCTACTCAATTTAAATATGAATTTTTTTTTTTTATATATATTATATAATCATCATAAATTAAAAATATAAATATATTAACTTATATACTATTTTATGATTATCTATCCCTTTTAAGCTAGGTTTGTGTTAAGGATTGAGAGTATACGTCATACATTTTAAAAAGATTTAACAACAATTTATTAAATTATGTACATTAAAATATTAATATATGATAGATACAGTCGAATGAGTAACGTGAATATTGCTTTCATAATATTAAAAACGTTTAGATTCTATCAACCAAAACAAAAATTTCAAAACAATAAATATAGCAATCCACAAAAATTAACTTTATATCCCAAAAATCTGAAAATTATATTTTAAAAAGTTAAAATTAAAATAATTCACTCAGTAAGACATTGGGGTATATACGTATTATTAATTTGATTTACAAATATTTATCTATATATCTGATAACTAGATCTTTGGATACTTTTATTTTTATTGGTAAACGAAAAAGCTAAAGCTAACAACAAGAAAGTGAATTTTTGTTGATTTTAAGATATTATATAAACCCACTAATTATATTACACCAATATTATTAATAAATTCGTGCATAGAAAATTTAAATTTATGATAAAATTAAAATAAAAGTTTGATTTATTTTATGGAAATTAATTATTATTCACATACAGTTTGCAAGTCAAATATAATTGCTTAGATTATAAATTACCAGCAGTATTAACCTACTTCGTGTCAAAGTAATTTTTTTAAATAAATACAGGTATACAAAAGTTAACCTTGTTTTATGTAAGAAACTCTCCAAACATTTTTTAAAAATAGGTTACGAATATTAATTGATTAAAACAGTTAATAAGTTATAATTTTAACCAATTCACTTTATCTGAATTTTAAGTATAACTTTTGTTATATTATACTTACTTATACCAGCTAAAACGGTCATAGTAATTTGGACTACTTATAAGTTTATATCAAATAAATGTAATATATATAATATATTATATACCATAAATATATTATGCATATTATATTTTCGATAGCTGTAGAATTCATAAAACAATAATAATATACCTGCTAAGCTTGTTGTATACATTTATCAAATATTTATTATATGTATGTATGTACCTACGTATTGATTTCACAATATTTGCACATAATTAATTATTCAAAGTGTATATATAATACGAAACTGTTTACTTTAATATTATTGTAAGTTAGTTATTAAATCAATTATTTTATTAAGTAGGTAACCTAATTTTTAAATCAAATTTTAACTTTATAACATTTACTTAGAACAAACTTTGTATCTGATGATGGAAACTCAAAATAATTTATTCTACCAAGTTTATTGTAAAATTAAAATGTTAACTAGTTTGTAAGTTCGACACACAGACAGTAAAAAATTATACTCTAGTTAAATTTTTCATTTAACTAATAATGTATTAGGTACTGCGTACTGTGATGAAAAAGTTTTCAGAGAATACCGTAATAAACTTTTTAAAAAACTCATGAAGCACTCATTGTACACTAAAATCAAATCAAATGTGTCGATTGAAACTCAAACAAATTATTGGAAAATAATACTACTAATACTACTCAATCATCATTTAATATTACTAAAAATATTTTGCTTTATTTAACATAATATTAAGAATGATTTCATTATTATTTTTTAGTGTTTATACAATTTGTATTAAAGAATATTTTAATATAATATATTAAAGGTTCTAATATATTGTATTACAATTGTATAATGTGTTGAAAAAAAATCGAAAAAATTTTCTGCTTAAATAAAACCATAAAAGCATTAACTAAAAGTACGTATTAATTAAAAAAAAAAAATTATTTTATTTTGGTATATAATATTATACTTTGAAAACAATGTAGAAATTCAACGTATTACGATATTATTATATTATCAAAAATTTAAATGTAGAAGAAAGTAAAAATTCTAAGAAAATAATACTCAATAGCAAATAAAATAATGTGTACCTTAATTATTTACTATAAAAATGTTTTACTTCATAAAACAAAAGTAATAACCTCTAATATTATATTTTTATAATGAAGAAATAATAAAATACGCGTATAATATAATACACATTGTTTATTATTATGATATTTCATTTTTACAACCGCATATTATACAACACATCAATAAAGTTTTAAAATTAAATTATAATTTATATGTTTCTAAACTAAAAGTTAGCTACATATGAATATTTTTAAAATGTAAGTAAAATATATTTTCATTAAAAAATTGGTTAATATAATAACTAATTGTTTCTCATTAAGGTTTATGTTAAAACAATTTAAATCGTTTTTTTTATTTTCAAATTAACAATATTTTTATTGTCACGACTCATGACAAATATGAAACTAATAATTTTATTTTATTTGTGTGCGTTTCAAAACTATGCCTTTGCTTCACTTAAAAAATATGTGACATAAATTCTCCTTATAAAGTTATAAATAACAATACTATATCATATTTGGGTTTATATTTCATAAGGTACTACATCAATGTATTCTATAGTTTTGTTTATTTTTCGAATATTTTGTTTTGTAATCCACATATTATTTAACTAGGTGTAGTCCGATAATTTAAATTTACCACAAACAACCATAAAATAAAGATATATTAATCATAAGAAAATTAATTTAAAAATAATATGATAATGTATACTCAAACTGATAAATTTACAATTATAATTTTAACTTACAGATCTCGTGGATATGAGCGTAATATCAAAAATAAATTTTATATCATTATTTTCTGAACATAAATAGTTTCTAATTACCTTGTAATAATATATTGATAAAAATACAGTTATTTGTTCAAGTGCCTTCATCAGTAGCGTAGGTAAACCAAAATATTGAATGTCAAACGCAGAATTTGCTTTATAATATTGCGTTGTAAACATTTTACTCAGCCCATAACGGCCGCCGATGACACTATTGACAAAAGAGTCTGAAAAGAGTTTTATCCGTTCACTCGGCAAAAGAAGAATATTGTTGACATCCTAGTCGACCGTAACCTATTATACAACTGTAACCGGAAAAACGATTATTTTTGTCTTGTAACTACTCTTATTTTTTCTTTATTTTTTCTAGCGCTTGACAATCCAATTTAAGCGTTTATTTTATATTACGTCTCTCTTAATATACCATTCACCCCTCAAATCAAAAGGACACGTCGTGTACCTAGTCGAAAGCGGTGTTTGGAGTGTTTGGACTATAGTTTATGTGCATGATCGTAAAAGAAGTTAGTAACTCACTCGCCAATAAGTGAGAAAAAAGCTTCTACTATTGTTACAGTTCAAAGTTTTTCTAAGATGATCTTAAAAACAATTTTGTACAAAAACACCTTCGAAAATATATCACAGACATATAAGAGTATAACAATGCGTTTCACAAACCAATACAAAACACATCGCATTCAGGACAAACAGGAATTTGTTTGTCGTATAAAATACAACAGATACGAATTTCACATGGTCTTAAGAAATTGGACGCAATTCGCCAAGCCTGATTCTTTTAAAAAGTATAAACTATATAGAATATATTTTTTATATACTCGACAAAAATCAATGAGCTCTTAATTAAAATTTGTAATTTGTTATAATATGCGAACACTGCTTGAACATATTTGTTTACATTAGTATATAACTTGGTGATAAAAACACACAATAATACATAATAATAATATGTGTTGTATTGACAGCTATTACTTTATTATGCAACAATATTTCAAAAACGAATGTAAAATGTAAATTATAATAAAAACAAAATGGTAGCAATCTCCCTTTTTTTAGTCATGGTTAGATATGATTTATTCCCCAGTTGCACGTGAAAAACGTCAAATTTCGCAGTTCAATAATGAGGAACTACCGCTTCCGTTCCCGGTAAATAACATTGGGGAGTATAAAACATCTATAATATGATAATGATAAAAAGTTTTATGACTGGACATTTTTTATAGGCGAGTATATATTATTATGCGTATGTTTTATTTTTTAAATAAATTACAAAAATTACTCTAGAATAGTCGGTTTCGTGACAAGAATTTGTATATAAACGTAATAATAAAAGCATTCATACTGTGAGTTGTTCCTAGTCAGATCGTGTTATTTCATAAATAACCAACATTCGCAGATACCAAGTACCATTTTGTATTGAAATTGAATAATATCTTTTTACTAAAATTATCATTCTCACTTCCATCGTCATAATCATAAACATTCTATATTATGCAAATGTGGTTCTGGTTATTAACTTTTTACTTTTCTCACGAATAAATAACTAGGTATATGATAGGTTCAAAATAAAGTTTTTTACATATTTTATTCAGTTTATTTCCCGACAAAATTTCAATTTAAATGTATATTTTTGCTGTCTAACGGAGTTGGCAAATTGGCAAATTTATAACCAACACATAATTCTTGGCCATTATCATAACTGCTAGATTTAAAATATGTCAAGTACCTACTATGATAAACAGTTAAAAGCAAATATTGAATGTCAATCATACAAGAAAAAAAAAGAATTGACCTTATTTAAACACCACAGACTACATTGGTCATTGAATGAATACATGAAATGTGTAGGACTTTACCTATATATATTAAATATGAATAATATTAATCCAAACCAATTACGATGTAATTTTTTTATTCGAGTCCGATGATATTTGCATAACATGAATTTGACTACAGATAATATTATTATAGCATAATCATTTTGATTAAAATGTTTTATGGAGGGCAGAGTGGGTCGGATTAGTTGTATAAACGCGTTAAGCAAAATCTCTGCGGACGTCTTCATTACGCTGTATAATATACAGAGTATCCTATACCGTTGTCTATCGTTTTCCCGAATTATTGTCAGTGTTAAATTAATAAGAAAACGGAAAGCAAACATACGTATCGTAGGGCATACCGTCGGTGTTTATTTTCAAACGACGGTGAAACGAATAATCAATTACGTTAGAGTTATCAATGTCGTGACAACAAAAAAAATCGTCTAAAGATCAAAAAACACCAAACGGTTTCCACGAACAAATCGACCTATAAGTGCACGGTGATATTATGTTGTTTTTTGGGGGATGTACGAGCTCACGACACGGTATCGAATAACTGGCAGGGAACAGTTGTGACGCATCACGCGATATACGCTTTTAAGGTAATGTAGGTAAAACGAGGGTAGTAAAACGGGCGGCTGAACGCGGCTGGTGACGGTGAAATGGTTTACCGAATTTCGAGACCAAAAGTAATATTATGTGAAACACGCGTATCGTATACAATCGTATATTGCTCCCGGTGTTTCATTCACGCACGCTGTGTTTATTCGTCGTCGCTCAAGTAAAATATTCTTAGTTATTAAATAGATATTTGATTGTTAACTGCAAAACGACGGTTAAACGTTGCGTGGTCTGTGGAATATATATATTATACGATATGTATATCGATTTCGTGAAAAACGCATAGACCTAATTTAACGTAATATTATATAGCTATGCGTATAATAATGCATATATGCCATACAGCCATTTACGAACTAACAGATTATTACTATGAGTTTACAAATAATGCACTACAACAATATTACAATATAGCAGCGCGACTCGAGGTTAAAATTACTTGTTCAAGTCATGGCCGTTATTTAATGATTTTCGAACGTTTTCACAGCATGCTGAATATTGTTTATAATTTGTTTTAAACAAATAACCATTGTAACATTTTTTATAAACATTAGAATATTAGAATTTTTTGGGTAGAAAATTAATATAATTACCTACCTCCCGACTTCACCCGATACGGCAAGACCTATTTTGTTTCAATTAAACGAAGAAAATATAATTTAAAACATAATTATTATTAAAACTGAATAAATACCCGATTTCCAAGATTTATTTTACACTAATTATCATAAAGGAATTAATAGTTCAAAAAGCAATAGTTGTACGTACGAAGTCTATTCAAAAATATTTTGATTTTACTTGATTAAGACACAACAGTTAAAACTTATACTCAAAGACATAGTACGGTGTTTATCGCGTCTTTTTTGTGGGATTCCGACAACGACCGATGATATTCGTATTAATTTTATCGCGTGTCCCAATCGAGTAAAAGTATTTATTTTTCACAGACAGTCGTTTAAACGTTTCTTATTTATGAACACTTTGTGTCAAATAAATAGGTTTCCAATTCTAACAATCGTCGAAGTAGCAATAGGATTGGCAAAGTTCATGTGTGGGGAAAAACGAAGACAGGTTTTTTTTCCTCTCAAACTGCGGCTGCTATCAGTAGTGGCAGAATAAATATTGTGACCAAAAAAAGCATTTAATTACAGTAGCGTTTACCGGGTACACTCTCTTCTCGAACGGCTCTACTACGGTTTTATCGCACTGCAGATTTATGTGTTTAGTAGTCAGTAGCACATAAATTCAAAGGGTATGTCACCCCTGGCCGACTGCCGTGCCACTCATCCCCTGAAAAAATAAAATACATCCCAAATGTGGTCTACGCGTAAACCTCCGGAGGACACGAGACCTAGCGCTTTGCTACCATATCTTTTGCGTTGTTTTTCACGCTGCGTGTAGACTTTCTTAACATTACCAACACGACCACCACTGTTGGAAACAGAAGCAGACAGCAGCCCTATCGCTATCAATACCGTAGAACTCTGAGGTCATTATTGACAGTGTTGCTATATTCAATATTGTCTAAATATAAGATTTATTCATCGCTGATAGTGAATTTTACAACTTACATTTTGGCAACTCGAGTAAAAATATTGAACTTTTGAACTGAATGAGATATATTATCATTTGAAATAAAATCACATAGAAACAATACTATTTGGTATATACTACTGAATAACGAATATTGCATTACAGTGCATTGATATCGATCGCGGTTTTTAACATTTTGACAATGTTTTATGTTATCTACTGTTAATGAGATAGACAGATAATGGACAATAATTTCATTAGTTAATTAATTTAATAGGATATTGAATTGATTAAATTATAAATGTGAGCAAATCTCAAATGTATTTTGGAAATGTGTATAATATTCTTTCCTCGTTTTATCGTTTATTTCACGAAAATGCCCCTATAATAACAATAACATTTAGTACAATAATTATCATTATTATTTCATTCAATGTTAACTTTCAAATTCCCTTCGTTTAAATTGACATCAAAGGGAGAATCAGCCAAAGTTCTCGGCGGAACGCCAAAGGTAATATAACTATTAAAAATCCAATTTAGAGGAAAAAGAATTGGCGTCGAGTTTTTGTGACAGTAAAAACCGTCGGTGCCCGGGGAAGGGATGAAAAAAAAGAGTGCAATGGATAGAAGCGAATGACTCAATTTAGTCAGCATTACTTCAATTATTGGCCTCGAGTTATATAGTAGGTAAACTATTGCATTTATGAGCTCCACTTTTATTGTATGGAAAAGAGTATTTTTTTTTATTAATATTATTTTTATTATTTGACACTTGATGACTAAATCCATGTGCCATACGCACACATGAGAAAAATATGGCTTTTACAAACGCTTTGAAAAATTTGTGCCGCCATAACACTACATAATGTACAGTATGTATTAAGTACGTTGTCAAATAATGAAATCCACAACAAGACCAATGCGTGTCTTCTGGTGAATATAGCGCGTTTATATAATATAATATTGTTATCTGTCGTGTGGCTTAGACCGAACAAACAGATCCCGAAAGATGTTCGCCGCCAAGCCATCGATCTCGGATTCGAAGCTACCTTTGCGAGAGATGAGTTATATAGGTACTTATTGGATGACATGATGGCGATATTAAACGATACATTTTTGTTGATTTCCGGACGGTTTCGTGCGAGATAGAACAGCTGCGATTGCTTCAGTGCACGACGACCACCTTGTAGTACTCGCCGGTCACGCGACAATAAATTCGTTAATAAAGTAAAAGTATATTATCATAGATGACACTTCGCAGCGTCGAACCCAAGAGTATGGTATACAGATACTTCGTTTCGTTAAGTTATGACAAATATTACATACGACAAATCACTCGGTGATAACGTTCTTTCCAATTGAGTCGTTGGGAACGAAAACAAGTATAGTCTATGTGAGCACAAGACATGAGGAGCACGTCGACGAAAATTCGATTAAGAGTAACCGAGTGACAAATTTTATAGGATCTTTGTAACACGTTTATGGTTTGATTAAATTATTATGATTATATAACTATTTATTTTCTTTATCACAGTTGATGGTTCGCATTAAATTTTCAAAATTTAATTAATCACCCAATTACTCCCAATTACCAAACACGAATACAATTGAGTTTTTAAAATAAAAAAATTACTTTTAAACGAAAAAATATTAAAACAGAAACGAAGTTCTAAAGTAAATTAACTTATTGGCGTACATTTTAAACAACTCGACTTTAAGTAATTTTACTACAAATAAATGTGGTTAACGACGATTATTAGTGTACAAAGAAGTCCCAATAATTTTCAAACACTTATTAACGAAATAAATTATTTAAACCTATTAAGCAGTAATCGATATTTCAATACGTAAATCATATCAAAAATAAGTACAAATTATTAATGTAAGTTACATATTCTGAACATTTTAATTAACAGATCTTTTGATAATCAATACAGAACATTTAATTAATATTGCATCTCAAGTTTTACACAACTAAGTTCTTTGAACATTTTTGGTCATTAAAGTTTTATAAGTTTTAAATTAATTACAGATGTTCTTAAACACAGATACAATCGTTTAAAAATTAAAACAGACAGTATCGTACGTGATGAATCATTCTCAGTATTTGTTCATTTAAGTTCTTTTATGGCCTAACACCTACGAGACCGACCAAACTGATTTTTAAATTGTTTTATCCATACCCCGTTATTTCCGTAACATATTTAACCTCTAATTTAAGTGTTACTATATTATTAATTCAGAATTAAAATATATTGTTTATGAATAATAACGAAAATTTTATAAATTTAAAGTCTTAGATTTAAAATTCTATTTATACAACTTTAATTTTAAAATAGTAGACTATTTATATATATAGAAACCAATACATTATACAAACCACGAAATCATAATAAAAACACAATCGTACCAATGCATATTCTATATAGTACATATAGTACTAAACAAATACAAACATCAAATATCTATACACATAATATTATTATTTGGAACATATATAGACATATTGCATATTATTTCTTAAACTAACCAAGAAATGTATTATTTAAACTGATCGTTTTCACTGTATACGCTATCTATGATATTTTCTTTAAACATTTAATGTTTGCATCTCAAATTTTGAATTGTTGTTGCATATAATATTGAAAATAAAAAAGAAACAAAATACTCAATCCCATTCCATACAGAAACTCATGGAATCGTGTTTTGTGTTAAAGACATATAATAAAATACCAACAACCATAAATGATGAATGATAAACCTATATACCATAAGTTAATTTGTATTATTGTTTAAAATTTAAGACTGATAAAATTTTATCAGTTAGATAATTTAATAAATACATAGGTAGGTATTAACATATTGATGATAAATTCCCCTTTAGGGTACTATAGAGTATCAAATTTAAAATTATACTGTATATTATTTTATTAAAATTAAATGGAAAAATAAAAATAAAAAAAATAATATTACTTTTTAGAAACTTAATGTGAAATTAAATTGACTAAGTTAGTAACCAAACATATTTATTTACAAAACCAAATATATTATACTAAACTTGTACATCTTGACATATTGTTTTAAACTTGTACAACCGGAATCTCAGTGGCACCAGAGGAATAAATTGCCAACTTCTTTTTCAATAGCTTACCATTTCCGCATAACTCAACAAGTGTTCGTGATTTCACTCGCTAAAGTTCACGAAAATCGTTAGACATCGTAAAATAATATTTTTTAAATCTGTAAAATTACTATTAAAGATGTGTCAAATTCAGCATACCAAAAGTATTAATATATTTCTTCTCGTCGATTCCATACGAATATACTCGTATTATATTGTTAATCTTTCTACTTTCTATAACAGAGTTATCTTTGAAAAAAAAATAAACTGAATATTGCACACAATGAAGACCAGTGTGTTGTTTGGTTTGACCTGAATCTAAAATTAGGTTCTTATAACTACGCATTATAATAGTATTGTTAATATTATCGTCAACGGAAAAAAAATAATATAAAAGGATCCGTTTTTATTTCACATCCTTAGACATCCATATTTGTATGAAACAAAAGTATATTATGTGTGTGTACGTTCCAAACGAGACAGTTAATACCTATATTTTATATTTCTTTTGAATCATATTTCCAAAGGATTACTTGGAATTTGGACTGTATTTGCCAGACGGGTTAACGTCTCAGGTACTAGAAAAGTCTATGATTTGGATTATCTTTCAGCGTTAAAATGGTACTTTGTTTGTTTAGGATAGTCAAAAGAGCAAAATGATGTTATAGTGAGTCATTAGTTTAAATAAAGTATTCTTTGTGTATAATGTTCCTTAATTTCATAGAGTTTATCGGTTAATGAGTTTTTTTTTTATTAATAATTTTCTTTACAAACAATTTTTATTATGACCTCAAACACTCAAGTACAAGAACCCTTATTTTAATCAATGAAGAATATAAATTCATGATCACCTTTTCAGTTTATAGTATGGAAAACAATAAAACTAAAATTTTCACTTCTTAATGGAAAATTCTATGTAGAATCTTTAATTATTTAATAAAAATATAAAATTCATGTAACTAATTATCCGTGGTTATACATAATATTATAAATATTTGATATTTTAAATAAACATTTTTCATAATTCTGTGATCTTAGTATTATTACAATCATATTATTATAACAACTACTAACAAACCCCCAAATCCGACAAATAAACATAATTAAATACCTAGGTAACGGTATACTGCAATCGCATACGACTCGTACTCTGTAACTAGTATGTTCTCATAATAAATCAAATATTGTACTAAGTACTAATTATTATCAACACACACGAATCAAGAGCGTTTCAAACTCACAACGATTTTTTCTGTGTTGATTAAATCGTAACCGTCAATAAGTTACTGCAATCCATCTGTTCAGTGTCGCAACTCAATAGTTTTAAAAATAAAAATACCGACATAATAATTGATAAACAAAAATAACATTTTCATCTCAGAGTCGCTGCAGAACGTCTAAAAATCAGAAAATAGTTACAACGAATTGATAACGTTTAAACTTTTATCACAATCAACGAATGGTACTGCAAGAAACAGCTGAGTTTCGTGTTGTTGAAAAACCGAATTTTTCAATTAGAATAAATTAACAGTTATATTATCTATTGTTAACTCTTTTTATTTTCATAATTATTATCGTCGTAACAGAACATATAACCGTAGACTTGTTCAAACCAAACAAAATACAACTGCCAGAGTGGCCGCCAAATGTGAAGACTAATAAATAATTGCAACTATATTATAATAACGTGTAAGCACATTACTTCGCGGTGTATGCACATTTTGGACGTAATCGTTATTATTTTTTTTCCCCCGTGACGTGATGTAATGCTGTGGGCCCAGACCCCAAAATATTATAATTTCTGTGTCGTAAATAAATCAAAAGCGTAGGTACTGTAGAACATGTAGGTAATGCGTGAGCGTACACCAAACAATCAACATGCAACACTTTAGGTGGGTTAAATGTAATGGATAGTATTAATTAGAGCGATGACAGTGTAGCTAGTATTTCATTAGTGTAAGATGATAATGTTCAGTTTTCGTGCAACGAGAATAGTGTTGAACATTTGGCATCGTCGAACCACCTAGCTATAGGCTATATTGAATTAAAGCGGCAACACTATAGTGTAGCTATTGTCACAATAGCTATTGTCATCGTCAAGGCATCATGTGTTGTTATAATATCAACTATCAAGTATATTATATAACCTAACGTACCGTTTTGTATAAAACTGTACGCTATGATAGGAATAATATGTAAATCGGTAGAAAGATGTTATTTTAGTAAATTTACCAAGTAAAAATGTATTTGTAAGATGAATAATTAACCGATTTATTTTTAACGGTCAATACAGTGGAACCTCGATAACTCGAATCGATTTAAGGTGAAAAAAAAATTCGAGTTATTGAAAATTCGACTTATAAAAGTTCAAGTTATTGAAGTTCCACTGTATTTATTAATTACCAAAATAATTACAAAATTTACCCCTTAAATGTGAAACATCATTACAAAACTACAATTTATTGTAACCTTTGCACTACTAACATTATTTTCACACGAAAAAAATAATATGACTGCCACATAAAGTTAACTTTTATTATTATGTTTTTGATCATTAATACAAAACAAATATAAAACCAACCTATAAAGCTATAGTTCACCTATAGTTACTAATTTTTTTTATATTCTGAACGGAGGAATGTTAATATATTGATTTTACTATGATGTATGTATGTGTTTTTATATTTTGTATCTGTGGGCATCTTTTGAGGCCGGACTGTGAAAATGATTCAATTTTCCAACATTGAAGGTGGGGTTCCTGGTATAAAATTGAATATAGATGGTATTTTTGAATGTCAAAAGTAAGAATATTCAGTACTTTTTTTAATGTTTGCTCGGTCAAGAATCTTGAAAGTTGAATACAAGATTAAAACAAAAACGATGAGCATAAATCCGCAATAAAATGTATAAAAATTAAGGAATTTTGGCAAAATCGCAAAAATTAACAAATTATTTTGTAGTTAAAAATTCATAATATTTTTAATATCCACTTAAAAATTTCAAGATTAGAATATTTAATACGAGGTTCTTTATTAGTCTGTAACCTGTATTAAATTTTATTAAATCGTTTTTATTAGCGCTTCGAAATGTTTATGACATTACATATTCACCCATAAAATAATTATTTCTCCTCAAGCGATTTTAGTTATTTTATTATAATTTTAAAATAAATAACTGTTTGTATTCGAAATTGTTTGTATTATAATTTTCTTAACTTAATTCAATTTTTACAATACATTTAATGTTTTTAAGTTATTTATAGGCATACAAAATATTAAGTTTAAATTTTTTACAATTTATAACAAAATCATATATACAAAATTTTCTAGATATTTGAATATATAAAGTAGTAAAAAACTATACAATTTTCAGCGAGGTTAAAAATGAATTATAATACACTATACATAAGTAATTCATACTTAAAACCAAATAAACCAAACGATTTTAAAACAATGCTTTTTTTTTTAGACATTTGAAATTTAAATTTAAATGAAATCAAATACCTATTTTCAAAGAAAATTAACAATATTTATGATTTTATTATAGTTTAAATTATTATATTATATACTTTATTTTACAAAATGAATTTTTCAAAATATTCTGTAGATTAATTTTAAGATATTAACTATTTATACCATGAACTTATTTACAATGTTATGAAATGAGCTAGTATTGACTCAAATACTAATATATACTTACCTACCTATTTTATATTATGTTATTACTTATGTTAAATTGTGAATTGAATGTAATATTTATCTAAGCCATATGAACTAATTGACTCAAAAATAAATATTAATAATATTTTATGGTATTAATTATATTTATTATAATTAAAATAAAGAAATATTGATAATATGATAAATACAATGTTTTTGATAAAAATTTAATTAACATACTAATAGCAAAATATATTTCATAATGCAATATCAAAAAACATAATATCGTTAATTTTACTTAATACTTAAAATAGTATAGGCTAACAATTCGTCTCCATTCGAAATCCTTTTTGGTAAAAAATGCTATATTATTAAATTGTTAATTTAAACACATCAATTACAATGATCATTTCAGTAAATACTATAATACAGCAGACTGTTATCACTAATTATATGTATATAAAAAATATATTTTTCAAAATTTTGATAGTACTATTATAGATGTATGATAACTTCTATCATACATATTTTTACTTCAAAAAGAGTGATTCCAGTACTTACTCTTATGTCTACGTTACCAAAAATATCATAATTTACCAAATTTACGGTAAGTTTATACGGACATTATTCTCTGAAAATTAGCAGAAAAGAAATGTATAGCCATTTTAGTATACATTAGGCAAATTGTAATATATTTATGTTTTTAACGTTAAATATACAAACGTCTACAAACGTATTATCTCATACGATATAATAATTTAATAAAATATATAGTGTTCGGTCTTATAATATACATTTTGGACCACTCAATTTATTGTAGCTGAATTACATTACCATATTATTATATCTCATTAAGGGATATTATTTCAATAGCAGTTCGGCGCCTAATCTATGTTTAAACCAGCGATTTCAGAGAATCTAAAACGAAGATTAAAGAGCGACGTCAGTATATAACGATAAGTACAGTGAACCAACGTCATTCGCATCATTAGAATTAATCACTCATAACGAAAATTAAAAGTCTGTTCATTAAACTAACAATAAAACAAAACATAAACGCAACGTACAAAAGAAAAAAAAAACAAATTAAACCAGCACAATATATTACAGTCAATATAGATCGACAGGGTGGGCATTCGCTTTCCTTCAATAAGAAATGACATAATAATATTTATAGTAGATAGTAAGTTAGTAATTGAGTGCGACACTTTTTATAGCGCAAAAAATAAATCAACCTATAATATAAATTAGGATTTAATACATCACAAAGTAAAAAAAATTAAAATTAAATTAAATAACTAAAATTAAAATTAATACAAATTAAGTAGGTAGATACTTCCGTACTTCCTACATAGAAAATAATTTCAACCAACAAATTATAATGAGAATTTATTTATAAAATATTGTTAAAGAAAATTGGGGACTTTTAGCACAAGACAAAGTCGACTTAGAATTTGAGAAATAAAAATAAGACTCGATTTTATTCTACAAAAATGTGCATAATACTTTTTAATTATAAAATATAAAAGTTATCCACTGTAAAGTACACCTTGATTCTTTGAAATGCTAAACTGAGCAATAAAACAAAGTGCAATAAAAATTTTTTCACTTAATGGTGCTTAAGACTCACGTAAAATGAACTGTTTCAAAGAACTTATGGTGGGTGAAAATAAATACAGAGAAACATTCGATAAAAGTGTGTGAATTATTTAAATGCAAATAATCTCTTTGAAGGTTTTTTTTTTTTGAAGCACAAAACCAATTATCTTAAAAATCATCGTGGTGAATAAGTATATAATATATATATATAAATATTAACACACAACGGCGGTAGTTATTACATAGCTGTTCATATTGAAAAAAAATGCTGTGTTTAGTATTTGAAACAATATTGTTTCAATAAAATCAAACAATTCAAAACTTTTAAAATATAATAATAACTTTGAAAACATGAAAATATATTACATATTAACACAATTTAGGAGCCAAGTTATGACTAGAAATGAATATTATTTATATACATTTTTATGCTTGTATTTTTTTTTTGTGATTTCACTCACATATGTGACCACTTTTTTTGGTAGAAGAGCACTCACTAAGTTGCATATAGCCCTAGCTATCAATCAATTGAAAACTGAGCACAGATGGTAGGGAATTTTAGAGAGATTCTTTTACAAAAAAAAAAAGATGCAAATTGTACTATAAGAAACTTATACAATATATTACAACATACCCAAGATAACGGTAGTTATTTTATAAAATCAATATAACGGTCACTACTTACTTTGTTGCACTTGATTAAAAATATAACAATATTTATACAGTTTTAAGATAATGGCCGATACCTATTACTTTTAAGATATATGCAGCTTAATTTTTAATATTTGGTCACATTAAGATTCCATGTTTTTTTTTAATTTTAAATTTTACTTTAAAAAATATGAAAACTTACAAAAACCTCATTTATAAATATTTAGTAAAGTTATTTAGGTAATTAACTACTAAATCATAACTTTTTATTATGTGATACTATTATTTTTGATTGGGTTTCTTACGACTCAAAAATACTAAAAGTGTAGGTTTTTATTTTTAAGTCGATTTTTTTTACTAATTTTTTTACTACCTATGTACCTACTATGTTTATTATACAATGTATAATAATTCGCTGTTCGTGTGCATATTGTATTTATTTGTTATTTAAAAATAATACCTTTATTATTATTATTAAACTATATTATGATTATTTAAATTTTTTTCAAACAAAAATAAATTTATCAATTAAATATATTAGTACCTATATTTAATCACATTTATTTTAGCTTCAATTTTGTAGGCTTACAATTCTTGTATTCTAAAATTAATACATAAATGTTATTCATTTTTGTTTTTTTTTTTTTTTTTTTAAAAATTGCAGATCACTGATCGTATTTTTAATTCTATATAATTAACAAACTTATGAGTTTTTTTCTATAAGCTATAATAAAAACAAAATTACTATATTACAATAATACAACCTTCAAGGAGTTAGTGAAATATTTACAAATGTCTTTACTGTTGATACAGACTTTAAATAATAATATGTGGTGGTTTAAAAAAAAAAACATAAATTTCCCGATATAATAGATCCTAATCTCAAAATATATTTGTAATTAAATATTAAAACACACATCATTGTAAAATTAATATAATCATCTTTCCACTCAGAATCTAAAATATATCACATAAAAACGTATCATTTTTTAGTAGTGTCTGCAACATTACGTAAAAAATGTATTTATAAAACGTTTTTATACATAGAAGATTCATAGATATAGATATAATATCCCTCAACAAAAAATTAACGAGTATACATATCATATAAAATAATGATGTGCGTAATTTACCTAAATACCTAATTACCTTCATCCAAATTTAAAATAATAATTCAACCCTAATAATATAATTCCTGTCATCCACTCGTGTTAAGCTGAAACTACACTTAATTCATTAGTCGTAGTTTTAGTTTTATTGAAAAATAAATCCTAGTTATATTATATGAGATTTTAAATTTTAAGGGGAACGATAACTGTATTGTTTTTACAAAGATGTATGTATTTTTTTATGTTTATTTACATTAATTATAGTAGAAAGATTGTTTAGATTTTCAACTTTAAGGTTGTCTTCAGGTAACAATTTTATGTAGATGTCATTTTTGGAAGGTTAAAAATTAAAATTATCAGTACCTACTTTTTAAAATAATTTGAAAAAAAATCAAGTTATGGAAAAACGTGAATTTTTACCCAAACCCAGTTTTTAAGAAAATCTATTGTATTTTTATAATATGCTGTAATTCAAAAAACAAATTACCATATAGAGGCTGGACATTTTTTACAAAATATTTATGCTAATAATTGTTATAAACATACCAATATTTTCAAAATATTATTTTGGTTGTTTTTGTGATGCTTTTCTTCAAGATTTAAATATGTAGATCTTTCCAATTTTAGTTTGATGTCATTATTGTAATTGATTAAAAACTCAAAAAATAGTAATGCATTTTAAAAATTTATAATAATCAGTTTTTTTTTTTAAACTCATCAAAACCACGAAAAATTGAAAATTATTATTCAATTAAAAATGTATAAAATGTTGAATTTTTATATCTAAGGCTTAATCAATTTAATTCAAAATTCCTCTTAAGAAATTCTTTCTAAGACACAACATTTTTAAAAATATATAGATATGAATTAATTATTCTACAGCTATAGGTAACCGTAACAGGTATTGAAATTCAAATTTGAATACAATTAAATATTTAAACAAATATAATTACAATTTTATACATTTTATTTATATTTAAAAATATTGTTTGTGTCTTGTGTGAACTTGAAAACCTTTTACATATTTTGTTTTTATATTTTACTATGTAATATAATTATAACTTTTCAAAATATTAAAATTAATTTTATGATATTGCTTACTTATACTACGAATCTATTCATATCGTTCTATGGTAAGTTTCTATTAATTTCATAAGTTTAAAGTTAAAACCAAATAATATACAATTTATTTCACATATTATTCAATCTACGCTATGACTACAATAGTAAAATAAATTATCTTCACTCATAATATTGTTTTTACATGTAAATATACAATGATTTATCATTGAATTTAAATTGAACACATCGAGTACTCTTTTGTTAACTCACTACTCAATAGCGACATATACAGTCGATTAGTCAACATCTAGATTCTAGATACTGTACAGCAGAGCGGTTCTGCAACTTTTCAATTTTCATTTATTTCGTTTAAACATTTGTTATTGTTGATCATAATTATGGGTTCACTGTTATGCAAACACTGTGAAGATATTTTAATATTTCGTTGTGCAATCCATTTTTCGTTACCATTTTAACATGCATATTATAATTGTTTATTCTTAACACGCCGCTTATAGTTAATTAAATTTATCTGAATTCTACTCTCATCGACAACAACTACAGCAAATGGTCGAGCACGAATCTTTCAAAAAATATAAAATCAGTTGTTTAAATTTAACATTTGTTTACAAAGAACTTTAATAACACCATAATGATTATAATACCAACTAAATGGTAATGATCTTTAAACAATAGAAATTAACTTTCAAACTAGTCCTGTGTCTTAATAGGCAATTTGAAATATAAAACAATGTATCATTCAATTACAAGCGTGCGCGCATAATAGCTATTAGTCACATTATAAAATTAATAGGCATTACATTTTTGCTTCTCGGTACTACTATAACAGTTGTTGAAAGTTATCGCGTTTCAAGTCCAAGTCATAAATTATATTGTAATCGAAGATGTTTTTTGAGACGGATTTGTACATATAGGTACCGCATATGGTATATAGTACCAAATTAATTACCGAGCTCATCAGTCATCTAGTCATCATTATCTATATCATAATTTATTCTTTATAACTATTAAAATAAATTATAAGTCGCCTATTCAATGTATTCCGACGATGGAATATTGCTGTTGTGTTAAAGGCCTATGGCCTATGACTGCGTGTTCGTAATATTACGATTGAAATATATTGAATAATATTATTGTTATCGTAAGCGTATATGTCGTTTAATTATCTATTTAGTACATTAAAAAATTTAAAGCAACATACAATTATTAATTATTAATCATAATTCATAATAGATTACAGCATGGCGTAAATACCAATAATGCAATAATTATAAAGTATTTAATTATTAAAGTGTAGTCTATTAATCTTAAATATTATTTATTGATATTATATACTGACATTTTTACTACAATAGTTTGTAGGTATAACATAAAAATCGGTTATCCTTTAAAAAGTAACAAAAATGTTTTTATAAAATAAATAAAATTCACACTTCACACGTTATTGGTGTAGTTATCGCTCTATAGAAATGATAAATGATTGTTGAATCACCGGCGGTTCCGGGGTGGCATATAATTCGCGGCCAAAGGTACGGCGCTATCTATGCGTGTCAATGCGGAAGTCCCGACTTCCCGAGTTCCGCGTGTGCTCGACAGTGCGCGACAGCCGTTCGTAGTATCATTGATAACAATATGTCAAAATAACATAAACTTATACCTAATAATATAATAATATATTATATTATATAAGTCTATTAAGATAAGTCTATTAAGTCTGTGCAAAATAATAGACTTCAACAAATAATTTTAATAACCGTATTTGGACTATTTGGTCATGGTCGAAACATTACTAGTATTATGTAATCGACGGTAGTACTGACTTCGGACCCGGTCTAGCACTAATTCGCGTCGATAATGTCACAACCGATCCTGTGAATAATCATAGTCTATAAATTAAGTCTGTGTGAATAATATTGTATTCATGTTACGACGCCCATACCAATTATAGGCCGTAAGTCCTTGGAACCAAATATATCATTGTTCAAACAACAGATTATTGTTAAACGCAACACAATATTCTTACTCAATCGCAAACTGTAGTCTGGTAGTCTTTATGATTGTCACGTCGTCCTTAGTCACTTCGTTAGTCCTGTGGCGTGCGCACGTCCCGACAACCGTTCCTTATCTATCGCTCAACACCTGATGTGACTGATAATGGTCAGATAACAGTTGTGAGCGGGGATGATAACACTGTTCACTATAGTAATAATAACAATAATAATAATAATAATACATTTTTAAAAATAAAAATCTATAATAAGGCACGAAGTACAAATATAATATATTATTTAATACGGTATCTGCCGCGGTATTTTTTCATCATAATTAATATTATAAATACCGACGCAGTCGCCGCTCGGCATCGGCATCCGACCGTGGACCGTGGAGCACACTTGGTCGACTTCTGGTGCGGCGTACTCACTAATCGATCAATACCCGTCCCGGTTGATACGCCGTGTCCGTGTTCGGCATATTGTGTACATAATATTATTATTATTTATTACCGTTATCACCGTCGTTTCGCAATAGACGCCGAGTGCTGTTTCTCGAGTCGTGCCGACCAATAGGTAGGTACCGTATTAATAATATTATGTCACTGTAAGACTTGGAGACGACTGCGGTCTCCAACGGTGGTTTCCGTCCTTAAAATGTAGCTGAGGATCTAGCACAGGACCTGTGGCTCGCGACCGGATTGACCAGACGTCGGAAAACGAAGGACAGCACAGCGTCACTCCAATAATAATGGCCTTATGGCAGGAAGTGCTTGTCGTGGCGTTTTTCATTTCGCTGCCATTCCTCTATGACACTCAACGAACGTTCCGCTACCACTTCCGTCTAGCCATTTTCTCAGTGCTGGCTTACCTGACTTCTCTGTTGGCCGTCTTCCAGTTCAAACACCGTTCCAGGTAATCGCTCGCGGTTGTGTGCGAACACAAATTATTAGCGTTCTACCTACTACTCTCTGTTCAAACTTTTTCAAAATAAGTACTTATTTTCTAACCCGCTTGTATTGGTCACAACCTAGTTGTTGAGTTCTGTTGAAATGTAGGCTTGAAGTTGTATACCTTGACACAGTTTCCTGTAGGTCAGTTAGCTTTCAAAAAAATAACTAGTCGGTGTCTGGGTATCTACCCCTGTAGTTGAAAAATTTTCATTAAAAGTTACAAGTTTTCATATTTCTAACATGTTTTATTGAATAAAATTGGTTTAATGGCTATTGAATACCTTACTGGCATGTAATTGATTCTAAAAACCTTGAGAATTGAATTTTTTTAATTGTGGTCATTAATACAATTAATAATTTCTCAGAAAACATATTATTGAAAAACGAAATATTAAATTGTCTACCAAAGTCTACCATTACCATTGCACTTATCAGTTACATTGCTCATGGTTCATTTGGAATGTAGACATTAATTTTTTCCTTAGTCAGACTAACTGTTTTACATTATTACTACTTACGTTTTATTTTTTATATTATATTTTATACCTTTTCTATGCTATCAACTGTATTATGAAATATGTGTACTATAATATATAATCAATGCTAATATACATATTCTGTGATTATTAATTATTCAATATTTCTCTCATTTCAAAATTATGTGGCTTATGCCAAGTTCAGTTATCTTATAATAAGTTTATCAATGAACACTATAGGACCTTAGAATTGAATACCAATAATTTAATTTGTTGACTATGTACCTAAAATAATAATTTATTTTACATAATATGTTTTTGTATTAACAAAATATTTTTATTTATCGTTACTTATTTGATTTAAATTAAACATTTACATGAATGAGTTGTATCTTTAAAAATTATTAGAGACCTAAGTTACCTTAGTTTGGGTTGTTTACTTGGTTGATGTTTCTTATCAACATAATATATTTATATCTTATTAGTTATTACTAACAAAAAATCTCTTATTCATTTATTTTTATTAAAACAAAATAATAATTAATATTTAAATTTATTAAGGAATTTGTACCTATTAGTATTATCATTAATATATAATTTATTATTATTATTTTTGAGAACAGTAAAATTGCATTTAATATAGTTTGAAAATACTGTTAAAATTTATAAAAATGAAAATCTTTTGTCATTAGGGAGTTAATTGAATAGGTGCCTTGAAGTAATACAACCTACTGAATACTGATATTAAACTATCTAAACAAAATAAATAATATTTTTAAATTATTATAAAATCAATGGTTACTTTTTGACCTTTCTGACTAAAATGTAGTAAAAATATGCTGATACATAATAAGCCTTAGACCTGGAGAAATTGTTATTTAAGCATTTAATAATGTATTACATATTATTCATTCATGTACAATTTAAACAGATAATCTGTAAACATTAATCATGAAAATATCTATTATAAATGTATAAAATTAATAAAACAGTGTAATTTCCAAAATAATAAAATAATTTTTACAATGTTTTTTTTAAAAAAAAACCAGTATAATTAGTGCAAAAGTTATAGATAAATATAGCATCTCCCTAGATGATTAAACATTTTGTACAGATGTTAGTGAATACTGAATAATATGTTTTTTTTTTTTAATTTTACTCGTCTACATTACAGTTTGTCAACAATAATAGAAAATCTATAAATAAAGCATCAATTTGAATGTAGGAGTCTTTCTAGCATATAACAGTTATCTCAAAGGCATCTTTTGTTCTATTTTGATCCATTTTTATAAATTATTATTTAATATAAAATGTTTTAACTTATTTTTGCAGGTTAATCGCATACTTTGGACAACAAATCTCAGATTTATTATCTCTTGAATGGTGCCTTCATGGGAAAAAAAATCTATCATCAACACGTACAAGAGTGGCTTTAATAAATTATCAAACTGACATCGATACACTAGGTTATTTTTTTATTTAACATACTTCCAAGACTGAAATAGTTTTATATTGACACACTATTGTGTAAAAAAGCAACAAAATCAATGTTTTATGTTAAAATTAAAAACATTTTATTTTAATCAATTAAATTTAAAGTATGATTTTATATTATCATGTCTATTATAACATTTTTATATATTTTTATAGGACTCTTACATTTGGTATACAGTCAAGATATGGAGCTGAATATAATTTCGGAAGCAAATTTCAGCACTTTATGGCCATTTTCATTTTTTCCATGGCTGCTTTCATTGGCTCTATGTCCCATTCAATTTTTTTATACTAATTTCAGGTTGCTAAATTTTTCTCCAACATTAATTGATTCAGAGGTAAATATTATAAAGCATTGTTCAAATTGTATTAAAAAATATAAAACACACGTTGTATGTAATATATATACATGTATACATTATATTACAATTTTTATATTTTAACTGTTCATAGCCTACAATTGTATTATCACCATCTACAATGACAAATGAAGAAACTATTAAAATGGCATTACAAAAAAAATTGCCAGTTCAGCCTATTGTATTTTCCAACTGCTATTTCATAAACAAAGAAAAACATATGTTTGAGCCAGGTGCTTATATTATAGCTTTAGAATTATTACAATATTATATATTTTTAAATTTCAATATATTATTGTGATCTTTAATTATTTCAGGTCGTGTTATAATATCTGTGATGCCAATAATAGAAACTGATGGTTTATTGCCAAATGATATACCAACTTCAGTGATAAAGTATATTCTAAAATACGTGCAGAATATGACAGTATAAGTAAAATAACTCAACTGGGCGACTATCAGACACCATCTTATTAGGCCTTAGAGTTAATATTATTGATAATACTCTTCCATGCACAATTTTTAACAAGCAAAATTTCAAGTTAACCTTGTTTTTAATTTAAAAAGACATTTCTATTCACTTTGGTATGGTTGAAAAGTATATTACACTACTTAAATGTTGATAATTCTTGATTGTTTATATATATATATATATTGTTATATATATAATTTATTGTTTTTTTATTTTTTTTTAATGATTTTTTTTTGTTTTTTTTTTTATGATAAAGACACCTTTTGTTCTTATTGGCTGTGCATATTATAATATGTAATTTGTTAGATAATCATTTATTTCATTTTCAAAACTCCAATGGTCATTAACTTAAATTGGTACCAAAAAGTATTTTTTTTTTTTTAAATTTTTGAACTAGTCATAATTAGTATTATCATTTATTTGATTACTTACTCAATATTATATTAATATTAATGTATTTTTTCTTTAAATATCATGTTTGTTGTGTTTTAGTTGGATTTCCATTAATTTTTATTTTAACATGGTATTGTTAAAATATAAAATTAGTGACCATCACAAAAATGTTTGTGTATTTTTTCATCTTGTTTTAAAAAATTATTTTTATTGTAAATGGGTTGGGTGCAATTATATATGTTATCGGGCTATTTAAATTAAATTATGTCCAATATAGAATTAGTTATAAAGACATAGCAATGACTTAAAGAATATTAACTACCTACTATTTATAAGAAAAAAACTAAAAAGCTATGCATTAAGACTTTAATTATTTTTTTAATTTATTATCCAATAAAGTTATCTTTAAATTACTTATTTATTATTTATTTTATTATAATTTCCTATTATATTTATGTGTGTCTACTGTCTACTGTAATTTATTTAAAGTTTATTGAAAAAGACTGTATAGAAAATTGTTAAATTTAAGATAGTTGAAAAAATGCATTTACACTTGTGTAATATAACATCTACATTTTGGTACTAGGTACTGTGATAAATTAGTATTTAGGGCAATTGGTCGAAATATGGTCCCCATGGAAAAATACTGTATGCAAATAATTAACCAGTCATAGTTTTTATGCATGTATAATTATTGGTCCTCATTTAATTTCTGTGGAATATTGAATACTTTTTATAACTTAAAGAAATATAGTTAATTTAAGTAATTCTCAAAGAAATTATCTTAAAAATTACTACCGTTTTATTCAGATTGTATAAATATTTTTAACATAATACATGTTAATTTATTTTTCTGTTAAACTAAATATCGATAAATTTCTTCAAATTTCTGTAACTTTTCACATTTCATTGACTGCAACTGGGAAAATTTAGCTTATAAGAACAGATCTTGTATTGTTACCTATAACAATTACGTGAATTTACCTATTATTAAACTTAAAGTTAAAATCATTATTGTGTTTGTACGTGAATTTTTATGTTATATGAATTTACTGCAAATCATCCACAAAAATGTACCATTATAACAAATTAAAAATGTTCGCAATATATTACAAGAAATTTTAAATATTGTAAAAAAGATAACAGTCAGATAATGTTCATGACTTAATGTTTGAAAATAAATCGATTTACTCTTAATATTAAAGCTAACCAGGTTAAACAAGAGATATAATATAACACCCTGCTTAATAATCCTACATTAAAATATGTCCTATATAATAATACTTAAAAATTTAATATAATGTTATTTATTATGCAATGTTTATAGTTATATAATACTACCTATATGTCCTTATTACATCAGTTGAATGCATAATATATCCAATATCAATGGCCGATAGGTATTATTAAAAATCTTATTTAACATGAATAGATCCAACACAAATCCAAAAATGTATGTTGCATATATTTGCAAGCCTATGGGTTAGGTTCAAGTATATCATGATTTAAAAAAAAATCAGAAAAGTATGTACATCATATTGTCATATCGTTGATTATAAAATATAGTTTATTATCATTAGCTGTAGTAGATGATGTTGAGTATATAATTTGTCTTTGAGTAGGTATAGTTGACAGAATTGAGAATGTGTTACATTTGCATTCATTGATTAATCATCGTATACACAAAAAAAATAGTGTTAATGGTCTGTTAGCCTATATTTCTAAGTGATATTTTATGTTTATATATCTATTAATTAGGTACCTACACGATAATAATACATAATACCTATTTAAAAAATGAATAACTAAATACTTGACATAGTTAACATTTTGACCAAATGTTAATTTTAGAATTTATTCAATATGGATACATGTATAATTTTAAAAATATTTTATTTGACTGTGACGTCGTTATTTTTGATATTTATAGATATTTGAAATTTTCACATTTTTATTTCAACTAACTTATCTTAATTTATTTTTGATTTATATGTTTGCAAATTTAATGCAAGGTTCTTCATAAGTTTATATAACCTCGTTTAAAAAATCTTAAAATATAGTCAAAATGGTTTTTTTTATAAACATTTCAAATCATACAAAATTGTTTAAGATTACAAAAATATGTCATTTTTATTGAAGTTAAAAATGCATACCCATAATAGTTAATTTTAACACTTAATAGTTGACAATGTAATAGATACAAAATAAGTTTTTTTTACTGTAAATTTAAAAAAAAAGTTTAGTGCCATGTCAAATCATTTATATGAGCGATTGATCGATTAAAGCTAATAACTTTTGATGATAATAATTCTAACAATATGCATTGAATATTCTCTCACTAGTCTAACTATTTTTATTTCTCGAAAAATGTTTACCATTGGGGTTTAAACCCAACAACATTTTTGTCAGAGTAATGACTAATGAATGATATACTAGGTACATTATTTCATTCATACGAAAAGTTTTTAAAAAAAATAATCATTACTTTAATAGACCTTCCTTCATAAAATAAAATCCAAGCTACATTAGGAATTAAGCTTTTATCTTGTACGATCCAATTAATCCACAATAATATTATATATTTTAAATCATAGTTCACATAATATACACATTATTATAATTTATACTATACATATTATTATGTACTAATGTCAAAACTATGTAGGTATCATAATAATTATTACTTTATTAGTTGTATTTAATTATTTAATAATATAATTGTATATATACTTTTAACTTTTAAATAGGTATCTAGGTACATAATAAAATAAAATAATGATTACAAATTATGTTGTATATTTGAACATTGAACGTCATGTTAATTTGAATAGAATGGAACAACTGACATTATACATTGAAGTATATATTTAATTTATTTTAACGTTATCATCCTATTTTCATGTCCGTAACAAACAATAGCGCCTACAATTACATCACATAGGTACTACATAGAATAAAAATATAATTTAAGATATTACTTATTTAGTGTTTTTCTTATTATGCATTTATATTTTCTCTTCGTACCTATACTAATAAATACTAATGAAAAACAATGAAGAATAATGAATGTATAATAATAATTAGATTTTGATGTAAATTTAATTTCCATAAAATTTTAGGATGAGTCAGTGAAAGGGTCAGGTATTTTCAGGGAGGGTAATATGGCCCGCCCATGTGCTCACCCTTAGCACTACCACTGGTGTATCTTAAAGATAATCCTAAGATGTATCTTAAAGCTAGAGTAGTGTATTTCACCCAGCGCCTCGCAAGACAGTCTAAATTCGTACAACTTGTTGCTTTCTGACCGATAAACGGACTCATGTTGTCACTACGAATTCACGTAAGTAATTTGGATTTTATTTTTACTGGTAGGTTCACCAAAACTACGAATTATACGAAAGCCAGTCACAATAATATTCCAAACATGTTATTAGATATTTTCTACTATTTCATAATTAATAATAAAATTATATAGTATAATAAAGTGACAACTATCAGCCATTGCACATATTATTATAATATGTATTTAAATATAGGTTATAGGCATTATATTTCAATATGGAATTTTAACGAGAATTTCGATTTCTGTACTGCACCAGTTTTATATTTTTAGGTGGTTTTTTTTTAATATAATTTTTTATACCTTTCGATTTAATTCTATGTATAGAAACATTTTTCCAACAAACAGAGTTCTTTTCAATTATTTAAAATCCAATTTAATGAGGTTCAAAGTTCAAACACACATAGGTATTATTATTATTATTATTATTATTGTTGTTTTTTTATCCTGTTTATTTAAGGCGATAACTAGTTTCATACATAACTAAATTGTATATTCAATAATTTCATAATTATATTATCTAGTTATAATCCTGTTATTTAAGTATGCATAATATAAATTTATTCTGTAAAATAATCCGCGTTTTGTTAAATCCATTTTGAGGATTATAAATAGGAATATAATACTATGATTGACTAATAAATAATAATATACTAATATAATCTAAATATATATATATATAATATATAAAAGAGTTTCAAAAAAATGTTAAACCATTTAAAACTTTTAAAAAATTTAAAATATACATTATACATCGCTGCTATACAATACACCACAGGTATATCATGCATTAATCGTGTTGACAATAAATTATACTATACTTATATGTACAAAAACGCATTAAAACACGTATAATAATATAAACCTATACGATAAATATTGTTCGACCTGACAAATCAAGGATAAGTATTTTGTATTATGTTTTTTTGACACAAGCACGTGCTCGCGTTGTCACGTCGATAATATTGTGCAATACTGTCTGCAATCATACCCGTTATAATATCCAATTATGTACTATAATATATATAAAGGACATACCCGACATAGGTATACATAGGTATATAAACCTATACTATTATATATAACTATATAATACTTTTGTGTATTTTACGAGATTTCTTCGATGCTATGTATTATAAATTATTACAGTAGGTACCACGAGTGCACGCGCGAAACGTTTCGACGATTGGAAAATTCTAGGGAAATCGTTTAACGAAATTTCGTGCGTTAAATTAATAGGAGCCGTTTACACGCGGCGCACGTCTTCGTCGTTGTTTTAGTTATAACCCGCGATTTCCGGATACAGTCGTGACTGGTGTTATATTTTGTGTTATCCAGAAAACTATTATACAAGGTACCTATCCTAACCTATCCTTTGAAATTCATTAAAATATTATCATCACATCCCAAATTTCATCAAACGGCGTGCAACCACTGGGCGCGATACACGCCTTGTTGGTACCACAAAACTCATAATGTTGTGGTATCGCAGTAAAATTGTACAACCATTAATCAAAGAAGATGTACTGTGCAATAAAATATTTTAATATTTATAATCCACCAAATCTCGTATTATTGGATAAGTTGTTGAACGATGTTTCAGAATTGAAGTTTGGTGCTAAATAATTCCAAGTTGAGGCATCTCCCTGGACAATTATTTGGTAACGCTTTCAGAGTAGGTAATATCAACGCAAAAGTAAAATTTCTTCGAAATAAGATATTATTTGCTATAATAACCCCTCTTTCGATATTAAATCCAAAGGTTAAAGGCTGATCTTGCTTCCCATACATATTCTCTATACTCGTTTCTCTTTATATTCAGCTTACCTCTTCAGTCTTCAATATTCTATGTGGCTTTTGTTAATCTAACACAGTCACACCAGAAACCATTTTTTGATAAAGGTATTATGATAATATAATATCCTTAATTGTCATCACTCACATCGGTCCTATCATTCCTTCTACTACGATGTGTAAACTGTAGAAGCTCATATTTTTGCTTTAAAACATGTTCAATTTATTTCTTCTTGACTCTTGTACTGTTTTATAACGTGTTTTTATTATAACGTCGTTTGCCTTTAGGATTGTTAACAACATTAAAAAAAAAAAAAAATTTTTTAAAGCCATCAATACAACAAAACAAATAATAAGTATAAGCTGTACTATACAACCATAGAATCAATTAAATTAAGTGTCAACCATCTTAACCTAATTATACGAAATACCTACATAATAACAATAATAGACGCTTTTAATGATCTTCTTAAAATTTAAAGCATTAAATAAAAACAATCGTTATAATATTATATAAAATAGTTGAGATTATTCACAACAGGATCAAAGTAGGATACAACTTACTATAATATTGGTAAAATAAATTACAAAGTATTTATGCTGATAAATCAATAAATGTGAACGTATTATATTAATATTGAGTATGTTGGTATATTAAAATGAAAATAAATACCTAACAAAATGTTATTCTTGTCATTTGTTATGAGAATTATGTTCATGCTTATATTTATATTTTTATATTATTATATTTTGAGAATTAATTCATGTATAGTTTTAGTAATTTATATATATTTTAGATTACCTATAATCATTTCGGATTTCCCAATAAAATATACGATCAGATGGGTGACTATCGAATTATTATATGTTTAAAGAAATAGATACAATATACAAATTCTAAAATATTCTTATTCTAAGAATAGAATAAAAATATTTTACATTCAAGAAGAGCCAAGAAGCTTTTGTACTATACCTAGTAAATTAATACACACGTATAACATTAATAATATTATGTTGCCAAAAGAAATAAAAAAATGTATAGATGGCAATGGTAGGTATTTGCAAAAATTATTAGAAATCGGTTAGTGATAATTAATCGGTTGATTTATTTCATTTTTCATAAAATTTTATTATAAAGAATAAAGCTCCTATTTAATAAATAATTTTATTTCACAGAAAAATGTTTTTATTACGTTTAATGCTAAGACCATTTTATTTTATTTTCATAATAAATAGTAATAATTTGTACTACTTAATACCTATCTTCTATAGAATCTAGCCATTTCTCTCCTTCTCTTTTCGATATTCGATTCTCTGTTTATTTTATTTTTTCCTTCATATTTCATTATTTCTTGGTTATATTATACTGAATTTTGTGCTTCCTTATTTCTCGATGTCCTATTATCATTGATCCATCTATTCCATTATTTTTTATGTCATGACGTGTAACTTATTAGAATCTTGTTAGCTGTATCTTGTATATTGTCTTTAATTAATTTTCATTTTTCTTCTGTAGAGTCATTTTACGAAGGTTGAAGGTCTATAATAATACATAATAATATTATACCCATACAAAATAATTGTTCCTTTTCATTAATGTTTAATCGATTTTCTATGGTATGCATGAGCGAAAGACGTAGGTATGTGCAAGCACAAAAGTAATAAGTAATAACGAGTTCGTCAGCATTTCTGTAGAAACTTACAAATTACACATTTTTATTTATAATTTATTCTTTAATTATTTTGGTATAAATATAAAATAACACTTAATTAGAAGTAGTTTCGATAGATGTTCCAGCTCCATTCCCTCGTGTTTTTCAAGTCTTGTACAATCGTTAGCGAATTTATCTATTGTATTCATTATGTATTCAAATTTTAAATATCTTTTATAAATAATAATAATAAAAAAATTATCGTTTTAATATTTTATGTTTTTTGAAAATTTATAATACATATCAACCACTACCTATAGTATAATAATATTATAAAATGTATAATTATAATACAATTTTCAAGTTGATAGGACTACGTCAAAATAAATCTAATATTATGTTAAAATACTTTCCCGACGTTATTATTGTTGGTTTTACTAAATCACTGGGGTGTTGTGTACACTGTACACATTTAATAATAAATTGTCTTAATTTTTAGAAAATATATATCCTAAAGAACTGTTTTAATGAATTCTGAATAGTAATTGTTTTTTTTCCTTTGACTTAAAAATAAAAATAAAAGTAATAATAAAAACCGAATTAATTTTCTTTCTCTAAGAAAGAACTGCAATTATACTCTACCGAGAATAAACTAATTAATCTTGTTCGAAAAATACTTGTTTTTTTTCTTTAAAAATGTTATAACGACGAAATTTTTATATATATATAATATTAAATCGATTTCTTTTCATTTATGTTTTTTATAATTTTTTTTTTTACAAATAGTTTTTAATACTTTGTTAATTTTTCCATCGAAAACGTACATTAATATTATTCAATTTTTCTTTATAACTATTTTTGAGAAAGTATTCAAAGGCAACCAAATTAACGAAACAAGTACTAGTTTTAAGGTGTAATTGATTTTTTTTTTTTAATTTAGAAGAAGAAATAACCATATTATAGGTACCTAAACCTAATACCCAATAATTTTTTTTCTAAATTATTATATTCTTCGATAAACTTTTCGACGATTTCATTTAACAATAATGTTTTAATATACATACATATATATATTATTATTTTTATTAAGTATAGCTGTTTCTAGGAAGGGAATTCGTGGTCTGTGTATTGAACCAATTTACGTACTATTAATTTTACATTTTTAAATCTTAAAATATATTCATCATTCACTATGGTTTTTTAACGTGAACACATTCGAGATAATAATGTTTTTCTGACTATTATAATACGAACATTAACTGGTGTCAATATTAGACGTAACGAGGTAAGTTCTAAGTATAATACACTACTTCTTATTGCAAGTATAATATATACAAAAAATAGAGTTGCTCGACAGTTTTTGAAGGTTAGGACTAAGCTCAATCTATACTAATAGATTCAGTTGATTTAGTTCTAGGAGGATATTTGGCCAGATAAAATTTTTTGACTTAAAGCAGGCACTAATTTTATTTGACTACGTTACAAGTAACAAGATTCCATTACAAAAATAATAAAAAATATAAGTCATGTTTTTTAAATAATATATTATTTAGATTAAGATTCACATTTGAATTTGCTTTGCAGGATTGAATGTTTAACATAAAAATCAAATCAATTTATATTTGTTTATATACTTAAGAACAATTTTGCAAATAATGCATTTCTGTTTTTTACAATGATAATTTCTAGAAAAGAATAATAAATGCTGTACATTTATAATAGTTGTGTTAAGCCTTTTAGCCCATCAGAGTAGATTTATAAAAAAAATTAGTACTTAAGTATTTTTATACAATCATTTTCTATAGTGAAAATCGGTCAAATAAATAGCTCATAACATAAATATTAAAAAAATAATACGGAAAAAGAAATATTGCAAATATTTATTTTATTAATATACTTATATTTTGTTATTCGATAATAGCTAGATCGACTTTATTATTAAAAATTTCACCATAAGAAAATTATGAACTTAATATAATTTGATAATTAAAACAAATTTTTAATTCGTAAGTTTCCACTTAATATTTAAAAGAACTTTAATGAAATATTAAATAAATATATTAAGTTTTGTATGAACAAACTCTACGGATAATAATAATATATTACAGTGTTGTAGAAAATATTGTTTAATTCTTAAATCACCACACTGATATAAGTTATTACTTCATCAAATATTTATCCTTTACCATTTAATACAAATGTTACTTCGATACTATAATTTCAAATTTTAATCTCGTAACAAATTACTAATTTATGTAGATAGGTAATAATTTTCCAGTCTAATAAAAAATACATAATTATAGACTATAGGTAGTTGATCATTATACGTATTTTAAATTTCAATGATGTACAATATTATGTTCAATAGATATTATAGTTGAAATAAATTGGCTGGTTGATGGAAAAATTGTGAAAACTCTTTGTAAATTTGAGGTCACAAAAAATATTTATATGTTTAAATAGATTATAACGCCTAACTTATAATAATAATAATAAAAACATCATCGATAATAAATAATTACATATTTTTGTATAGAGTTGTTATTAGTTACTGTACATAAATTAGTTATTACAATTAGACACAATTTTAAACACAATATATCTATTATATTTAGTTAAAGTCATACTAGAACGTCTAGATTGGCATTCTTTATTTTTTTGTGGGTCACACAGTACAGCATGAAGCTATTAAAGTTCAAAATGAAATGTATATAATATTATGTTAACAGTCGGTCGTCAGAACAATAATAAAATAATAAATAAATTTCAACTATTTGAAGCGATTAAATTATAATATACATGGAAAATGCATATCCTTAGTGATCACAATACAGTAGTATTAAACAAATCGACGTTGATTAAAATAACGATTAATACATAATTTCTAATGCAATAGTTAAATTCATAAAGTTATACTAAAAAATTCTATAGAAATAGAAATGTATTCCGCTTACAAACGGTATTGCTATCGTGACAATATTAAATTGTTATATTTTTGATTATTTGTAAAAGATATTTTCAATCTGTATGTACAAAATAATACAATTAGTAAATAAGTTAACAATCTATATTAGACTTGAAAACGTGAGGGAAGGAAGGCGAAAGCATCCATCGACATTACTTCCAATTTATGAATTTAGGGGGAGTAACTGAGTAAGTTGATATTTATTATATTTAATTGATCACGTGGCCATTCACATTTGAAGCGATGTAACGGATTGTCAGTTTAAGTAAAAGTAAAGAGTTTGAATGCGTTTTGAGTGGTTAAAGGAGTTTTTGTAAAATTTATTTTAATGATAGAAAAGTGTGAGTATTATTGGTATGTTTCAGCTATAATGTACTTGAATACGATTTTTGATGTACCAAAGAGCATTAAAGATAACACGAAGAGTTATTATGATTGAAACGCTTAAAGATTGCGTCATATGTTTTTTAGGTTACCCATAATTGAATGCGTACTTAATTGCAGGACGTTATATTTGTTTGTAAATAAGTGTTTTATTCTTAAGAGAAATTTTGTATCATAGTAGAGGTATTAGTTTGTGGAGTCTGAGGTTGAGCATTGTTCTTTTTGATTTAAAATAGTTTGTCCAGGTTTGTCTTTATAACAATTTTACTAATCATTTTATAATATAGTTCACTGACCCATAATATCTTCTGTACCTACCATAGGTGTAGTGATTGCACGAGAAGCAGTTGTCGATATAAACTAAATTACTGCTACAAATTATAATAATATCAAAGATGATTATAAAAAATTATAATAATGAATAGATCCGGGCACTAACAATACTATATATTATTACCAGTGCCGTAGTTAGAAATTTTTTATCTCTAGTTTTTGCTACAATACCTATGACGTATCACATATTACTTTATGCCCCCTTTTGTTTATTAACTATTTGCTACACACTACTTATTTCTTATGGCTAGGTGCAATTATGTTAATAACTTTACAGTGTACATTTGCAAATTTGAATGATAAAAACACAATGAAAGTCGTAGTTTGTAGATGATGTTGCGATAAACAATTAACTGTGGGACGGCGTTCATAGTATTCGTACAAGGTACATATCAAAATGTACAACAAATAAAAATAAACAGTAGTTCAAGTTACATTATTTTAAATTATAACATTATGTTTTAGAAATTGTGGTTGTATCCATTATCTATGATACGCTTGTAGTACTTTAATATCTACCTACTTAATTTACTTTAAATTAAAATCCACGTCATTAATGTATTCTGTTTTACAATTGGCTAAAAACCTTTAAATAGGGTTCAAAAGTAGAAAAAAATTGAAATAGTTTTTAAACATCAAATACTATAGTATAAAAGACATTATTTTTTTTTTTTTAAATAAAAAAAATTCATACAATGTAGGTTTAAGTACAAAATATTAAAATAAATATACCTCATATTTATAAATACATATTGATGATAAATAATGATGAAATTGAAGTCGACCATTTATTTTAAAATCATATACTTAATACTTATTATCATTACTATTTTGTATTTATCATAGATTTACATTGAATTATATAAATATATTAATGATAACATTTATAAGGAATTTGTGTGTACCACACTAAGGCGAAAAAAAATATCGGGGGAAGAAGAAGTTGCGTGCATTCGAGTATTTTTTAAGCTTTTTTTTATGTGTATGTGATTTTAATGAAAGTATAATTTCACGAAAAAAAAATATTTTATAATAAAATGTAAATTAATATAGGTTCATGTTGTATATTATATTGAAATTAATTGAAAATAACCAGTGGTATTGCAGAATGGGAGAGTTTTTTTTCGTAAAAAGTGTATGAAATTATATAATATTTTTTCGTCGTTCCATATTCGTTTAAAACTTATAATTTGTAAAACCATATTTTTTATAGGAGTATATTTTTAAACGCACAATGTATGCGAAATGTTGAACATATATTTTTTTTCTTTCGTTATAAAAAGAAAAATTTCCACTTAACTTACTGTACCTACTATAATAGGTAACCATAATATCAGTTGTATGAAATGTGACTCTAATTAACCATATAGTATGTATGCATAAAATATAATAAATAACATGAAGCTTAGATTATTTTATCCGCAAATAATATATACCTATTTTGCATGTATGTACAATACTATGAACGTGGTTGGAATGAAATGCATTAAAAAAAAAAACCACTCGTATAGATTACATATTATATCATGTAGGTTATATAGGTATAACAACATATAGAATATATTATAATAATATAATAAATGTAATGTTTTTCACAGATCGTTTTGATAATTTAGTGTCAAATACAATAACGATATATAGGTATATATATATAAATGGGATACCTATATATTATAGTTGAAGTGGCACGAGTCATACTGTTTATTATGATCGCTTGCGATAAAAGATATTATTCTCATGGAGAGCACGTGGTAATCGAGTGAACGGGCAAAAAAAGGATTAAAACGCGGGCTAAAGGGCCCTGAGCTGTTTGAAACGTCAAAGAGGCACGTGTCGTCTTTTAAGCAGTTCGCTAAACAATTGTTCGATAGATTTGTGTCATTGATAACAACGCGCATAATCGGTCGGTAGCAAAACAAGAGAAAAACAGAGAACAAAAAAAATAAATAACAGAAAAAAGGAGAAGTCCCGGAGGCAAAATGAATTATACTACACGGAGGACGAAAAAAGGAACAGAAGCGGTTCCTTTGACGAATTTTATTTTTTCTTTATCGTATTTTATTAGAGGGCTCTTTTCTTTTTGGTCTGTATTTTAAGCGAACCGCTTTGGAATGCAACACATTTCGTGATATTTATCTACGTGAAAAGTAAAAACATATTACATGATTTCCTTTAGTGCGAAAACCGGTACTATATGTATAATGTATATTCATCGCACTTGTCCATCAAATAGCAATAAAGTTGAGCGCTTGACGCTCCTTCAATAAAACCTGAAGGTTTGTTGTACCTTAAGACTACATACACTGCAAAGAGTAGTATGTGTGTGTGTAAGGTTAAGTATGAAATTAAAAAGAAAACGTATCTTAAACGTGAAGTAAAGAGGTGATCATACTGAAATTCTTTGTGGCTCGATACACTCAGACATATTCATTCAATATATTTTTATATACAAGTATAATATATGTATACTTAATAACATGCATTTTGTTTACAGGGGTCATTAATTTTTATACTATACAGTAGTTCTACATAGTTCATTATTACAGTTTCGTTAAAATAAAGTGGAATAAATAATAGCTATAGGGATGTTGTTTAACTATTATTGCAATTTGTAAAGAGTTTTAGAGACTCGAATAATTTACAAAATTAGCGGCTGGTTTCTTTTATATTTATTATAGTTATTATTATAGAATTTCAGAATATTACCAAAATCTCCGAGTCAGACATTGAACCTGAAATCAGAGGAAAAAGAATTCAGAAATGTTTAATGAGAATAAACCATCGAGTGGTTGCTGAATATAAAAAAGAAGAATGGTCAAATACTCAAATACTGATTTTCATAGATTATGATGTATAATATTATAATGAAATTATTTTTATTTTGTTTTTTTTTTCAAATAAGGCAAGTATATTTTTAAATAAAATTGAATGGGGTTTGTCTATTTACTTTGCCTCTATAGTCTCCTTCCACTCAATTTAAACAATATCATATTTTAATCATCATATAATAATATTTGTACACCGAAAAAACCTTGCCTAAGTAAATTCCAGTCCTCATAAAGCTCTGTTCTGAGCTTATTGAACTTTCATAGATAAATATATATTTAAAATATGTATTTATTATTTTTTAATATATATTTAAATAAATCTTCATTCGATTGTTTGAAATCCTTTTAAAAATTAGTTTTCTCAGAAATTTCTAAGAGTTTTACAGGAAATATTCGTTGAGGAATGATCTGGAAACAGTTAAGAAATGAGATACAGCCTAAAATTATTATCATGAATTCAAAGACAACGAAAAAATAACGAACGGATTAAAATAATATAATTATAAAGAGTATACTAAAAAATTGTATATATACATATTAAACCATAACCCAAAAGTCATAAATATTGAATAAGAAATCATTCCACTAGTGTAGTAGTGTAAGTAATTCTTTAGATGAAAATTTATCAAAAGTATGTATTTTGAATTTGCGTGGATAAATTATTATTTATTTATTTATTTTCATAATGCGGGACATTTATTATTATTATTTTTAGACTGTGTTTAAAAACAATAATTTTGTTTCAATATCTCTCTTTTATCATTATAATTTATGTTTTTTTTTTTTTTTTTAAAGTGAATCGCGGAACTATATACTATCAATGTGTATATTATAGTATATATAATGTCTATATTCTATGGTGTAAAAGTACTAACTAGAAAAGTGTATAAAGTGTGCGCCTAAAAAAAAAAACGAGTCTTAAATGTTAAGAGGTTGCTGTCACAAAGTTTAACGGTCTTAAAGCGAGGTCGTTACATTTTATAAGTAAGCGCAGTTACGGGTGACGAGTTCATAAATAATGTCATTATTTTGCAAACAGGATATTAAATTATAATCACAATTTACATTTACTTAGGTACTCTTATTTTTATTAACATTGCTTTTATATGCTTTACACGAAATATAATAATATTATATTGGATTTGAAAGAAAAAAAACTACGATGAATCCGCTCGTGTTATATTATACGTATCTGTTAAATCCACGCAACACAATATACATGATGATGGTGATATTAATTTTGGATATATATCACATAAGAGGTAACTTTTTTGAACACATAGAACACAGTCCTACTTAAAACAATAGCTGCACAACAAAAGTTTACTACTATAGTACTGTATAAAATTAGATCATGTGTAATGTGTTCAAAACAAATGTAAAGTTTCCGTTTTTCTATACATCGTCTATCAATAATACTGTTTCTGGACAGTGATTTTTATATTTTGTTGTAATTCAAAACGTTAGAAATTTAAGATGTTTGTCGAACAGTCATGATAAAAGTCCGGCACAGCTATATAGACGCATATTAATATGAACTATTCGGTTTTCTTATATTCTCGGTGATGTACCTATTAATATTCAATACTAAAATGTTAAAGGTAAGATATTAAATATGTATAATATTATGCTTAACTTTTGTTAGTCGACCAATGATGTAGATTAATCTAATCAATATTTAAATAAAATATCATAAAATATTTTATTCTCAATAATCATCTATCTAAACTAAATTCAATACATACAATTATACAAGGATACATAAATTTATGATAATATTTGAAATCATAAAATATAAATTAAAATTGAATTAGTGTCTGTTGTAATCGTAATGATTTTTTAGATAGATCGATTAACGATCGTCTCCGCCCGCATGTCTTGTAGACAAAGTAAAATAATATGTATAACCATTATTAAACCCAAAAAACTGATTTATAATTATTAGAGGATAGTTCGTGCACGTTTCGATCACGTATTTATAATAGTTGTAATCAAAAGCTGATGTTTTTTGTAAACCAATAAACATTGATTGTCCAATGATTTTTTAAGAAATATATTTTATGTTTCCATGTTTATGACGAATACAGTTTTAATGATAATTTTAAATTACAGAAATAATATCTTATATAATATTGTAGTGTCATAAAATAAATTTACCAAATTTAATGATTTCTAGAGTTTCATGGCATATTTAAATATATAAATCTATGTGAAATTTAGGGAAATAAATCAAGATCGATTTCAACCTATCTACTTAAAAAAAATTCCAAAGTAGTCGAATCCATCGAAATGTTTCTTATTTTATTTTATTTTATAAAATTTATAAAATTTGATGCTCTCGATAAGTGCACCATGTGAGATATTTTTACAACTAATTAAAAAAAAATACAAAGCTCCAGATATTCAGACGTCATTATGCTGTACATAATATAGACAGATAGTACATTATAGTTCAATTGTTTGGGGTTAAGATTACTTGAGTTTTTGCACGAATAGAAAACGAAAAAAGAAAATACCTTCGTTATAAATGTAATGTAAATTCATACTCAAAATATTCAAGTAATACTGTTTTCGTAGCGTAATATTGATCATGACGTCGCTTAATGGTTTCTAAAATGGGTAATTTATTTACAAATTGTTCACAGGAAGTATTCTCTACTACAAAAGACATTCTGTACAACAATAATATGACATTACCAGTAGTCATCGCGCCGATATATTGCTTTGCGTTGGGACATAATATTTGATAAATGGAACTCATTCAATATCATAACTCATAAGGAGCTTATTTTGAATGTATACGTATAAGGTATAACTCGTCCAGTTTATCTTAGCTATTGGTTGACTTCTCAGATAATGGGTTACCAAAATATTATCATATTTTTTTCTAGATAAAATAGTTTTTGCACTTCTGATTTTTAGAAATTTTAACGGTCAAAAGTCAAGATGAACTAGACGAGTTATAGTAGATACTCTTAAGAATGCATTTTTTGGTGAAAAGATTCAACGAATTAACTCAGTTATGTAAGAGCGACACGACCCCAGAGCGCCTGCGTTCTTTCCGCACACACTGCAACTCTGGCCCAGATAGGAGAGTATCCAGACTGTGTTGTGTTTCACCACAAACGACAAACAATAGACAAATCCTCGTGACCTATACATTGTTCAAAACAAAAAGGAAAAATGAAAAATATATAGTAAAAAGTAACTTTTTTCTTTGAATGTTTACCTTAAAAATAATGTACGAGACAAAAATTAAACAAAGAACTTATCTAAAAAATTAAATAGGTTATAACTTATAAGATAGGTACATTTAAATAATTTCATAATTAATTTTTTGAACTTGTATTGTATTTTTTTTTCATATTAACTAGATTTTATAATACATCAAAATAACATAAATACGCCATTCGCTAATTAAAAATTATGAATTTTTAAAAATAATTCTAGGAAAATAGAAAATTATAATATTAACGGATATCAAACACCCACTTATTTTTAACAATGCAAAGGCAAGTTTTATTAGGTAATGAAAAAGTGTACGGTCTTTAGGTTAAATTACTGATTCGTCGAGTGGAATTGATATGAAATTCATTTTCATTATTTGATTATGATTCAAAAACTATGAGTATTGATTATATAAACTTGATACGTTCCACATAATTATCTATATTCAGTGAAATTTTCAAAATATTTTTTTCAGTTATCAAGTGATGATAAACACCTTAAGACTCAGTTGAACAACTTGAAAATTTAGTTTAATAATCTGCATAAGTTGTTCTTATAGCAATTCATAAATATTTAAAACACTTAGGTATTCCGAATGTTTTAATAAGCATTAGAAGTTCAAATATTAACGAAATTTAACAAAAACATGAACATTTGTAAATTATTTTGTAGTTGCAAATTTTTAAAATGTATAATTTGTATAGCTAAAGCTTAAATAATTGAATACGAAATTCCTCATAAGTAGTTCTTACTGAAATCGAAGGTCTTAAAAATATTTAGAAACAATTTTTTCTGCAGAATATTGAAGTTCAAATTTGGACAAAATGAAATACATTATAA
The DNA here is from genome assembly GCF_020184175.1 of Aphis gossypii. NCBI lineage: Eukaryota > Metazoa > Arthropoda > Insecta > Hemiptera > Aphididae > Aphis > Aphis gossypii. The sequence continues at coordinate 3,048,663 of NC_065531.1, forward strand.
CAAAGAAAAATGATTTTAGTTTGTCGTCAAATGTTTATTATAATACTGTATAATATTTTGATGATATAATACTATGAATATAAATAATTTTTAATAATAACATCGCATTTTTTTTCGTGTTATTTTATTATTTTATATTTATTCAATAATTTTAACATCTTTTTGCCCTTATTTTTAAACATATAAAAAAACGTTTAAGAGAATGTGATATATCTAATTGAACTTTTAGACGATGGAAATAGATCAAATTTATCAGAATTTTTCCAAGGTGAAAACGAACAGTTTAATTTTCTTTCAGATGAATTTGATAAATCGCTTCACGGATACGAATTTTTTGATGTTGATGATGCTTACGACACAGAGGTAAGTGAGAAATTAATAAACAATACTATTTTTCTGCCCATGTTGTATGATATTAGCCAAGAGAATAATATTTCTACCTCAAATATTATATCATCACCTAAAGGCTTAAGATCGTATAGTAGTACCCCGTATTATTAATAATAATAAAATCAATGATAAAATGAATTACTACGATATAGAAACAAAAATATATCTTAAAAATAAAATATAATCACCTAGTAATATTATGCTCACAATATTATGATTTCTCATTGAATTAAAATTTATCACAAGTGTTAAATGCTTATTATAATTATTAAATTACAGACTGTAATTTACAATGACACAATCGATGTGTGTTAACTTGACGATTATAGTATTCAGTAGAGTGGTTGCCTAAATTTTACCAATTGTTTATACTAAAATTTATTTTTCTCTAATAACTGAATATTGATATTAAATATCTCTTGTAGAGCATTTTATTAATGATAAATTTACCAGTAGGCGGTAAGCATTCACTCTCTACGTATAATTGTACAATTAACCTCAACGCGATTATAATATATATATAATATATACGTGTATGAATTATAGTTCATGGCTTGGTCGTGTATACTGGATTCAATTTTTTTTTTACACCGAAAAAATATATTTTTTTCGTGACACGTACGTTTATCGGTTACCTACCGTCGTACTGTACCGGCGTAAGGCGTTGCTTTAAATTCTGAACATTTCACACCGGCCACGCGCGTGTGTCTATCACGCACACTGCACACATAAACACATGTGTATGTGATATATTACCGTTTATGATGTTGTGCGTTATTCTTGAATGCTTCTTTTTTTTCCGGAAAAATTATTTGTGGCTGGAAAACGCGACGTGCGTGCAAACAGTGTGCATTGCGGTCGACGGGGTGTGACAGCAGAAGGCGGAAGCGACGGAATTTTTCTATACGACACACGCCGTATGCGCACGTTCGTGCTTTTTCCGGTGTATTATAAATATTTTTCGAACATACACGAGAACACAGTAGTTTTCATTTATTCCTTTACGGGTTACAAAAAAAAAAAAAAAAATAACAAACTTATTCGTCTTGCATTTTTTTTTTAATCCCGTGCAGGGCGTTCTGTCCTCTGTGCTGCTGCAGGAGTTATTGGGTGTCACATGAAAAGGACGTGGCTGCGGTGGCTGCGGAAACGTTAATATCGCGCGTCGAAACAAAGCCGTAATACACTTTCGTTATTAAAGGCCAAAGGCGCGGCCTCCAATATTACCGTACTACATACGCCGTTATATATAGCAGGTCGTTGTACGCATTGTTGTATTGACTCCGTCCGGTCTCGATGTTTGCACATACACACCCGGGGACAACCCTCGCCGGTCGCGAATAGCGCATCGGCAGTGATCCGAGTTTTGTGTGTGTTCGTATGTGTCGGTCACGGGCTGTGTGGCGGTGATGAATAAGTCGGTAGCAAATATTATACGTCCTTTGACTACGACGCCGTCAATATAATATACAAGCGCGTGCGGTGCACCCTTTGGATTTTTCTGGTTTAAATGGAAATCACATATCTCTATAATATATTGGCACGGCTGATGCCGTGGCCCGGAGCCAGCAAACGTCGACCCCTCCCCAAAGGCCAGGACGCATTCGTGGTGCACACGTCCGGATATTATTATGATTTTACACATACACGCATACACACACGCTTACCCACATATTTACGAGTATATTCTGCAGTGGGTCATTGAATAATATTTTTTCTTGGGTCCGTTTCATAAGAGTTATATGAATCAATTGTATATTGCATAGTGTTGTATAGTAAAAAAAAAAAAAAAAAAAAACAATATAGTGACTTGTGAATCCTGCGCGATAGTTTTTTACACCTTGTCAAATGCAGATATAGAATGCCTAAACATTATTTAAATGCAACAACGAAAATGCAATTTGGCAATTCATTCGAATTTTGAAATGCACAATAATTGTAGTTTGGATTTTATTTTTGTACCTGCCCTTACATTACTACATTAAATTATATTCTTTAAAAACACACTAACTGATAAATTCGCAAGTCTTTGTTCTTGTTAGTGAAAATCGATATGTTTTCTATACCATAGGCTTAATTTCAAATAGAAGCAAAGTAAAAGGAAAAAATATGGGAAATAAAACTATCTTAAAATATAGTCACTATGATAGGGGGATACTTCCGACTTAACTGCACAGCCTATAAATATTATTATTTTATATATAATATAGACGTCAATTTTGATGAAAGCTTTTGGCACGTAACGGAGAAATAAAAATAATATACGGTATCGCATTAGCTATATATGATACAGTTATATATAGGAACTACGTATAGGGATAAGACAATATTTTATACCTGGAGGGCTGGACCCTAACTCCATTTTCACAACAACCGTTGCTGAATTAAAATCTATAAGCAAATTACACAGCAGTATAATACGAGTAGTATTATTGCGGTGGCGCATGAAAAAAAAATATAATCTCAATTTATTTGGGGTGGCTAAGAAAACGTTTAGGGTGGACTTCCCCGAACTACGTGACCGGAAAGCTTATAGACATACTATGTTTGGTTAACGGAATTGAATGCATTTGTTCCTGTAATAAGCGAAATATAAAATTGTTATTATCAAACAAAAAGTCGCCGTTATTGTTAACACTATTTTTCTTGGCGTTTTAATATTATATAGTCCGTCACGCATGGTTTGTACAAATGTGAATTCAAAATACACATAGAAATATTGCACCATGTGGCTGCGATACGGTTGACGTGCTCTGCAGAAACGTTCCATATTTGCGTCTAATCAAACATAATGTAAGTCCTATATTATGACGTACCTATTATAACGTACACGTTGCCGTCGGTGAAACCCAAAACATAAATTGGGTAATATTGATAATATTATGTTATTGTATCATTATTGTGTACACTGTCGTGCCTGTAGGAGTGAGCACTTATCATTAATTACAAATGGTACCTATAATATTATTGTCAACTTACCACCCTTTGATATTATCCACAGGAGTTAAACCAAGACATTGTGGAACACGCATAATAGCTATGTGTTACAATAGGCAATTTAATATTATTCATAATTATTTTGATATTAAATGACTGTTAGCACCTTACATAATCTGATAATTGTACTAATTTTAGGTATAAGTAATGGTTTCATTCGACTATAACTTCGCCACCGTTCCAAGTCGGCTCATGAAATGGTATTCGATCGACATTAGTGGCGTATATTATAATAGCGATAATGAAAATATGGTCGTTAAAAGGAATGAGAAATTTATTACATCGTAAAGTTTTTCACCGTAACTGTTTGTTAGACATTTACAACGTTTTTGTTTCGTTTACCGACCTTTTTTTTCGTTTCTTTGCGCACATTATATTTTCCATTTCGTAATATTTACACCGCCACCCTATCGTTGTGAAATTAATTACTGTTTGTATCACGAAACTCGTAAATTTTCTTTATTATTATTATTAATCAAAGTCCAATAAATAACCTGGACAAAAATCGGTTCGAATATTTATTTATGTTTTGTTCGACCTCTTAGACGTTTATACAATTAATTTAAATACTCCATAATAATGTAGACATAAAATGGTCGTAAAATTATATAATATTTTAAAAACTATAAATGGGTTTTAAAAATGTCAAATTGAACATTATATATCTATATATCTATTTATATAAAATAATACATTATACTACGTACGAACTACAAAAATGCCTTAGCACGAAAGACTATTAAATTACTTCAAAAATAATATTATTAAAAAAATAAAAATTCTGAAATCCACTTTTATACTAAATATAATTTTATTGTTAATATTATTAGGGCGTACAAGAAAATACCATTTTGGTTTGTGCGTCTATTAGATAAATTGTTTGTGACATTCTATAAAGGAAAAGTTATGTTTAGGTTATAGCGAAAGTCAAAAGATTGGGGTTGTAACTTAAAATTTAAAGAAGAGTGTTTATAAAAATCTATTATTATTGTTAAACAAATTTAGACAATATATAATGACAAAAATCGGTCCAGACAATGTAATTAAGAAAATTCGTTGTTTTTTATTACGGGTTGCATAACAATGTCAAAATATTTTACAAAAACCGTCATTTATACTCACGGAAACAAAATTTCATTCATCTCAAAAAATGTATAACAAGCTTGGCCTGGAAAAGAAAGAAACTTTTACAGATTACATTGTTTAAAAGAAAACTGAATATAAAATTTCTATATAAAATGTTAAACGAATGTTTGTCTTTCATAGTATATTACAATGATCGATGCTGAAAATGGACTAAATAGTCAAATTAGTTTTGTAGTAGATTAAAACCTATTAAATAATCTAATCAGATACCTGCAAAACCAATATATTAGACTAATCAGTAATCACTATTTACTGATAATATTTTGTCACAATATAATATGTATATGTCAATAATTAAGTTGGTTATTGCTTTTCTTTTATATTGATTAGTGTAATTATTTGTTTTTCTTGACTTAACCTTTTTAAATTTGTACGTTGTATAAATTATAAGATGTCTCGACAAGTATAAAAAACTTTTTTTAAACATTTTCCGCACCTGCACAACAAAAAGCACTATCACATAATGGGGCCTATCTTTTGATGTTATAAATTACGTGACATATGGTTATAAATAGAGTTTTAAAGTAAAAATTGAATACATATCATAAATTACATAAATTGTCTTATAAATGCATAGTTTAAAAAATATAGTTATAAATATTATTGTTTTTCTGAATAATAGTATTATTTAATTTTAGCATAATGCAGCCATGTAAGTTTGTGGAAATAAAATGTCAGTAAACACAAGTTGTTACAAAACAACATTTTAATTAATTTTATTGTACCCAGTAGCGACTTTATAATATAATTATTTATCATGGAATTCTTTAAATATTTTCACAATTAAAAATGTACTACAAAGTCAGATCTGTTGTTCATTTAATGAAAATCTATAATGTTAAAATAACCTATTAATTATTAAAATAATCAATAATAAATTAGTTTTATCACGGAAGTACCTTCCTCAATTCAAAACACATTTCACAATAACTAAGTCACTAAATTATATGTTTTGTGCAATAAATTATTATAGACATTGCTCTATAACATTTATCAGTAAACACGCTTTAAAAAAAAAAATTGTAAAGTTTCTTCTTTAACCTAACATAATATATTAATGCTGGTTTACACAAATGTCCATTAAGGGTTTAAACGGAATCTTAAATATTTAATAGTTTCTTAAACATTAAATAGAGTTACTCGTGACCCGTGGGTCATGGATAATGGATATTGATTTGTTAAATTTTAATGGTCGATTAAGTTATGTATTAAATTATTTTTTGTCATTGGTGTTAATTATTTTGTTAACTAATGTTCACCTTTTTTTGAAAAGACAGATCATTGACCATTGCCATAATGACGTATAGCAATGTATAATATTTTTAATTGAACTAGCTAATTAGTTTATTATTAGTAAAACACGAAATAACTTATTAATTGTACGTAAAAAATATTATAATAAAACATTCACACGAACAATATAATGCTATGTCAACTATTTTAATGAATCAAACCAGACTATCTATCATTGTTATTTTTTTTTCCAAGTCGTATTATTATGCATGATGTGTAGCATGATGTTTATCCACCTGGCGCATACATAAAATGTATACTATAATTCAATATACTGTTCTACTCCGTCTGCATTTCCTAAACTTTACAACATCAAAATATCCTTAGCTATTTCGAATTTATTTATGAAATACGAAAACAAAAAATATAATTTTATGTGAATTTAAATTTTAATAATTAGTATTATGGAGCTTTAGTATGTTAATCGTATAATTAATCAAAATCATTTTTTAAAGCATATGAATTAAAGTCTAAATGATAGTTGTTAGTTTTTAATTACGAAGACTATTATCAACTACGCACAGATAAATATATATACATATAATATATGTACTACCGAATATTTTTTTTTTTCAATAAATAAATTCTAATTTAGATGGATGACGGTGAATGACTATGGTATGAGCTTTGCACCTTTCCCTCCTCAAATTCTGAATCCAACCATGCATTTTTCACGTCATTCAACATACATATCCGGGAATACTTACAAGCTACAATAACATGTAATTAAATTGCTTTAAAAGTAAGAAACGTATAATAGTAACATTTGTGTGTATTTTGATGTATGCATATTTGACGAGCTCAAACATTTCATTACGTAACGACTATAATATTATGTTGTTATTAATATATTATTCCACCTCCAGAACGTTTTCATCGTCTAGACATCTTCTATTTATTATTTCGATGACGACGTGTAAATATACATTATTCCGGTAACACAGTAAAGTTGTTGATGGTGCATTCGGCAGTTTCAACGTTATTATAATTATCCACAAATCGAGTATTTATCGCGTTTCAAAACATCAATATAATATGCAGTCTTTAAGTAGGCACTCGTAGTTTAGCATTACAAAACATAGCACATGGCAACCAGCCATTAAAATATATCAATAATATCCCTCTTACCAGTATCTTAAACTACGCAACTCGCTCGTGCTACTCTACTCCACTGCACAGTACATGGGTATTCAATTTTTTAGGCAGCAGGTTACTCATTATTATTATTTTTTTTTTTTTGAATCCAGCGACCATATATTTTGTAATCAACATAATATGTATTGAATGATTAAAAATGAATTAAAAAATACAATATGCAATCCTTAAGATATTTGTATTGCTTTTGAATAAAGACAAGACACAGTTACATGGCGTACCTATTTATTTTAATCGTTTACCATTAGGTATACTACATTTTCAAAAAAAAAAAATAATAATAATAATAATAAATATAAATGTAATTTAAATTAGATTTAATATCACGAAAATACTGTGTCTAATAGGTCGAAGCGAGACGAGTGCCCGGCATTTAATCAGGTGGGAGTCGTCCTCGTAGCACCCCAATGTCTAAATTGATTTAATTTGGTATCCAAGCTGAAAATTGATTTTCTCCGTGATATATTAATTTAGGTACAATTTCAAGATTGTTGGTACGAATTGGTATAAATTATAGTACTGTACCTATCACAATTAATTTTAAAAATAAAATTAAAAATCCATAAATTAGGGTGGCCAGGTTAATCCAAATCATTTAGTCACTGTAAATCAGTCAGCATTTTTATTTTTAATCTTTTAAAATTAGTGAAATGTGTCATTTTTTTGAGAAATAAAAATATAAATAAATCGAAGTATATGATTTAGCTTATTTATTTATTATATATTTGCTGATAGTTGCAGTTTACATTCCTTTTTTTTTTCATTGTCGTTTAGTTAAAATATGTTTCTCTAATAGATGATCAACGAAATTCAAAACTATTTTTCGATTAGTCTTCATAACAACTTATAAAATAAAAATAAAACTTTTATACATCAAACATTAAATAACATAATAAATATTCTATTCATTAATCATGTCAATTTAATTTAACGCATTAGAAATAAATGTAGGTATATCAATGTTCGATTTGTGTGTCGACCTTAAATGGACCTTTTTTTTATTCATGTTGTTACGTTTGTTTTACACATTTAAGGATTGACCTAACCCTCTTCATAAAAAAAAAAAATGTTAAAAAATACGCCCTCCTCGACCTACAAGACAGCTGATGTTTCATTAGTTATTTCGTTGTAATACGCCTTTTAAAACGTCCACCTATTCAACCAGTACCAGTTACTAAAATAAATACTAACTGCAGGGTGTGATCGTCTGTATATTGACATTACCTATAATAATAATATATAATAGTATAGTATATTATTTTATAATTTAGATCAAATAATTCGTATTGGCAAATGCGTTTTATTTTATTTTTTATTTCGTATTCATTGATATGCCATTTAGTGGCAAAAAACGGTAGGCTATAATATGTTTACATCAAAATTATCATACTTATGTTAGGTCTCAAAAACAATATTTTATTTGGCTTACTGTAAAATTGACATACAATTTTAGACGAATGATTCCCAACGTTGGCGCTAGCGCCTTCTTGTGGGCTTTTTTTAATTTTGAAAGAAGTATTTTACTTTAAGAGGGGCTTAAGGAGGTAGTTATACTGTGACTTTCATTTTTATTATTTATTACTTATTGCAATGAAATATGTAGAAAACTACGTTCAATAAAAAATAAATTAAGTAATGTATCTAAGTAATATTATACAGAACTATGTATAGATATATACCTAACCTGTATATATATTATAACAATTTAGTATATAAAAATAAAAAAATAGAGTTTTGGTTTTTATTTAAATTATATTGTTGATTATAAAAATTAGTCAATAAATTTTTTTTAAATTTATTTGGGGGGAGGGGAGGTATGAGATTTTTGAAAATCTAATAAGGATGTTAATTAAGAAAAGGTTGGGAAACACTGCTTTAGACTAAAGAAGTAATAATTGAAGAAATTCGGAGCTCTTGGATTTTTTTTACAATAAATAGTACACATAGTAATACCACAATAAAGTTCGATTATTAAATTATTATTATCACTTACCGTACCAAGTATCGTTTACATTTTACAGTGACGAAACGCTCTAACAACTTTTTTAGTTTTGTTACCACAACAATGAGGTATTCAAACGATATTGTTACGAGCAAAATATAATAATACTTGACACACTAAATGTTATCGACCGAGTCGAAAGACGTAAACATAATTAATATTGTCAGTCAACTCGCACAACGCAAAGTTATAATGTAATTATGTTCTTTGCTAAATAGCTAAGAGTTGTGGTTATTATTGTTTTTTTTTACGATTATACATATATATTGTTACTTTTGTGTTAGATTATTTAAGCATGCTTAACATGCATTTTTTATATTTTCCAGAAAAACACATACATATATTACAATATATTAATAATCATACCAGGGTTTAGATTTGAATGATAAAAAAATAATAATAATTATATCAAAAAATGGGTTAACATTTATTATTTTTAGTTTTAAAAGTAATAACAATTTTATTAGAAATGTAAGTCTGTTTTGTTTCTGAATTATGTTTCAATTATCATTTTTAGATTTAATAGGTCTTCTGATTTCTTAATCTGAAATAATAATAAAAAAACCATTTCTATTAATAACGAATCTAACAACAACCCATATATTTTAATATTACGATGTATATTGAAAAAAAAAATGAATAATAAATTTGGTAAATGTTTTTCTTACATAACCTAGCATAAGATTAAGGAATACAAATTTCTTTACAAAATGTCAATCGGAAAACTAATTGTACTCGAAAAAATCTTTCTCTTTTAGCAATATGAACTAGTGTTAAAGGAGCAATGTTAAATGCGTTTGAATACCTACTTAAATAATTTTTGGTGGTTTTAGATCTATCTTGCTAACGTTTTACACACAAAAACATTCGACGTACACACAAACTCTATTCTAATATGTTAATGTTTTGTTACAATAACTTTAATTATTATTACAGTCGTCTATTAGTAGATTATTTTATTTTTTTGTATAGGTATCATGCATTTCTACTTGAAAAGAACGCTTTTTAATAATTGAACAGCGGGTAGATTTCGTAAATGGGTATTTAGAAAACTATGAATTACTTTTTAATACCGTCGTGTGGGCAGGTACAAGCGTGATAACAGAAACGCGAGGTACCTATATTTTACGATATAACTTGATAATATAGTTATTAAGTGCATTATACGTATAATACTATAATATGCGTAGACTGTAGATACATATTATTTATACAAAACCACGTAATAAATTATACACACATAGCATGAATTTAATTACACTGAGTGGGGGCATGGTTAAAAACTAAAAATTAAATTCTCCTACTTGATATAATAATTCATGCTAGCAGTGCGCCAGTACTATGCACACTAGTATGTTTAGGTATTAACTATTATGTGTAGGTAACTTGGCTAGTGGTCGTATTAAGATTGGTATGACAAATAATAATCGTAGTTTCTAGCGGTGTATATCTATAACCCTTTGTGTCTTATACTTATAGTGTTTGTAATAGTCAATATATATCATAATATTTTTTTGATTCTGAACGAAGTGATGAATGTATTGATTTTATAATGATGTGTTTTTTTTGTTTTTTTGTCTGTGTACAACCTGTTGAAATAATGATTCAATTTCAAACTTCGGGGGTGGTTTCTGTTTTAAAAGTGAATATCCTTGGTGCATTATAGAGGTCATAAGTAAGAATTTTCCAAAAGTAAAGTAACGGAAAACAGGAATTTTTACTTAAAACCAGTTTTTGACAAAATCGATTTTTTTATATGGTAGCAACTCAAAAACGGATCTGTAAATATTTGAAATTTTCATCAAATGTTTATATCAGTGTTATTTATCTACAGTTTAATTTTCAAAATATTTCGTCTTTAAAATAATGTTGGGTGCCCAAAACAACTTGAACATTTAATACAAGGTTTTTTATAAGTTGTTCTTATTGTAGTTAAAATAAATCAAAAATCGTTAATCACATTTTTTTTTTTTTATAAGCGTTTAAAGTTCAAAATTCATATTTTTTTTTTGTATATGGATATCTAAGTTTAAAAAATTCAACACTAAGTTTTCCATAAATTTTCCTTCACATAGTAGCTATAGAGAAAACTCGAAGCGTCATAATAGGAAAAAATGTTATGAGTACCTGTCTGAATTTAAAATTTTTATGAATTCGCGTAACGATAAAGATTTTCAATATATATTATTATTCAAGAACTATAAGTCGTAGTTACTTGAAAATTTCACCAGTTATTTAGATTGGAATTTTCTTTACATAATTCAATTTTCAAAATATTTCGCTTATTTTAAGGCTATTTATAGGCATTTGAAATATTCATTTTTTTTTATTTATTTATTTTTATAAATATTAATAGCATTTTTTTGGCTAACTCAAAATACTTAAAAATTTAAGATAAAGTTCCTCATTAGTTACCTTTATAGTGATTTAAAATAAATACAATCATATATAAGAATACATAGGTAGGCACATTTTTTTTTTAGTTAAGTTCAAATATTGAAAAAAATTCATCAAAATCATGAATATTTGCAAATTATTTTGTAATTTAAATTTATAAAAAAGTTTGTATAAGTAGTAAAGAGTTGAAAATTTAATACTGGATAGGTTAGGTTAGGTTATTAAAATTTTATTTTTAGAGAATATTAAAAAATTTATCATTCTATTAATATTAACTGAATGGTTGAGATTTATGCAGATTCAGAGACTAGAGATAAAATACTATTATGCATAGTGGGCGGGGACAAAAACCACAAGACGATCATACAGTGAATTGTGACTATTAGCCATTAGGTAGAAATGCATTGTAATATCCATTTGTGCATGACGATAACACGAGTGCGCTCGGTAAATTGTGAATTATCATAAAAATATAATTATTATTGCTATTGTTGTTTTTATCATCCACGTCACGCATTTTTTAAGCACTTATATTGTATTATTATAGTCACCCGTATTAATTTGTTCAAAACTTCGTGCCCAAACGAACGTTAACGATATTATATCATGGACAAAGCGTTAATAAAAGTATATTACAGCGATTATTTAATTTTACGGACGAGTCCGTATTATTAATATAATATAGTTTTATTTCTAGTTTGATAAATGTACCGAATATTCAAAAGTCGAAATTATTACACGTCACGGTTGCAGATAATGCGCGGAGACAACGGCCATTATTTATGTTCGTTCGCTGCGTACAGCGTTCCGTTAATCTGTGGATAACGTTTTGATATTATAATATAATAATACATACACATCGTCTACAAAACAATAACATAGTACAGATATTATTATTATCATCGTCATCGCACACGATTTAAACATATCAGTGTTTTGAAGACACTGCGCCCCACAAAGGATTCGAAGACATTTCTTTAAACGTAATACATAACATTATATACTACCTTATTAATTATATTATTTCTGATGGTGTACTTTCGTGGCAACGTAATAATGCGAGTTTCGGAATTTTCCTCAGTTTTTTCCGTAACCGCAGCCTAAGAACGTCTAAGGAGACTTATTGGTGGTGGTCCGACGATGACATTGTGACGGCGTGCCATTTTCCCCGTCAGGCCGAACATACTTTAAGACGCGGCACGACGATCAACGAAACGACGAAACACAGAACGACGAAAACGATGACTTTGACGAGTGTTTCGCTTGCGTTCATTTTGGAGTTACTGTTGAAATTCGATATCGCAGTTTTTTAGTATTACACACGGTTTTAGGCATATTGCAGCTGTGTTTACACAAAAACAATAATAATTATATATGGTTTTAACATCGAACGCATAATATTTACGATAATTTTTTTTTTCATCCTACTATTGTTCTAGCCTTCTGTTTTTATTCTGTAAACATTCATTCGATAACTGGATACAAAATAACAGCTGACCGAAACGCCATCGAATTCACGAAACACTTAAAACAAGATTCTAATATTTAGAATCCATCGACGATCGTAGTAATTATAATATGTGTTTGACAAAAACGATTTGGACGGTCAAAATAACGAATTACGATTGGCACACGTTTTTTTATCAGGAAAACCAGTAAAAATAATTAAGTTCTTGTCCAGTTTGCAGTCGACAGTCGTCCTGATTAATTAATATAATCTCATGGATCGCATATTGTAATAGGATATTATAGTTATTATTATAATCTTTAATTTATGATGTGCGGGATGTTTATTATACGCAAATAGTCTGGAAACTTTTTATTTACAACGGAAGAATGTTGATAACTCAAAGAGAAATTAAAAATTAATTGGACTTTGTAAAAACTTTAAGGTTTTTGGCAGCAGAAAATGTCCTTTTTACACATTTTATTGTCGGGAAAAAATGAATAGCCAAAGAATATTTCCATTAATTAATATTGTTAAATATTTGCGTAATGTTCACATAAACACTATAAATGAAAACAGACGTTGTGATAATTATTATCTATGTATAATATTTTATATCTCAGTTGAATATAATTTATACAATACAGTATACATATATATTTTAAGTTTTAACTACAAACAAACAAATAATTAATTTATAACTTACAGGTTACATAATAAGTTATACAATTACAATATGACCCATGGTTAATTAACCATAGTTGAGATTTTTTTTAATTAAATTTAAAATATTCTGGTTCAATTTTTTCACAATATCTATAACGATAAATTAAACGAGAGCATATTTTGATTATTTTAATTTAGAAACTGTCACATTCCAGGTTTGTGATCCAAAAACAACCTATTTTAATTTTGTATCCGTTTAATAAATTTTAATCTAGTGAAAGAAGAATAAATTGTTTTAGGTGTTATTATAATAATATTGAAAAAATTATTTTTTTAATTCTCTAAAAACATAATGTTATGCTAATTTGCAATAAAATGATAAATGTAATTAATATATTAAATAATAGTACAAATTAAAAAAAAAAAATGGTAGAGGCTTATAATATTTAGTCAAATAAATCATAATATATAATATTCTAACTCATCATAATGTATACGGCACTAAAAATATGCGATGTGATATTTTAACGATTTCCTCTCTGGTTAAAACTGATGTTTTTATTTAAATTATTTTTAAATGTTGAAACAGTCTGTTTTATACAAATTTTTTCCTAATTAATTACACTTTTAAATTTTGAACGAAGGGAGAGGTACCTATTTTCTGTTGTTTTTAAAATAATCGTTTTTATTTTCACTAAATACTTGTTTTTAATATAGTTTTTTTTTCATGTTTATTTTTACAAGTCATTAATAAATACTATGCTGTAGAATATCAAAAACTACGTAATACATGGTCGTAAATATTACAATACTGTTAATTAATCTTAAGTCAATCTGTAAAGCAGTTGGTTGACTGTCGACGTTTAGCGTTGTTATTATCTAAAGTTGAACTATAACAGTGAATCTCGTAATTAATTAATTGCATGTAAGTACGCGATATTTGCGCGTTTTACACACACGAACCTCTCGTCGTTATTTATGTTTTTTTTTTTTTTTAATTATTAAACCAAGTCATAAAATACAATATCTTTTCGATTTTAATCCATCTCTGTAAAGTATTGAAAAATGGGTTTTTTTTAATTTTGATTATAATACATATTTATGATGATACGATATAAGCATGTTTATTTTCATTTTCCTTTAATAGGTGATGAGTTTATTTAAATTCTGATTTTTTGATTTCTTTAGTATACTTAAGGATCAAATAGGTAGTAATGTATTTTTAGATATTATTAAAGGAGTATCATGTGCTGATACAATTTTGTTTTAAAGTGAGAACCAATATTTTTAGTGATAATAGTTAAGTAGATGATTTTTTTGGAAATATTAATACGATCTTACAGAAATATAAAATATATGTTATATCAGATTTACTATTTATTGTATTATGTTTGAAAATTTATTTTAAAATTATAAAATGTTGATTTTTACGTGTTTTACAATTTTTATCACACAAAACAGAAAGCATTTGACGTTAATAATATACACTGAATAATGTCAACTATTCCATCAGTTAAATTTTTAAATGGAGCATATTGTAAATGGTTTATTAAATGAGAAAGATAATTTATAAAAAAAAAAAATACCTAAAACATTTATAATCGAATCTACTGAATTAATTATCATATTATTACTTTTATAATTAAAAACTAATATAATATTAAAATTAGTGATGGATCGGTTCTCAAAAAAATCATCGATTTCGTTTCTTGTTCAATTCTAATATACATAAAGGTTTTGATACCGATTCTTTTTTTTTTAATTTTATTTAAAATAAAAACAATTCATTTATAAAGAATTGTATTAATATGCATTCAGAATTTGTATAAAAACCATAAATAATAATTATAATCTACTAATATTTTTTTTTTTTATTTAATTCCTAATTATTTATTTACTTAGATTTTTGTTGAGAAACACCAACATCCTCACTTTGTTTGGGCTAAGTCTGCTTCTATTCTCATCAAAAATCAACCCTAATGTTGAAAAAAGTCTTTAAGGAAAAACAGTTTCTGGTAGAGCACAAATAATGTTGTACTCTAGGAAAGTCATAATCCTTTTTCAAATATTGGAATATGTAAGTATCTGGACTCATATTTGGCTTCTTTAAGTAAGATTAGGTATCATCTTTGGAACTAATAGAAATGTTTAGTTTATTGTTTCTTTTTGAAAAAAAATAACTGGTATCGATAAATAATTATGCTTGAACCAACAATTATCGGTTCTTTCGATTTTCAAAGAACCGATAACTAGATACCGGCACTTCCCCAGCTGTTATAATAATACTAAATAATTATTGATTAAAATCTAGTGTTGTTCGGCATTTTAACGAAATACGCGATTTTGTCCAATGGTATCTTGTAGTTGTGTATCCATCTGGATCCCTTTCTTAAGCTACCCTCAATTCCATCTTGCCACACACCGGCCGGCAAGTAGACTTCGCGTTCTGTAGCTCCTGGTCTTAGTATGGGCGCCACGATGACTTCTTCGCCTATGGAGAACTCGTCTTTCACGATGTAGCACGTCGTGTCTGACGGGTCCAACATCCACAGTGGTCGTATTAATGGTACCGCAGTTTCCAATGCTTCTTGGACATAACGCTTCAGCAATGGATTGATCTAACACAAATTAAATACACATAATGTCGTAATATGATTAACGTGACAATAAATTTGAATAAATTCGTTAAATTATATACGATGGAGGAGGGTAAGAGAATAGTCTTTCGGAAACATAATACTATTCTTAAAACATATACTATAAATATAATATTTTCTTACACCTACATTATATGATTGAATGACACGACATATGAGTGTTTCTAAATAACATACGAGTATGCATAGCATATTTTACACACATTTTAGGATGCGTCTATAATCTAATTATGTACGTCGTCACTGTAAATACTAATATTTATTTTTGAAGTTTGTGTACGTAATTGAATAAAATGTACGGCATAAGACTATAATAACATTATAACAATATCGACGATGACGTTAGGGCCGATAGGGCCGATAGGATTACGGGCGCTCAGTGATCAAAAACTTTTACAAGTGCGTACGTGTATAATACGCTTTTGGTTGTATCCATTAGAAGTGTGTGATCAAATTTCAGTCATGAAACTCCGGTGAAATTGTTGATTATTGGCCGTTATCAACCGATGTGGCAAGACTTTTATAACTAAGACGTGACTCCCGACGCTAAACTTTTCAAAACATTCGTTTTGAATTTGTTGCTTTTATAATATTCACTCTCTTAAGCTTCCGCTAAAACCTACAGCGTGTATACAACGTGCAGAAATAATCGAATTTAATGTATTGTACCAGTATTATGATAAAAACTTTGGAAACAAAGCACTTGGTGGGGAGCTAAAGTGATTGTAAAAATCCACTATAAATGATCTGGTAACCAAACAAAATGGATATTGGCTAGATTTAATAAAAAAAAAAAACATATGCTAAAATAATTAATAATATCGTACGATACGATTTCAAGTAAAAATTACTCACTGTTTGCTGTCGAAGTGAAGTCAAGTTCTTCGTTAACTGGAGTACTTGTGGATCACAATCGCTCGGCAGCCTCGCATACCTAATCACTGGTAGAAACGTAGCCAACTGCATCCATCTCATAACCAGTTCTCGGCTTTCGTTATAGTTTTGTCCACGTTGCTTGCATTCTTTTAGCGATTGGGTCTCCAATAGTTCTATCGATGGGTTGTCTGAATAAAATAAAAATGAAATACACAAGTGATATTATATAGTGGTAATTGAGGGCTCGTTACCCGGTGGAATCAAGGCGTGCAATGAAACATTTCCGACTTGAAAGTCTCCGCCGACAGGACCAGGCAGCAGGAACGGATATCCAACTATTCCGTATGTAAGCATAGTCGGTATGATCACTTGAAGTGAGTCCCAAGTCGAGGCTAGTGACAGTAACGACACGAAAATTGGAGCCGGCGGCCGGCTGATGGCCGAAGACACGCCGAATACGTTCACGCTGTCTGAAACGGTCTGCGTGAAGAGCGATTTGTAATAGTCCGGATTCGTCAGATTTTCAGCAAACAGATAGTGCCGCGGTAGGTCATAAGCGGAGCCTGAGTTTAAAAAATTAAGACAAATAAAACAGAAAAACCATTCATGCGTTGTATGCTTGTTTGGTATTCGATATTTGGATATTTTGTTCAATATGTTTATTTACCCATGTCTAAGTAAAACGCGTCAAATTGGTATTTTTCCACGAGATCTTTCAACTGCTGCTGTAACCATGGTCCACAGTTTTTGTTGGTTATGTCTAACATGCCAGCACTTTGCACAGTTTTATATCTGGTTAATGCCGGAACGTCACGTTCATTTCCAATTTGCTTGACCTGAATGAGAATGAGTCACAAAAACGATAATAATATTATTATTTACTCCTAAATATTATTTCACTCTTGGTGCTTACGAGAATACCCTCTCTGACGGCCTTTGCAAAATTTCTTGACTCGGTGCTGATGAATGGTTGTATGGTGACCACAATGCGAAAACCTCTCCTGTGGATTATGTTGATCGTCTCTTTCATGGTGGGAAATCTCTTTTGGTCCAACGAAAAATCACCCATTTCTGCTTGCCAGAACTCGTTCAACAAAACGTGTCCTAAAAATTGCAACGATAACACGGGTAATTAATGATCGAAAATTTATTATGCACTAAAAACATAATACGACGCGAAAATCCGAGAAAATTGTCAAAATATGCGTCTATAAAAAAAAATAAAAAAAAATGCACATTTAAGTTATTAATCAATTTACAAACACAATTTTTAAAGTCACATGTCAATGTTTTTCAGATAATTATTTTAGATAATATTATTTAATCCAATTAAAAAAAAAAAAAAAAATTAATTAATACTAAAATAATATTATCTAATTGAAAAACATATATAATGGATTTTAAAAACTGTGTTTGTAAATTGATCTTGTAATTTGATTTTAATTTATTTTTATTACTGTAAATAATTAGTTATTTAATAAAAATCAGTTGACATACTTGACTATAATTTCAATTAGTAAAAAGCAATATTTTATTTAGTAAAAAATAAAAACGTCTTGTTTTCTTAAATTATGGGCTGTTTTGTTTTTTTTATTTTTTCCATTAGTTTATAATAATTATTATAGCCTATTAGTATTTGTCTTTGATCGAAATTATAAACACCCGATTCGGTGTGGAATTAAATATGTTTGGCAGCTGTCTTAATGCATTACTACAAAAGGGCTATGATTTTACCTTGTTTTATAAAACCCAGCGTTATGATATCCTCTGTGTAGTTGACCATTGTGGACTCGTTGAGTAATTCTTTTCTGGATGGCGCCAGTTGCCAGACGGGCTCCGTCAGCAGCGAGTTTATGATCTCGGTGTCGGATGCTTTCAGCCCGTCCCACAACATTTTCTCGGAAAGGGCCGTATGCAGCGTCTTCATATTTCGCGCCGAGCATATTGTATAATTCAAGACGGGCAGGTCAGTCGTCCGGCGGTAGGCGAAGTCATCGTGGCTCGCCTGAACGAACGATGGATAATACATTATTTCACATGTCGAAAGTAAAATACGAAAACGCGCCTTTTCACCAGCTACATCCAACACGAACCTTTATGCATAGCCTGTTGTCGCGGCCGGCATTTATGGACACGTGCAGTGGCGTGTTAGAGTGCACCGTGATCGCTACTCCTTTTGAGTTTATAAAGTATCGTCCAAGAACACTGCCCCACCGGTGTCTGCCAACGTGTCCGGTAATGAAAGGCGACATTTCCACCCTCCCCAATTGAACCGGCCATGCCATGCCCAATGATCTACCACCACCATACCTGCATACGTCCAATATGTTTTCAATATTACAATGATAACATTAACATATTATTTTAAGCACGTGTAAAATTATGGTTTGTCTTAAAAATATTCTGATTTCATTTGTTTTATACACTGTTATGATTATTATTTTGGTTGACGTACATTTTTACGACTAAAAAATTTTGTACTCTGCATTTATACTATAGCTATCGCTGCAGGTATATATGTATATAAAATAGGGTAGTAAGTTATTTGATGTATTTTGGCAACACAACGTAATAGCTATTAAACGTAGGCATTCTCGTTGATCGTCGCTTTTCGCAAAATGACATTTTACAAATTTCATCACAAAACGTGGTGCGTGAACTGACGTGACGCGCGTGGTGGAAAAGTGAGTGGTTGGATGGCTGTAAAATATTTATGGGTGGTGGGGACTGCAGATGCATTGTCAAGTATATAACTATGCATAAACGGATTTTTGGAAACGCACTTTGAGACTGGTGTAAAATAAAATTTACGTCTTCCCGGGGGCTGAAAACTTACGACATTGCAACGAGAGTTCGCGTGTTTGGTGATATCGATTGCCACGGTCGCGTATAATATATTATTAGAATACACGGTGTGGAATTCCGCTGCTCCATAACACCATTATATTATTAGGCAGATACTCATGTCTCCTTTATTATTATTATTATTATTACACCGATGTTCATGAGCGTTGCTTTACGATTTGCCGATAACCGGTCGCTACGTTATAATAATAATATGATAATATTATTATGCTATTCGACTAACCAATGGCCGTATTGTTCGCCGTCCTCGTAACAGTCTATGGGGTTATATTTATCCGTCAGGCTGAACCACTCCACCGTGTAGCAGTTCAGGCCCTCCGGTCTTTCCTCGTGGGACAGATACAATCTGGCCTTTTGCATCCATTCGAAACACTGCGCGTTGGAAGGCGTACGGTGTCCCGCCAAGCAATCGAAAGCTTTTTCCCTCTCCGCCAGATCCACGCCGAGGTAACCGAACGCTATCTCGTGCCCGTCGACACCAAACAATCGCAAGAAACGGTCGTCTTTGTTGAACCTCGTGTACTTGAAATATGCTTTCTAGACATAACATAAACACTACGTGACTATTATAATATATAGGTATATATATGACCCGAAATATTATAGTACATCGTACATTTAGTACGTCATTGTACAAAATAGGGAAAGTTTTTGAACATAACTTGACTTAGGTAGTTGACAACTGGTAAGTGAAGGTAAGTCATCACTAATAACTTCGAGTTAATAAAGTATAAATTACACGTGATATAGTTTATATTTAGGTATAAAGAATTTAAGATAATATTAGAAAAAATATTAATTTCAATCAATGTTAAAAATTTGAATTCATTTAATTCCTGGGTCACACGAGTATAATATAGTGATCGATTGTTATAAATTGACCATTTATTATACAGCTTATATACTTATTAAGTAATTTAGACAATTATAAACAATTGGTACACAAAATTCAATCACAAGTCGACACTAGGTTAGGTAGGGTATAAGATAGTTAATGCATTTCTTTGAATACGCATTCAAATCATGTCATATTGTTATTCGAAACCATGTATTATCCAATACGATTATTGTTAAAATTCCTACATTATTTTAACTCACCTGAAGCACGTGACGGTCATAATAGACGTGAGCGAATTTCAGGACGCAGACTATCACGACGAACAAAAATATAATTAACGCTCTCAGCTTGTAATCAGCTTGTACTTCTTTGTTTTTTGACATTTTTTGTATATTCATCTGTAATAAGTTTTTTGTTGTTTTTTCATAATTTATTAAATCCCATAAAAATAAAGTGAAAAAAGCGGGCAAGTGAGTACCGCTCTGCTGTACATTAGGTGCCGTATGGATCATTATTATATATTATAGGAGTGTTAAATTTGAATCCAATGATAGTTATCATTGTATACGAAAAACGATTCTGAACGAAGATGATTTGTCAGCCTAGGATATAATTTCTAGTGGTTGGTGAAAAAGGTGGTTTATGTTTTAATGGCCTGAATACAACAAAATTTAAGTTCTTTTATAATAATTGTAAGTTAAACTTATGAAAAACCTTGTATTAAATTTTCAACTCTTAGCTACTTATACAAAAATTTTTATGAAATATACCTACAAAATAATTTGCAAATATTCATGGTTTTGACGAATTGTTGTCAATATTTGAACTTCAAATGCTAATAAAAAAAAATTGTGCCTATGTATTCTTATAATTTTTTAATCACTATAAGAATAACATATGAGGAACTTTGTATAAAATTTTCAAGTATTTTGATAGGGCCAAAAAAATTTTATCGACACTTCAAAAAATTGAAAATTTCAGTTGTCTATAAATAGCTCAAAAAAACTCAAAATATTTCGAAAATTAAATCACGTAAAGAAAACGCTAGTCTTAATAACTGATAAAATTTTCAAGTATCTACGACTTATACTTTTTGAATAATAACAAATATTTAAAATCGTTTGAGGATAAATCGTTATCGTTACGCGATTTCGTTAAAATTTAAAATTCAAACGCACTTAAAATTTTTCCTATAATGATGCTTCGAGTTTTCTCTATAGATACTTGAAGGTAAACTAATGGAAAACTTAGTGTTGTATTTTTAATCCTTAGTTATAAACACAAAAAAATTTATGATTTTTCAACTTCAAATAATTTGCAAATATTCATGCTTTTGACGAATTTTCGTCAAAATTTGAACTTCAAATGCTAATAAAAAAATATTGTGCCTATGTATTCTTATAATTTTTTAATCACTTTAAGAATAACATATGAAGAACTTTGTATAAAATTTTCAAGTATTTTGAAAGGGCCAAAAAAATTTTATCGACCCTTCAAAAAAAAATTTTCAGAAAAATTGAAAATGTCAGTTGTCTATAATAGCTCAAAAAAACTCAAAATATTTTGAAAATTAAATCAAGTAAATAAAATGCCAATCTAAATAACTGGTAAAATTTTCAAGTATCTACGACTTATACTTTTTGAATTATAACAAATATCAAAAATCGTTTGAGGCTAAACCGTTATTTAGCGCGGTTTTGTAAAAATTTAAATTTCAAACACTCATAAAATTTTTTTGTCTGAATCCGGTAGAGTTTTTTTTACAGATAATTGAAGAAAAATGTATGGAGAACCTTGTACCAAATTTTCAAAACTTAGTTATAAAAGAAAAAAATTTATGATTTTTCAACTTCAAAATTACTTGCAAATTTTCGCGTTTTCGACAGATTTCGTAAAAATTTGAACTATAAACGCTTATAAAAAAAAATTGTGACTAACGATTTTTAATTTTTTTTAGCTACATTAAAAACAACTCATAAGGAACCTTGTATTAAATTTTCAAAACTTTTTGGTCATCCAAACATTTTTTATCGACACTTTAAAAAAAATTTCTCAAAAAAATCGAAAATTTCAGTGGTCTATAAATAACTCAAAAAAAGTCAAAATTTTTTGAAAATTTTACTATATACGGATACCACTGACATTAACATTTGGTGAAAAATTCAAGTATTTTCAGTGATTAGTTTTTGAATTACAACCATAAAAAAAAATCGATTTGGTCGAAAACTGGTTTTGCGTTAAAATTCCCGTTTTTCCGTCATTTTTTTTTGGTTTTTCCCGGCGCTTTTGAAAACTATTGGAAATTTTTTACTTTTGACCCCCCAAAGTACAAACTACATTCACTTTCCTATCCGAAACAGGGTCCACTTTTTAAAATCGGAGCACTTTTACTGCTCCAAAACGTGGTGACAGACACAAAAAAAAAAAAAAAAAAAAAAAAAAAAAACACACATCATTGTAAAATCAATACATTCATCACTTCGTTCAGAATCTAAAAGGAAGTAGGCACATTACCAAAAGTTTTTCCCTTAACAAACTCGATATTGAGTTGACACTTGTGAGTGAATTCACAGACATATCTGTATCATCTAGAGTCCCGTACTTGTCTGAGTCTGATTGGGATGCTGTCGAGGATCTTCTAGTCACCTGAATAACCGGTGATCTAAATTCATTAAAAATGTATTTTAACAATTATCATATATAATATAAACAAAAAAATATATTTAGTATTTTTATAACGGACACATAAAAACTCTCAAATTGTATTAATGAAACAAAGTTATATTACAACCAGCACAAACAATGAACTCGGATAAAAGATGTGTATATAGTCTTATACTCTTATTGTGAGCCCAAAGTTAAATTAAAACTTATTTTTATAACCTTTCAAAATTTTGCAAGAATTAATTGCTCTTTGTGCTTTTTTTTTAGAGAGGATTTATATAATTGTTTATAAAGTTAAGTTTGATTTATAATTAATATAAAGCCAAAAATACGGTAATTATTTTCTAGTTTTTCATCGAAGTAATTTATTGGATTTGTTCAGGATTTCCGTTTAAATTTTATACAAAACTATGCTTACATAATTATTATATTCTTGAGCAATCTTTAAATATAATATAAATAAAGGTAGGTACCTGCCTACTATACATAATATATAAATTAATTTAAAATATTAATAATTCTTTTGTATGTTTTTCAAATAAATACGGTAAATGTGTATTAAAATAATTATAATTTTTACAATTACGTATTCATAATTACAATTCGCATTGTAAACTTCTAAAAACCATAATATTCTTAATTAAAATTCCATATAGTTAATTAAATAATTAAAATATTATTAATGATTTATATAATTTATAGCATAGTACTTCGTTATATTTTATTATACTGACATAAAACATATGATTTTATAATCTCATAAATCTCACAAATATGTAAACATACCAAAAATACAGATATAAAAAAACTAAAATGTATTTACAAAAAGTGTTCAATGAGTGTATTGATATTTGAATTTGGAAAACAATATCTATTTCCTTTCCAGCAAGTTTACTGTCGACTTCGAATAGATTTATATAGGTTTTTAAGGTTTGTTTTCTTTGGACATAACGATATATGGATATATTTAAATTATTAGATAATAAGGGTAAGAATATTAAAAATAATAATGCCCAAAAAAGGACCGGAAAATCTCTTTTAATAATTTGATAACATGCATGTATATTATGTTTATTTATGTGTATGATTGTTATCAAAATAGTTTTGACCACTCGAGGGTATGGGATACGTTTCGATTACATATTAAAAACGAAACAATACTACCTATTCTTGAATACCCTAAGGTTTGAGCCCTTCTCCGCTTAGCTGCTCTATTGTCTTTTATTTGCCGACGTTTTTTTCATGTATATTATTATATTATACGAGTCGTTATTTGTGATTTTTCTGTTTTTACTGTTATTTGTTTTCGCAGCGAGACATATGCGTACCTACTTCGTGACATATAACCTCGTCTGTTTGCCTTATTTATACTCCACGTGTACATCCGACTTGTCTATATGCTGCCGTCTCTTGAGATGTCGGCGACGCAACATGACACGATATTTAATATACGCATATATATACAAAGATTTATAAGATACGCTTAAAATATTGTTGTTAGTGAGAATTTCAAATTAAAATATGGTGTTAGTGATTATTCTAATTAATTTAATGTGACGGTTGAGAAACGCTTAATTAATAAACGTGTTTAACAGTACAATATTATGTATACTGACGTATTTTTTTGATTTTCAAAATATTCTCTCCAATCATTCCAAAAAACTAAAATTCCTTCGACTAAAACAAATCTTTAATTTTTAAACGATCGATTGTTGCATTAAAAAGTCACATTAACGAGTCCTGAACTCAAACAGTCAACCGTATGCTAACTATTTTCAAGCATGATTCAAAGGCGAAAAAAAATATGATACAACTACAAGCATACTGCACATATTTTTATTTGATTATAATTATATATATTTTTTCCTTATTTTACAGACCATTTTTTTTTTTATTTATATAAAATGTTATACTCTTAACTTGTTCTTACGAATTATTTCTATAAACTATTGGTTTGAATATTGAATCAATTGAAATTAATTTTCTTCAACTGAACTTTTTGTTGTTTGTTTTTTTAAAAAAAAACTTTAATATAAGAATATAATTGTGAGACTAATTAGCTAACTAAAGGAAAAATGTATGCTTGCATGGTCGCAATGTTTTATTTATGGTCAGTAGAGTTAAATACTTATTTTGAAAAGGATAAAAAATAATGAAAATATCTTTATGATGTTTTAATTTGTATTCTGATATACGATTTAAAGTAGTTAAATTTTATATAATAACAATGTAGTGAAGTTATATATATTTCAAAATAATAAGGATTCTATAAAAAAATTTATAAATAAATCAATATGTGTAACTGGTTTTAGACAAGCAAGTTTTTGGTGCAAAAATAATCATTGTAATATTATTTTGTAAAGACTTCAAACTTCAAGAAAATGTACTGTAAAAATAATAGAAAAAATTTACATTTTATAGTATACAATATAATATCATGTATAATATAAATAATATATAAGGGTGTATCTTATATTTACAACGCATATATAAGATTGTTTTTTTAATAGGTAAATTTCAAACCATCGTTTTAAAAATAGGTTTATGTAGTAGTTTGTATTATATTATAGCACCTAACACAATATGTATATAATATTATAAATTGGTTTAAAATTAATTTTTTCAAACTTTTGTCACTTAAATCATAGTTATTTCTCCAATGAACAATTTGCATAATACAAAAACTATTAAAATATTATAGTTTTCATATTAAGTATAGAGCTACGCCATTCACAATAATATTAGCGTTTTAAAACATAAGTACCTATATTGACTATACGTTGCGCCGTGTTAAAATAGTAAGTATGATAATAATAATAGTAATTTGATAGGTTACTAAGACACGTGTTGTTGGTAATTATTAATCTCTCGAGATATATACCTATTATCGGTATTAATTTGAAAGTGGTAATTACTCATGATATTTTAAAACGATTTATAGTTAGGCTCGGTTTTAAAATACGACGTTTTATTGTTAATTTATACGTTTAAACATAAGAAATGTGTATTAAATGTAATCGTTAATTCTATTTTAAAAATTATAAAAAAATGAGAATAATTATTGATCATTGTGTAATTTCCAGTTACATTAGATAAAAATATATATATATTTTATTTTATTATAGTATTATTATATCACATTGATAAAATAAAATATAGCTGTTTTAGTTAATGAAAACGATTAATTGATTTGTTATAC
This sequence comes from Aphis gossypii, assembly GCF_020184175.1. NCBI lineage: Eukaryota > Metazoa > Arthropoda > Insecta > Hemiptera > Aphididae > Aphis > Aphis gossypii. Next base: position 3,075,255 of record NC_065531.1, read on the forward strand.
AATTTGAATTTTATATTATTTTTCTACCGATTACAATAGAATTATTATTCAATTACGAATTTTAGTAGAGTATTTTACCAAAAATATAGTCATTTACAAATGAAAAAAAATGATGCAGCTATATGCGTTGTAAAAATTTAAAATGTACATGCATTACTTGGTCGACAAAATGAATTAAAAATATATGTTAATTTTTTCAGTAACATAATTTAAGACATAATACAACTATATTTTTATTTAGAATTTGATAAAAAAAAGTTTATATTTTTGGAAATATATAATATATTATTAATTTCAAATTTGTTTAGTGGATATATATTTTTTAATATAACATTTAATAACAAGCGTAGATTTAACTTGGAAAGTGTAATATAATTAATATAATCTGAAGATGGAAAATTCGGTGTGGTAGTACTCAACAAGTTGAAGTACATCCATTATTCCACTTATTAACTAACAAAAAATGTAATATTTTTAATAAAACATAATCAACAGTTTACATTGTGTATGTAATTCTTTGATCGTGCAGCTAACAATTAACTTGAAAAAAACCTAATATAATCTATTTATTTTTATAGTATATAGATTAAAAATATATAATTATAATTAATAGAAATAATAGTAAGACATATTATTAACTAGCAAAGAATTTTACCACAAAATAAAATAAAACTTTAATGATTTAATATTAATACTTATGTTGCATTATATTGAAACATATTTAAGTATTTACGCTATTTAATAGTATTTAATCGTATCAATTTAAAAAAAAGTGCATAAATCGAAAAATAATTAAAAGTTGGTATCTTACCGGAAATATAATATATATTGCTAACTATATAAGTAGTTAACATTAAAAATTGTCTGAATTTAATAACTAGACTGCGGTTATCAAAGAAAGGTTGACGACCATAATGAATAATAATATGTTTTTATTATAGAAAAGCATACTACACAATGCTTGGGGAATATGAAAAAAAAATCTCATGAGTATAATATGAATAACTGCTCTATTGCAACACACGGTTCATTTACGAGTCATAAAATGTAAAAAAAAAAAATACCTACTTCGGATTAATATTTAGTTGGTGGCAATAATAGCAATACACTCGTACAAAGTTAAAAACTAGGGCAACCAGTGTTACTTTATATTTTGTACGTTTACTATTTTTAAAAATTATATATTTATCGGTTAGACAAAATATTAAATAAAAACACGGAAAATCCATTACGCGATTTGAGGTCACCCTCAGTATATAGTTTAATGATATAACACAAGAATCAATATTTATAATGTTTATTTATGTACACAATGGCAAATAAAATGAAAAGTTTTTTTCAAATTTGTATGTCAACTGGTCGAATCTCTGATAAATCTAACCGGATGTAACGAAGCAAATTATTATAATAAAATATTGAAAAGTTCAATACTGTAACGATAAAAAATAATTGTTATTGTTAGTTTAGAAAAAAAAAACGGTTTTGAGTTTTCGGTGTCTTACAGTAGTTGGACGCAGGAAAAAGAACTTTTTAAAAACGCAATCGACTATCCTTATGTTATAAAGCTCTCATTGTCTCGGTGTATGCGTAAACTATATTATATGTATGTATAATATGATTTTTCTCGAATTCAGTGTGTTATCTCGTACTATTTCATTGTCGTTTGTATAAAATAAGAGACGCACGTTTCCGCATTAAAATATTTTGTGTTTCATTACTCCTTATTAACAAACACTAAGTTATATTGAAACCAAGATATCTTAGTGCTTCGTAGACGAGTACCATGATTGATAAACTTCTGCCATTTCTAGAAACTTCATATCGGTCAATCTCGCCATCTAAGTTGGCTTGCCTTCATGCATTTGCATGTACCATCTATTGCCGTACATAGAGTATCGTCTGAATCAACACATATACATAAAAATTAGTGTTGTAAAAACTTTATTAAGAATAAAAAAAACACCATCAATTTTAATCTTTAACACATAAGGTACGCTTCCGCTGCGGTTGACACTCCCGGAAATTTCCGTGAACGTTCCTTCCAATGACCGGAAATAGAATAGTTCTCGGGAATATAAAAAAAAATATATGAATATTATTTTTCCACGAAAACGGTGGCTCAGTGAATATTTCTTAGGTTATTTTATTTTATAACTATTTTTCTATTGAAAACAAATTACATATTGTATCATAGAAATTTATTACGGTATAATTTAATGCTATAGTTTATTATAGTATAGTTTTATTATTATTATATTATAATAAAATTTAGCTAACCACAAATTACAATAATATGATTATAAAAGGTATCCATAGACCATGCTAAATAATTATATTATAATCATTTAATCATATGAAAGTGAGTCGTTCAAATATTATATACAATTTAACAATTATAAACCCTTCAACTGCATGGTTTATCTAATGGGTAATAAATTATTTAGAAAAACTATTTTGGTTATTGAGAGTACAATAGATGTGATAAGCACCATGTGGATGTTAATGTTTACTAGTTATTAATTACCTAAGAACTTTTTTCCTATTTGCAATCTTTAAAACTTAATAAAATATGCAATTGTACTGTTTTACTACTACAGCATTAAAAAATTATGTTAAACTGCTAAAATTGTACAAAGCATTTAACAAAAAGACATTTTTGTTAAATACTACCTCCAACAAGAATTTTTATTTTAAAAGTTCAACCTAAAGCTGTTGTTAGTAATTTTCTTGAATTATGCTTTAAATTAGATACATAATATTATATTATGACGTGTTGTACGCATTGAAAGTGAATGGTGTACATTTTCACATCCAGTATATCACAGTTAATTCAGTATAATTATTCATTTTAAATTAAATAATTTATGTTATTTTACCATAATTATTATTACATTATGAAATTCCAATGAAAACGTTCAACGATTTGAATATTCAATTGAAATACACAAAAATTAAATTCAAATCACAAAAATTACTAAATAACAATATTTTTGATATTAATTCACGTGAACTTTTCAATATTTTACACCATTCATGAGCTTCTCTGGGAATTCATTCCATGTTGATTTCCAGGAAATATCCTAATCCTAGCTGACACTCAGATATTATTTATGGAACTTTTGAATTTAAACCGTACACGTACCAAGGGAAGTATTAAATACACTCTGTGGGTACGCGTTTTAAATGAATTAAACCAATTTTTTTTTAATTTTCATGAAATTTATTCTCAACAATATTTAATTTATTGAAAAACATTTCGTACACCAAAAACCTATAATTTTACAAGTTAAACTATTTTTAATTGTTATAGAGGTTGCAGTACTGTTATGAAAATTGCATAATTTCACATATTAAGCTTATCATTATACACAATAAATTATTAAAAATATTTTCACAGAGTATAATAATAAAATTATAATTGTATGAATTGAATATAAAAACACGATTAGTATACTTTGTAAAAGTTTTAAAAATATGTCAAACAAATTTGCATATTTTTTTTTTTTAAGATATAATATGCGGTATTTGAATTTTAACGAAATTTCAGAATTAAACAAAATTAAACGATTTTAGTTATTTTGTTTTAATTCAAAAATATTATTGATATTGATTTATAACTGTTTATCATTCATAATAACGTAATTAATTTTAAAGAACAATAATTTATTAATTATTTATTTATTAGTGTAGCATAATATCAAAATTCTATTAAAAAGATATATAAAATATATTTAAGCTTTCAGACTGTGTTTACTTGTAATGCAATCGAATTCAAATTTAACATATTCATTAAAGTAATTTAAACTATAAAGAGGTACGATACCTACTAGGTAGGAGATCGAATTCTTTGGTTTTGTTTTTGTTAATTTTTATTATAAATTTCTTAAAAACTGCTTAATTTGAAAACCATCTTCAATTTTAAATGTTAACCGATTTTAAAGTTTTTGTATATTAATAGTATTATAATTTTTAATTTAATTCTATGTACTTTGTTTTCAACAAAATGTTTAATGTATTTAAGCTTAAATAGAGGTTTAATTCTAAAGACGAAACCGACATAAGACGTCTTGTAGAATTGTATAATATAATAATAATAATAATAATAATAATAAAAGCGGTGTGTCGACTGAATTACTTGAACGTTTTATTTAATGGGTTATACTAAGATTGGCGACTGTTAATTCATTAATTGTTAAAAACAATTGATTTAAAACGTTGAATAAATTTATTTTAACTTTGATCATAAACGATTCAATCGAATGTAATCAAAATAACAAATTAATTTAAGTAAAAATTAATATTTATTTTCGTTGATAGATGTTTTAACCACTTGACAATAATTGGTATATTATACATTTATTATATTCAATTATAATAATATAATAGAAAATATTAAACGGTGTTTTTTTTTTTTTAATTATTTGTTATTTGTTTTATATGAGAACATTCAGAGTAATTGGTACGAATAAGATCAGTTTTAGATTGTAAATGTTGACGCAGTAGGACACTTACATAAAAAAAAAAATCATTTTTTTTTTTTTGATTTATAAAATTATAATAATATGTGATATATTATAGCGAAATGCTCATAAAACATGAGCACATTGGTTATCATGTTATGACATTTTTCTCACTTTATTTAAATCTAATATTACGCTAGTGCCATTACATAATATTATATTGTTTAAGTATAAATAATGTTCTTCCCACGGCTACGGCTTTTGGGTAAAAAACTCGTAGGCCTCGGTCGTTCAACTTCGATTTGTAAACAACATTGAAAATTTTCGTCAAATTAAAATCCGCGGTCTCGTTATCGCATAGCATGCACCTTAACCCGTCACCGTTGTTATTATTTTGAATTATTATATGTATGTACAAATATAATTTACGGTGAAAATGAGTGAAACGAGCGGATTGCGTGAGCAAACAATATTATAATTATGAAGCCATACCATAATGTGCGTATTATAATAGTATTGTGGACATGAATCTTAGGTGACACTACAACGTGCCCTACCTATAATCTTAGATAGGTATAATACACTTTGAATGGATCTCACTTCCCCGAACTCAGCGTAGTTGTGTGTTACAAGAGCGAATTCAAATCGTGATTCTAGGGGAAGCTGGTAATAATAATAAATAATATGTAAACCACAGATTACAAAATATTGAAAAAAATATACATAAGCTGTTAAAAAAGTATACGTAAGGGCATTGTAAGAGAATGAAATATGATTGTCTGTTTCCTATTTTTTAAAAAAAATTGAGCATTTTAATTTTAATTTTTCCTGGCGATTATGACAAAGTAAATAATCAACGTAAAAATCCACTCAAATTCTAACCTTAATAATGCATAATATGTCGATATATTTTTCTTAATAGTGCACTATATTGTCTCGAAAACGTAAAATAAAATTATTTAGTACAATTTATAATTTTATAGGATAATATTTTTTATTTCGTTTTTATTTCTATAATATTAAGTGTTGTGATTTTGAAAATAGATTTAGGAAATTATATTTTTCTTAATATTTATATTATTGTTATTATGAACACGATAAATAAATGTATTATTGGTATAAAATTTATATAATTTTTATACATATTTAAATGTTTATTGAATTATTGAATTATTTTATACACACAATAAATTAAAATAATCTATAATAACATTATGATTAAAATAAAATAATAATATATATAGATTGAAAAAAATATATATATCAATCTATTTTTAAATTTTAAAACAGTTAAAACTCTAACATTCATTTTCTATTGAAAAAAATGTCGGCATTGAGTAAAATAAATTATGTTGCGGTCATTCGTTACCAATATTAACATATTACCATTTACCATGTTATTGCCTTTTAAACTAGTCATATTAAACATTGATATACAACATTATAGTTCACTCATTAGTAGAAGTAATTATTAAGTAGATGTATTTCTTGTGTGATGTATGAAAATGTTTTGCATCAGAAAAAATGTCAGTACATTTTTTTCTACCAAAAGTTTGGTCTCCGGATAATGATAAAAATCATATTATAAAAGAAGAAAAAAAACCTCTTAATATCAATACAAATAAAAATGCACTACCTGTTTAGAATGTTCACAGACATTTCGTTGCGGCGGCTGCAGACCTCTCTCCCTCACTACTACTTACCACCACCACCAGCAGCACCATAAATACGCCACAAATACGCCACCGGTTATATATTATAATATTATTGTTATTTATTATTACTGTCCTCATTTTGCGTCGGTCGACCATTGTCGTATTGTAATAATTTATAATAACAGTTGCGTAACGATGTCGGTATAACTTACGCGGGTCTTGGCTGAGTAGTGTGATGCGTCCGGTAATTGACGGGCACGTCTTCCAACATGTCGCTGAAAGTCTCGCTGGAGTCATATCCGTTAAGTCTGACCCTTTCCGGAGTGAGCTGAACAAAATAAAAAACAAAACACATAAACACATGGAATAGCTTTTTAGTGAAGAAAGATAGCAAAATATGTTTTCGGGATTAACAGTATTTTTTTTTCACATTTTAGGCTATACGAACTGCAATACCGTTGTTATTTTAATGCGTTAATGCCTCGAAATGCGTAAATTCAAATTTGGCCATAAACGAATATGATGGCTGTATGTGTTATTATGTACCTATATCATAGAAATCGATAAAACTCTGTTAACCGCTGGTTCGTTGGTTACACGAGGGTTCCGAGCTCGCAACAATAATAATATAATATATTACGCGTATATAGTGCACGTATGTTAATTAACGTGCACTTCATTAGTGGTATAAAATAAATAAATATGTAGTTTTTCGAATAAGGCGAAGGCACTTGTGGATTTACAGTAATGGTAAAATTAAAATAAAAAATAATTTAAATTGTAAACCATATTCGTTTGATTTATTTATTTTCATTTACCTATATGCAAATATGTAATATTATGACGTATATACATATTATTAGTGTATGCAACGAGGAAAAATAGATTTGACGACCTGGAAATAATCAAGGAAAATATTGTTCGTACTCTATCCGGATTTAATCATTGCACGAAAAAAAAAAACACAAATTAATACTATTATAATATAACAAATAATTATTTTAAAGATTAAAAAAACCTTCACAAATTATTTTCCTTTTCGATTAATATAAAATATATTACATTATTTTACACCATCTCATTTTGTATTGTTCACAAATGTCAGAGATGTATAGAGTAGTTATGCCTATTGACATTATAAAGTAAAGTAAAAATCATGTGCATAATCATTTTGTTTTCATTCAATTGCTTATTTGCTTTAAAGTTTGAGGGGATTGTCTGTATTGATATAATATATTAAGCAAGTATTTCCGAACTTTCGCGTGGCACTATTATATCTTTACAGTTGGACTAAATAAGTTATGCTTATTATTCTACAAAATATACAAATCATAACAATTTATGTTGAACAATATCACACACGCGACTATGTTTCCGATTGATTTTCTTTAAATAGTGTAAATAAAAATTAATATTACATTTGTATCGTTTTCTGTTTGCATAAGTGGTATCTAGGACAACAAACATTAGAAAAGTTTATTTTACATCATTGACAACCACATTACTGTTAACGATTTGTCGATAAGAATAATGGTAATATTTATGGTGTTTTGACGTTATCATACCTGTATAATCAACCCAAGTACTTTTATAATAATGCGTATCTATGATAAATGGATGTTTTTTAACACGCAATAAAGATTTCTTCATTGGTTGGTTTAATAAAAATGTAAGTTATAACGCCTTGATAATAAATAATTTAAAAATGAAAAAACCATAATAATAATTAATGACAATATAGTATAAATACTATATTTGTGGTTTTATAATTCACCCACCAGCGGTTATGCATTGATATTATATATATATCAATAAAACATTTTTAACTGCACAAATAATATACGCGTATTGCTAATATTACTACTACATATTGATAATAATATTATATTATGTACGAATCGGAGGTTTGGAGAGTTTGAGACGATAATTAATAATTACTTATACATTTTAATTTTATCTATAATATGACTATAACTCAGAAAAAACTATTTAAAGCTCTGAAACACTTTTTATGTATTTAATTCTTATTAGTATGTATATATATATATATTATAATGAATTTTTACATAGTTTTGTGTATTACTTATGATACATTATTTAAAATTATTTTTATTGTACGCAGTTACATATTCATTTCATCGCAATAAGTTCTGATTTATGAAAATGAAAATGATAGTTGAATCGTTCTCCTTAATGCGCATTTAAGTAAAATTTTACCTTCAAAACTAAAAAATTTCACAAGAAGCAATACCACCTACGTTAAGAACCACTGTTCTAAACAATATTTTGCTTTGAAATTCAAATTTATTTTGTTATTATTTTTTTCATTCAACAAATAATAACCCAGAAACCATAAAGTATAATTAAATTAGTAAAACCACTTTTTTGTTCTTAAAAAAATGTATTAAGGTTTAAAGATTTTAAATTATAAAAAAAATTTATCTTCAATTATGTTAACAGTTTTTGAGATACCATAAGTGTAAACAATAATAATAAAAAAAAATATCTAGTAAATTATAGAACTGATATATAATAACCCAACCAATGGTTTATACTTGAAATAAATACAACACAAAATTCTAATTTGGCTATACGAAGTATAAACACCCTAGAATACTATACTATACTATTAAACCGGAAATTTCGAAAATACTTTCCATAATTAAAGTTTCGTTTTAACATTTTCCTTAAGATAAATATTTTTCAATATTTCCCAGATAGATTAATGTGAAAACTTTTTTAAATATACACCATCATCTTGTTGGTGGATCAAAGAAAATATAGTTATTACTACATACCAATAACCGGAAATTAGATATCAAGGAGTTAAGGTGAAATATTGGATGATATATTACCTGAGGATCGTACTCAGCTGGTTCTCCAATGAATTTTTCCGAATAGGAACTGTTGTCGGACAAATTTCCAGAAGATTCACTGGAACCAATGTGAAAAGGAGTCGACGCACTGTCCATAGTGTTGACGAATTATGAGTGATACTGTTCGGCTCAGGAAAATAAAATTGTGGATTACACTAAGACGTTGTACAATATAAATTACGATCAATTGAGTTCATTTGTAACCTTGATAAGGCCGCGTTCACAATGGAGAGTCGTTAAATTATCATTGTGATATGACACATTTACGTGTATGCCAACCACTAGTTATTGGTGTTTAAATCAAAAAGTTGGGGATTTTGAAAAACGACTTTAAATAATTCTCCCCCCTCCAGATATTTTTTATTCAAACTATATTTTACATTCTAAGTATAGCAACATATGTATTTGTATAACAATGTTTTTATTTTTGTTTTATTATTATTATTATTTTTTTTTGTGAATACTATCTCACTATATACTATTACAGAGTTTACCATGATATTGTCTGATAAGTTATAAATTACTATAAATAAATTATTATGATGTGCGATGTTTTTTGCAAAAATTATTTTAACTTATTGCATTACTAATAAAATAATTACTAACGTAAAAATATAAATATAAATAAATTATTAAAAAATATATCTATAGAAGTAGAGGTTGATGAAAAGCCGTCTTAGTTTGAAATGGTTTTGCATACATAATGATTTATCATTAAATTTATATTCAATATTCATGTTTATAATATCAATAACCATCATAATAATTTAATATAATACTTTAATATTATATAATATATATATCATTAAAAACTTACAAAAATAAATGAGTTTTTTTTTTAAATTAGCGTTTAAAAAAACCAAAGTTCATACTAAACATTAATGAATTACATTTTTTCTTTAAATACGTAAATCATGGTTTTATTTAATTTAAAATACGCACACACAACTAAAATGTTTATGTAAGACACTCACTAAGTACAAAAAAGTTAACGAAAAAAAAACCTTAGTAAAAGTAGATTTGTAAGTCGTAATTAATTAATCATTAGGGTCTGAAATGTTGTATGAGTTAAGTTGTACGAGCATAAGACTGGCGTTTCCTATTAAACCTTTTCAGTTCTACACGCAATGCACCTCGTAAAATCTATATTTTAAATTATAAACTTTACTACAGAATATTCAATTCTATTTGAAAATATTATCATATAAATATTATAACAATGTCTTCCTAACCGGATTTATAATAATAATATGTACCTATATAGACGCATGCATAATATATTATAATATACCATTTAAATGTATAAAATATATATTATATTAAAATAAATAGAAAATCATCTCGAGCAATGCGTCAATACGTCAACTGTCATCGTAATCCGTACCAAGTCATGCGGTCGGCAATTTCAAATCGATTTGCCAAAAAAAAGAAAATAATAAAGCGTTCCCCCTCATTGTTGATCCGTGGCCCGTTGGATATAATATTATACAGGCTGCGGGATTTCTCTGACGGCGTGGAAAATTATTTCTACGAGATAAATAAACATTGTCCCATTCGGTATTGTCTACACGTCATGTAAACGAAATGGCTCTATATGTATATTTTACGAAAAGATTTTCGTGATTTGTTTGGTATTTAAATTCCGCACGTACACAATGTCCGAAAAGAGAAGGATTTTTGATGTAATATCGGCCGTCGGGACAAACATGCGTAAGTACACACTTATATTATATTCTTATTATTGGTATATAAACCCTTTTTCCGTATGTCTTCAGACGTCGAACGAGAACCTACTCAAACGGAATAACTTAGGCGTCTGCCTTAAATTATTCTTTGAATGCGTTCCGTCTAATGCATTTCTAACTACGGATACATTACTGTATTATACGTGGACACAGAACAGATCGAGTATTGTAGTCATGTAAATGTACACGAAACTCGATTATTCAGAACCAACGAAATCACCGTTTGATTTCTATTAAATATTTAAAATCCCTTGTTTACCGAATGTTGACTTCTCCGAGGGAAGGCGGTGAGGATTTAATCAGATTGCCTACTTCAAAAACAGCATCCGGTACCATTACCAATGTCAATAACGAATATTGTTGTTATTAATTTAGACGCAGGCGAGACTCATATTCTATGCATCGCTGTCACGTATTAGTGGTACTTACTTAAATCGATTTTACCTGCATCGAATCGACGTCTACGATTTAATTGATAAATGACTGAAATGATGTCTAATCTGTGGTCATAAAAGCAAATTAATCAACACCACAAAGTAAATTTCACACGTAGGGTTGATATTATAATTATGGAACCACTAGAAAGCACTATCCAATAAACCGAACACTACATAGATGATGAACACAGTGGAATGTTTTCTCGTAACTTATATAATATTATTACACGTTTTTCATTTGATTAATATTCTAAAAATCATCTTTTTTATAAATTAAGCCAGTATAAACAAGCTTATAATAATATGACGATAACCCAATTCAGTTCTCTATCATGTTTATTTAAATCCTCTATTCAGAAACTATTACACACGGCATTATAATTTATAAACTATTATTGTGGAAAAAACCAACAATAGAGGAATGTGTCTGCGCAATAATATTATATCATTGTTGTTATCATCATAACCATGACGATTTATTTTTACCGGAAATATAATATAAATACGCTCACACGAACTCGGCTTATTGGATTAACATCAAACTTTTTGTAAGTAGGTATACTAACAAACCTACATGGTTGACTAAATTCGTCAGCGTTCCTGCGATTTCATTTTAGTGGACAGGCCGTGTATGACTATCGCATATAATATTAATATACATAATAATATTATATAGTAGGCACAAGTATACTTTGAAGAACTTTTCCACAGATCTTATACTCTTTATCTCATATCTGCGTTCTTTGGTGCACCGATGAACCCTCTCGCAACACGTCTCGTCTTCGCTCAAACAACCCTTCCGATTCCCCGTCGGCCCATAATATCCCAGTCGTATCATACTTTTACGATGATTACGCCACGTTACATACAATTAAATACTGCAAAACGCACTGTGGTGGTAGATTAATAAATACATATTTTTCTCTCGTCACTTTCACTCTTTCTCTTTGACGATGTTCAAACGATACCCCCAACCTCCCGTGTATTCTCCCGCCGCTTTTCAATTGCAATCTCGTCTTTTCAACCCCATCGAAAAAGTCCTCATTTTGAATGAAATTTAATATATTGTATAGGTATACAAACAGGTAGGTTTCTGTTTATATGTATGGTAACTGAAAGTATAATATGCCTTATCTTAGCACAGTATCTTTTTCACCTCCCACCGCTACTGGGCGGAAATCTGTCATTGAAGGGATTGCCATAGTTGGTTAATCAATAGACCGAATTTCCGACGTTTTCGATTATTTTGTTCTCGAAAAACCGTATACAATCGCATCTGACTCGACTTTATACCTACATGTTACTGCGTGTGCGCGCAGGTCGATTAATATTGAGTGGAGTACAGTCACGAAAATATGAATATTTTACTTGGTGGATATACCATAAAAGTGGAAATTATAGTCATGAGTGCACAAACGCAAAGTTATATTTCAAGCAGCTGACAAAAATAATGAATACCGTTTTACCGGGTCAAGTCCTTAGCGCAATTGGACTGTGCATTTTTATTTAATACATGATAATGATATTTTACTATTATAATCTCCGTGAATCTAAGGCTAACGACCTACACTTGCTTATAAAAATAATATGTTAAAAATGACCTGTAGGTTCTACTAAAAATATTTTCAAACCATCGAATATATTGTTTTCAATTTTGATAGTAGGTAGGGTATAACATGTAATATGACGTCTAGAAAGTGAGAACCACTTATACAGTATTTTTTAAATTTCTTTAAACGGTTTGATTATTTTAACTTTAAAGTATTCGTGTTTTATAGACGCGTTTAATAGTCGTTTGTCTAATAAATTAACGATTGCGTTTTAATCTTAAGACTAAATGAAGTAAAAATATGAATGAATTATAGACTTGGAGAATAAAGGATAGTAATAAATATTATGACCTGCGAATATTCAGTGTCGTTTTTGTTGTAAATAGAGTGGGTGCTCAATGTGTTGCTTGTGTCGATGGAATTCGAGGAGCTTGGTACTTGAAACATGTGTATAATATTATTGCTATGTATCGTGTATGCCTATAATACGTATTAATTACGGTATGATAATATTATGTTAATATCCACACGATATTGTAATGAACAACAACGCTTCTTCGTTTAAATCTGAAAATGACGTTTCATATGGGACGATATACCGTTGCACACCCATTATTGTTATTTATCTATTTGTTAACTGGATTATTCAAACTACACGAAATCTCAGTATTATTGTTTGGTTAAGATAAAGCGTGCTTAATAATATTTACATTTCACATAATATTTTATAAATATGCATAGAAAGTGTATTGTCTCTAAAATAGTTAGATGAAATTTGTATAATTAGGTTTATTGTATTTACGTATATTTTATTGTTTGTGTAATATATTAGAATTTTTGTTTGAAACTTTTGATAATGGCTATTATATTATTAAGTTTTATTATTTTTTACAATATGAATTTTAAAATACACTAAATAGTAAATCGTAATGTTAATAGCCAATCGTATATTAAATTTAAATGCAATAGATGTGAAGACTATTAATATTTATTTTTTTATAAAAATATTTTATTTTCATAGATATTAAATATATTATATTTTTGGGATAAAGTAAAAAACATGTTATAAAATTAGTTTGTAAAGGTATTTATTTATTTTATTTAGAAGAAAAACCTTTTTTTTATTACTTAAAAAAAAAAAAATTGAAATATTCTAAAAAATATTTGAAGTATTTTTGTTTAATATAGTACAATATTTGATCAAATCAAAAATACAACATACCTTTAAGGTATTTACAGATACTCTTCACTTTGAAATATTTATTAATTTTTTAATATTATATTCAAAATATTTATTTGTTTATTGAATAAATAGACCATTTCATGATTTTCTACATCTTTTTTTAGCCAAAATTATACTAAGAGTTTCGGTTGAGAATATTTTTCTAAAAAAATTACTATTTACTAATAAAATAGATACCTTATATAACATTTTAATATATAAACTAATACTATTTAAAGTTAAACAATAAAACAAAAACGTTTTACAATAGTACAATATTGTTTTTTGACACAATATTCTTATTTTATAAAAATTAAACAACATTACAGGGGTGGCCAAACTTTTTTTGGTCATGATCAACTAAAATATACTTCACCTTTGAGGATCGATTTCCATAGACATTTTTTTTTATTATTGAATAACTATAATTATTAAGAAACATATAGGGCGCGTGGCCCTAAAATAAATTCTAACATGATAGACTTTGAAATTGTCCACGATCGACTGTTTGGCCGCCCCTGCAATATTATTTTAAATGAAAATTCCATGTGGATATAATATAATAATAACTTTAAATAATTAATTACACATTCCTGTATTATCTATTTAAATGTCCATACACTTATTTGATTAAATAAAAACAATGGTAAAGTGCCAATAATTAATTCAGTTATAATAAAGTACAATATAAAGAGATGCCAACTAAACATAAAAAAAATAAAATAAAAGAATATTGTATACTCACCAATACATTTTATATTTTAACCCAATACTAAATATAAAAACCGAAAAAATATGATGATATTATTTATTAAATTATAGTATTATAATGCGTACTTGACTAACTTAAATTATTTTTATTGATACAAACAATTTTTAACTACCGTTAGGTAGCGTATGTGCATATAATATGCGAATATATAAATGATAAATATACTTCTATGTATAATTTAATAAACCCTTAACTATAATTATTTAATAAACCTTTTTATCATACAAATGTAAAACTGAATTTATATTTGAAATGGAAAATATATTATTATTGCGTAACACAATTTGTGAATTCACATTTATTAAAATATGCTATATATGAAAATAGAAATTTTAAATATTTAATAATGTTCCTATTGTAAGAATGTTTAATGTAGCATTTTTAAAATAATATTTTAAAAAATATGTGAAATAGTTGTAAAATAATTTTTATGTACCTACCTAATTAGGTATAATTATGAATTTAATACAACATTATTTTATACTAATAGCAAGCTTTGTTGACTACTTTGTTCATAGTTAAAAACTTACGATAATCCCTAAAATAAATTCATATATGTTGCGTATTTATTTTTCAAGGCTCATAGTTTATACGGTGTATGAAATGGTATCGTCTTGCTAGGAACTTGAAAATGGATAGAAATTAAATTCCATAACTTTTCTCAATAAAAGCTACGATATCATTCGACATTCATAGGAGTTGTTAGTTTATTACAAAGACTAGCTATCTGAGTAAACCAAATACCTAAAAGCGAGTATATTCCATAACTTCCACGTAACATATATCAATCGAAAACCGAAAGCATTTGAGTTATGAGAGCTACAAATAATTCACACGCCATGGACTCATATTCTGCATTTCGCACCATGTTAAATTTCCAATGGAAAACCATATAGAATTTCTTGACTATAGCGTCTCAAAATAATACATTTTTCAATTTTTTAAGATAATGTTTTATTTCAATATAATTAGTGATTAATATTGAAGATAAAAAATTATTAAATACATTTTTAACAGTAATGATGTACAATATTATATTACTTACGTTATTCGACGATCATGAAATAATTTTCAAAATATTAAAAAAAGCTTCTTGGTTTGCGTGTATATTTTTTAAGCTTTATCATTTGTTTGGTTTATTTTTAAACTAATTATTGAGTGTACCGCGAAGTAAATATGCAGATTCGTATGGTTATGACTTATGGCAGGCAAAACTTAGATGTATTAGGTATATTTATAAAATAACCGTTCAATTATTTACTTGGGATTACAATTTTAGTTTTTGCTAGTTGTCATACAATGTTTTATTTCATGAAATATGAGAATAATGACAACAATTTGCAATACGTACTATGATAGGTAGTAACATTTATTTTTAATATACCTGTGTTTGACTATTGTACAAACAATATATACTTTTTGCTATTTTAAAGAATGAACTACTATTGTATTGACAATACAATGTTGTATTTACGGGTACAGAAACGTATGCTGTTATAACTTTTAATATTATTTGTACACCAGTAACTGATATATATTTTAAAAGTAAGTAAATAATCGTATATTCAGCAATGAGTATAATAGATAAAATATTTATAAATCCAGTGACCTGCAAGGAACGACATATTATATGTGTAATATAATTATGTGCTACAAATATTTTTTTACAACAAATCAATAAAATTGTTGTATTATTTTTGAGCACATACTTGTACAATTTTAACAATGGCATTTACAATAAAAACTTTCAATATTTTTTCCAAAACTTGAAAAAATTAAGTTTTCGATTTCGAGCACCTTTATAAATGTCTAATATCTCTAGGATTTGAACAGAAATATTATAATTTATATGAAATTAACTACATTAAAGTTCTGACTAGAATTAATTAATTTTATTTATTTAAATTATATTATAATAAATATAATATAATTTGTTAAATATTGTGTACGAATCAATTTATTTTAATAGCACGTATGTAAGTGTACCAAAACATGATCATGTACTGCTTTTGGGGAATTATAAACTTTTCGTTAAAAGGAAATGCCATTTCTTCGGACGTGTACAAACGTATAGTGGCTTAACTGCATTTGTTTTAGGAAATTAGATTGTTGAGGATTAAAAGTAGTTAAAGGATGAAACTCGCTGTTCAATAAAAACTTCTAAAAATAAGAACAGCGAATTGTGAGATCAAGACTTTACTCGTACTAAAAAAAAAAAAAAAACAATTTTAATATTGAGAAAAAGATTAATAAGGAAGACAAACACGATTACAACGCTTTGTATACGTTAAATTAATAAAACTACTATAGTCATTTATGGTCTTATGGGTATTTTAGAATACTTAGAAAATGAATTTTGTTATATGTTTGAAAATTAAATTGTTTAAGGTTTAATACTAATATATAAGCATGATACTCATTTAAAACGAAAGATTATTGAACATAAAAATGTTTAATAAATTAAATTGTTGAAAAGATTCTACCAATTAAAACACTTTGCGATTTTAAATATTAATGAGCGTTTATATTAACTACTACTACATAATGCAAGTGAAAGAGAAGAAAATACAGTCGCTAAAAACTGTAATTTAATAATATAAGACATTATAATATTATTAACCCATACATTAAATTTTTAAATTTTAATATTTTAGGTTTGGTTTATTTTAAATTATGATCAAAACTTTTCTGAACATTCTTTTAAATATGTATTTTTTTAGCTATTATATCTTAAAAAATATATTCTTGATCTCTAAATCTTATCAACATTTTCCCAAGTAAACGCATTTAATTCACTAGATTGTTTGTTGCATTGAAAACAAGAGGAACCCTCTTTTTGTTGGAATGAAGCGTTCTTTTCATTTTTGAAACATTTAATATCGTTTTTTTACGTTGTATAAAACATCAGTACTGCTCCAAATAACGTCCCATAAAATTTATATTATAATATTATGCGAGCTGTAAATCGAATTACGTACGTTTTTGATATGCGATAAAAGCAACTTTATTAAAGTGTTTTTGGAAAATTTCAGCCCATTCGTTTCATTAACACATATTTATTATTTATCGTATCGTCATCATCGTTATAATGTGTAATATGTATACATTACCATTTCTATTTGAAGTTTATTATGATGTGTTTAATAAGAACACGATTTGAATTTATTTTTATTTTCGCTTAACAACAAAAACCGTCGTAAAATTCAAATAGTATAGACCTACAATAATCTAACGAAGAGTAACGACAATGATTTTATTATTTTAATGCGTAAGTCACACATTTTCACTCGTGAACAATATCGGTTTGCACGAACACGCCTAAACCAGTAGTGTAAACCATTTCGAATAGGCGACAAGAGGAATAAGACATTGAAGTACAACTTAGAAAGTTATTTTTTTTAAAAATAAAATATTTAAAAAAAACTATGATTATTAGCTTTTAGCAATGCAAACTTATTGTATTATGTGTAAATTTTTTTTTTTTGTAACAATTTCTCTATATGAACATAAAATATTGTATTCTAAGCGTACTGGGTCCAAATTCGGGGAGTGCGAGATAATTTACCATAAAAAATGTACTAAAATAATTAAAAAATTTACAGAAAAACATAGCTGTAAACCTACAACAAATCGTAAAGTATTTGACGTCCAGCATCTTTATTCGGACAGTTTGGAGGGGGGGGGGTGACTCATAGAACCAAGGTTCTTCTAAGGATTTTCCAAAGGCGACCCCCTCCTCCTCGTCACCTAATCACTCACATATAATATCTATTACCTACACGTATCGGGTATCTGAGACTTATATTAAACCCATTCCGGAGAGGCAAAAAATACGAGCGCGTATGTCCGCAAAAAAAAACGAAAATGATAATAATATATAAACCGATCGTAAAACAGAGACTTGTGTACACACGATGATATCGCACGTCGACGCGATATATATTTATGTTCCCGCGCGTTCAGCCGTTCGGGGAGCGAAAAAACGAGAGCGTTTTTTTTCCACCATATCGAAAAACAACCACCGGGTTCGGCGGCATAATACCTACGTAATATCACCTGTCCGTGCCGTTATGATTCATTACGTTCGGCGTTTAGCATGAAACCGTGACACATATAGTGTCGTCGTTGTGAGAGCACGAGCGCATTTTATATACGACGGACGCACGTTGCGGTCGTCCTTTGTGTGTGCGTTCACCGGCGGCGGCGGACCATAATATCCTATTCGGCGCGCGCGTGTGTGTGAAGTGTAAATTTGTGTGTGTGTGGCGCGCGCTGTGCGGTTGCCCGGCCAACGCGTCTATAAACTGTGTACGCGCGCCGCCGTCGACTGCGACTGCGACTCCGACTCGGACGACGAGACGACGACTTAGCTTGCTCGTCGCCACCGCGTGCATCACACGGTCGTTTCCGCCGGTCCGGTCGTCCTCGTCAGTCCGCCCGCCACCGTCGTTCGTTCGCGTGCGATTTCGCGTTTTTCCGCTTTTTCCCTACGCACGAGACACTATTGTGCGTCCGTTCGTTATTTATTTATTTATTATTTTTTTTTTCAAACCGTGTTAACTCTTCCTGTTCGTCTCTCACTCGTCTCTCTCCCGTCGAACGTGTGTGCGTGTTCGGCGAGTTCGCGCGAATTTCCGCGATTTTTTTCACCCCGGCACTGAGACAATAATATATCGGTTACCCGTTAACGTGTATATACCAGGTACTCGCGGTCACCGTGGTCGGTCCCATCGTGACACTCGCGTAAACGAGGGTCCGTCGGTTATATATCGTGCTTGTCGCCCGATATCTGTATAGTGCACGCTTTACTCTACGCCAGTCTAAGCCCGACTCGACTTGCGGGTGACGTGTCGTCGTCGACGAGAGTAAGAACGCAAAATCTTGGTGGAAAATTAAAAACCTGAGACGGAGAGAGATCGATTCTCACGTGTGCGCACATCACGCAGACACCTTCCGATGTTATAATATATTTTGGTGGCCGGTATCGTTTCGCGCGTATATTTGTAATACGTGCCCGTTTAAAACCAGAGGTGAGTAACTTTCCGCTAATCCGTTTTTGGTAATAGGTACAATATGTTATTAAGATCAACACGCGTACAGTATTATAGAAACATTATCGTTTTTATGAGTAGCATATATTACATATACGTTGATATTATGATATATTATCTTAGTGTACTTATCTAAATATAACGTGTCCGTCTACTTCGCACGCGTCGCCGACTATGTCGAGATTTGGCCAACGACGACTTTGGAATAATCATTTATCATGGTAGATAACCGACAGCAGTCACATGTGCGCTGACAAGCGTAATACATTTTTTTATTTTTATTTTTTTGATATTTTTCTACCCTGGACTCGCATTTGTATACCTACTATACATTTTTAATCCTTCATATCTAATAATAATGGCGTTTTACTCCTGTTCTGAAAAATATATACACGTTTAATTATAGTCGGTCGCCTTATTATTATTCAATTATTGTGTGTGAAATCGAACTGCAGTCTGCGTCATAATATTCGATCGTATATTATCTATAGTACACTTTTAAAATATAATAATTACTATCAATACGGCCCTAAGGATTATCAAAAAATCGATTTTTTTGATTTTCAATTCTCGATTTTGAGTTCCAAAAGTGTTAATAATCGCATAAGCCGACCGAATAAAATAACCTTCTATACATATTTTGTTGTAAAGGATTAGAAAAAAGGTTCGAATCAATAGATTTACATACAAAAAAAGAATAAGATTAGAAAACTCAACTAAAAACTATATGTCTAGTCCACGTGTATTCTCTGTCCATGGAATCGTGGACCTTATGAATAGATTTTATCTTACAAGTATATGATACTCGTCGTAGTAGACTATTTGGAAAAAAAATATTTCAAAATATGCATTTGAATATTAGAACTTTTTTCCAGTTAATTAACCAATAAATTCAACAAATATTTTATTGGCACGATGAATTGTTTTGAGGATAATAATAAATTAAATTTCATTCTACAGAGTAGATTTTCATTATACAAGATTGTTTTTTGTTCAGGGATGAACATGAATTTATCAGATTTTTTTTCGTGTTATTCAATATTAAATGGCTTTGAATTTTCGATATGAGTCTTTCAAAATATGATTAAATTAGTAATTAGTAATTACATAAATCAAAATATATTGCAAGATATGATTTCTTCAGATAAAGTAATAATAATAATAATAATAGGAAATTCATGATTACATCATTATACTTGTGGAGCATAAAAATTAAGCCATCCGTATATTCTAGAAGTACTTTTAACGTTCCGTGTCCTTTTTCGATGATGCATCATTGTTCATAACGATGGTGACTGAATGCATTTTTTCACATGACTATACTCAAAGTCTGTAATAATTTTCATAGTATCATTTTAAAGAGTATAATATACTTGGTAATACATTTTAGAGTTATTGTTCATCTATAAATTGTAAGAAGTAATGCAATGACGCAAATAATAAAATGCATTCAGTATATCAAGCCATTATTATTATTATTTCATCTTCATCACGTATGACTGTATGAAGAATATTCAAGATGTTTATACTCATTATTTTAATTATTATTATTCAAAATAAACCAATCTCATCTGCGTCGTAGAAACAAAATTGACACAAAATATATTAATCATTAAGGAGCATTATTATTAATGTTATACAAATAAATATGCAGATAATCAACATAATATAAGTATGAAAGTAATAACAAATGTCTATAATCGATATTTTCTACTTGGAATAAATGTTTATTTGTGCGTTTATACAACGTAACAAAACTCAAAGGGCATAACTTTCTTTTAAAATCGAAAAATTAATTGGGTAAACTTAAACGAAACTTGTGAGTAGCTACAAATCAGTCACAAAAGTACGCAAATGGAATAAATTAATTTGCTGGATCAAATTATGAGTCGAAAGTATATAATATTCTATTATATAAGTATAATTTATATATACTTTATAAAATATATACGTTATAGACACTTCATGAAATTGATAATTTCATAAAAAGTTATCCATCATAAAAAAATAACGACTTTTCCGCACTTCGTAAAATACAAAAATATTTTGTGAAATGGTCACTTTTTCATAAAGTAGTCACTAAAATTTTACATTGTTTCCAATTTGTGAAATAAAATTTTTACTTCACATATAAAAATGAAATGGAAACTTAAAAAAAAAATAGAATAAACAAAATGGCACTTCAGGTCAAAAGATTAAAATTTCTCATTCTATATCTTTCATTGAATTGGACTAGTATTTCCAGTTATTTATTTGTTTGCCAAAACTCATTACGTTAATTTTTTATAGCGGTTCCTAAAAAGAGCTTATCTTCATCACCCTAAAGTTTATGTGAAAATTTGAATGTTCTAAAAATGACAAAGCTTCAAAACAAGTCAAGTCATAGCACTTTATAATATTACGATTACTATTTTAAATATTATATTTTTAATATTTATGCATGCATTATAGGTATATGTACGGAGAAATGGCAATTGTAAACATTTATAATCTTGTTATTGTTAAATTATATTAAACTATTCATAATATTAAAATATACTCATATTCCTGTTCATATTTTATAAATAAACAATGAATATACGTATTTATGTTTTATATTATATTCTTATTAATAATACGTACTGTGGGCCAAGTAAAAATAATTGTTTCTTGCCTATTGTTGATACTTCTTTTTTTGGTTAAAAATATAAAACATTACTTTTAAGTTCATTTGTTTTTCCTTTTAAAATTAATGTTATTATATATTTAAAATTCTTTCGGTCAATAAACTTTATTTTAAAATACATTTTATGAATTATTATTTTTATTACACACACATTTATATACTTTAATTTTTTATAACTTGTAAGCATCTTCATTAATAAGTAAATTGTGTATCATGTTTGCAAAATTATTCGAATTTTAAACTGATTTTTTTGGTATTTTAAATACGTTTTTTAAGGATTTATAGTCTGTAGTGCATTAATTTCACAACCCTTAAAAAAATATCATAATCTATTATATTATGATAACATTGATTTTATCGTAAAAATAATAACAAATAATTTTATAGTTAATGAATCATACATTTAGTATATTAGTATATAATATTTATTAATTTTTTAGTTATCTAATGCTATTTTTGCTGCTAGATTTTTAGACCAAATAAAATGATCATGACTAGGTATATTGGAAAATTTTCAAGCGTATCGTATAGTATGTAAACTGATAAATCATCGAATAATATATTTATATTTTTTTTTTTGAAAATTAAAATTCAAAGTACCTACGTATTTCGATTGAAACATGTTATTTAATGTTTAACAAAATTATATTTTGTTGACTATCCATTTTTTTTTTCAGAAAAGAATTTAAATCAAAAATATTTTATTTGTGTGCTCTCGTTCATATCAACAAATTTTTCAGCGATTATGAATACAGCAGAATTAGGGCTTAACATTATTTGACGAATATTTATTTATAAATGTAAATAACATTATGGAAATACTTTTTATTGTACAATAAATAATGCATATAAAATATGTATCCAAAAACTTACAGGTGAAAACCCATTTCAATCCGTACAAGAGGCAAACACTAAGGTTAGCAGACTAAAATTTTCAAAACAATAATATGCCACCATATTTTGTAGAAATTATAATAATCATAACTATAACAATATTTTGAGATAGTTATTGAACTATTTAGAGATGTATAGGTACTGGTCAGGCCTATGCATCAACTTACAAGTTATGTTACTTTCTATTTTGTAATAAATCTGTTTATTTATTAATTGATATGAAACTATAATTCATTAATTGATAGGAGAGTTTAAAAATACAATTATAAATAAAAAAATTAATACTGGAATGAAAGCTTAAGAGGACATATCAAATCCGCTTGTGTAGTCTACGTCTAACAATCGTACAACATGAGAAATTTTCGTACAGTAGAACCAATTTTGAATGTTTAGCTTAAATATAAGAGTGAAATAACTTATTATCAAACTTAAAGGTAAGGACATTATAACCTATGTTATCTCGTTGGTTTTGTACGTTATTTAATTTTTAAGCGAGTTATGAGCATTTTTAAATATTAATATTATACATATACTCATAATTTGTTTATAGAAATTAAAATATTATCGTAGAAATCAATGAGAGAACATAGATAATTTTCTACTTCACTTTAATATTCAAGCTTAACACACAAAATTGATTCAATTGAACGAAAAGTTCCCATGTTATTCGCGTTTGTAAGACGGAACAACACAAGCGGGTTTAGTGTCCTCTTAACAAAGTTGTGTATAATATTTTATTTATTAATAATCAGGAAATACCTTATTCATTTTATGCAAATTGAATGATTTGAGATAATATTTTGTTAAGTTAATGGATTCTGTTTAAGATACTAAATTATTTAATAAGAAGTATTAAATTTTATCTGTTAACCTTATTATATTATAGTTACTTCGTTACTTCCTACATTACTTAGTACATTGATAAATTTAAAATATTGTTTTTTTTTACATTTACATATAATTGTGATATATGTTTATATTTTATTTATATTTAAATTGAAATCTATTAGTAAATATTGTATTATACAGTCCATTAATTACCTTTGTTTTGTTTGTATTCAAAATAAATTGAAAGCTATTGAATGAATTATTAATGAAGATAAATCATATTAGGTATATAATATTATAATCACCGTTATTCCATGTTTGACAACAATTGTTTTGCGAACAATCAATATAAAATACAATGTTAATGTTAAATTGTAGTACTTACAATTACAAATAAAAACTATTTTTGTGTTTTTTTGGATCTTTGTTTTTAATATATTATATATATATTTACTTAAATGATCAAAATATGGAACCAAATTACGAAGTACCTATACTACGTTACTATAAAAACTATCTACTGACCTCTTATAAATGTCATATCCATCAAAAATATTTAGGTACATATTGTTTTTTAAAGTTTTTTACCGTTGAACAAGAAAAATATTAAGTAAGTGTTAACAAAATGTTATATCACGTTGTTTGTTTTAAACCACATAAAATAATATGAATTCATTCTGAAATGTATAGTTAACAATTCGAATAAAAAGTTATATTTAATTTATGTACCTAAAGATTCAATGAAATCATTATAACTTTTCAAATTCTCGAACATACATTGCGGAACGTAAAGCGTGTGTATGAATTTGTATGCTTTTCTTACGTATTAGTTCACACAACATATGTATTACAATAAATGTATGTATACTGAGAGCTTTTCAATAAGACTTTACTTTTGAACTAAGTTTGTTGACTTTAAAGAAATAAAGAAATAACTATACGTGATTTCTTTTGATAACTGGTGCGCTACTGTTTTGTTGTTATATTTTAGCGTATAGTATAGATTATCAAAAGCAATTATTGTTAAATATTTGATTACTTAAATGTTATTAGCGAGTAAAATAGAAATTCAATAAACCTATTATTATTATTTTTTTTAGAATATTACCAGATTTAATTTCACCGGTGAATATAGATCGGGTTAGTAGGTTCTATTAATGCTTATATTGGTAAGAAAATGTATAAATTTAACCTTGGTTAAAATCATAATATAATAAATAAATAAAAAATATGATAAACGCGTCAGTTATAACACAAGTGTTGTATACATATTATAATACAAACGCATACGTATTATGTCGGTAGGTAGTTATATGCGATGAAATAGCGTTTTCATAGCTTACAGAGTTTTAAGGATTTAATACTAAAAATATTATACGCAGTCTGTATTTAATATGATGCAGTTATACCTATACGTACTTGTATATAAAATGTACCTTACCATATTATACTATTATGTAAAATGTTGTATTGTTGAAAACGTAGAAACAATACAAATAAGACTGACTGTTTGAATTTTCGAAATATGTACTTGTAAAAACTTTTTTTCATTACATATCGCATTAATAATACAATGGATTTTGTATTTTACAGATTTAAATTTTGTCTTTACATAAAAAAAAAAAAAATGAACATTGTTTACTATTTATTAAAATAATTTATATGCAATTGATGGGAAAATTGTTCAACAATTTAACATGACAAGAAAATACTGATAAAATACGCTGTTAGTGTATATTCGTCTTTATGCTAATCGTATCTTAGTGAATACTCTTTGATGTCAGATGTTATATTATATAATACAATGGAAAAGGAGGTACCTACCCTTTTTAATTAACTTTTAAAAACGGTTTAAAACAAAATCTGTACACATGTATTATCGCAATAACAATTGTAGCAGTAATTATAATTTGTTTTGAATAAACTTTTAAATGAGATAGTCGGTCGAAATATTATAAAAATTAATCAGCGATAATAGTTGATTCATTCATATAATTGTAGCACGCTCAATCAAGACAAATGTGTATTTTTTTATTTTTTTTTAGGTATAAAACTCGTGTAGTAATGTTAGTTTTATGTTTGCAAAACGACTTCCATACAATTTTAGTTGGCGTGTCAATAAAACAGATTAAGTATCTAATAAACTCGAGAGAAAGCCCGTGGAAAATAATATGTATATACCGTGTTTATACTGAGTGTATATTGTATATAATATACAACAATTTACATTTTTTCCTGAGCATATTTCAAATGATTTATTTTTTATACAGTATTATGATTTTAAAATATGAGTACGTATGTTATCCAAAGTGTGCTTTCTCAAATATTCATTTTCTTAAAAGTTGAAAAAGTAAGTCACCCGTTTTATAAAATACATAATAATGTACGAGTATAGTACATAATTCAAAAAGGGGAAACTTAAAAAAATCCAATTAGACCCAAATGACAAAGATTTTAATTCAATTTCGCTTTTATGCTTTCAACAAAACTTTTTGAACTCAACTTCTATCGTTGTAAAATAAAACAATGTGCAGAATATTATTGTACCCAATAAAATTATTTAAAATATATGAAAAAAAAATGAATTAAGAAACTGATTAAAAACACATAAAATGGTGAACACGTAATAGTAGTAATCCTATAATTATGGCTTGAAGTATAAAATACTGCAGTCTCAAGGTG
Organism: Aphis gossypii; assembly: GCF_020184175.1. NCBI lineage: Eukaryota > Metazoa > Arthropoda > Insecta > Hemiptera > Aphididae > Aphis > Aphis gossypii. The sequence goes on from NC_065531.1 coordinate 3,102,092, forward strand.
TTGGAAATTGTTGGTTACCACGATGTTCACATGTAGGATTATCGACCATTTTTTTAATCGAATAAATATTTAGTCTACACGACTATACCCACCTAAACTGTGTTATGTAAAATAATAAAGACCTTCAAAAAAAAAAAAAAACGATCGTATTCAAGTGGCGCGGTGGTTATCATCAACAAATCAACAATTTATCGACAACATAATTATGACGTATATTCGTGAAATAAAAAAAAAAAACGAGTGAAAGACGGACGGATAAAAGTGAAAACACTGCTATAGGTGACAAGGGGCGAATACATAAATAATAAAAAATAAAAGCTCCAGGTAAAATATTTTAGCGCAAAGTGTAGTATTAGGTCGCACCTATACTAAAATAATATGAAACATATAGACGTATGCGCGTTTTCGAATAGATTTCGATACTTATAATACGGAAAAAGAAGAGAAAAAAACACCGCGATATTCTTTTAGAGATGATAAACGACACGAGTATACGTATATAAAATATCACGAATTCCGTTCGATTCGTAAACCCGCAACTCGCTAGAAGGCAATAATAAAAATATATAATATTATTGTCGGAAATAGTGTTGCGTGTACACGCCACGATACTGCACAACAATAATAATAATAAATATGTATCACATTACTGGGAGAGAACAGGTATCTATTAAAAAAACGGAGAACATAATAATGTCGAACTATAATGTCGGAATAAAAAAAAAACCTACCTACACATATAGATATATATATACACCGTATTAGACATAGGCGACGCGCGCACCGCCGCCGAAGGAAACGAGACTGTATCCGACCGAGAGACGCGATGAAGACATCAACGCAATCGTCGGCGGCCACAATGGTAATAATAATATAATAATAACATCATATAGGCAGCGTTCACACCCGAGACCGCCGCCGGACCGATTCCCCTCGACTTACCGACCACGTAATAACAATAATAATTCATGTGGCTGGCAACAATATTACACTATGGGAGCTTTGGTCTCTCTCTCTAATTGGATTTTTGGAAGTATACGAGTGAGCCCGTGCCGAGTGTGTGTTCGGGCGACCGCGTGCGGAGTAGGAAAAAGGCGGAGCAGACGGTGCGCTGCCGGTCGTCTGCAAACCAGTTTTTCGACATTCTTTTGTGCACGACGACGACCGAGTCCTCGCGCCGGCGTAATATTTTTTTATGCTCGCCCCCACCGCCGCCTACGTCGCCCCGCCCGTCACGCAGATAATTACTTTATTAGTGTCGTGATCGCGGACCGTAATACATTATACACGAAAAGGATAATATCGTAAATGTACACGACCGGGTCATTATTATAGGTATAACGTCGTTATTAAAGTATACCATATACCGGTTACCACCATTGTCTGGGAACACATCGTTTCGCGGTAGGTAATCCTGGCGGATCGTTTATACGTATTGCACACAATAAATAATATCGGCAAAGACAGTCGATACACAATATAACGTCGATTGTCCGGTGCAGAGCACTAGGCTATCCGGAAGTCGAAACGTCGTGTATATTCCAAACGTACCTATACGTGGTTCCGGTAAAACAAAACACGATATTCGCGTCGGGAAAACACTTTTTTTCGAATCCGTTTTGCCGGAACGTTTTTATTTTCCGACAGTGAACGTTCCCGTGGTTTAGACTCCACAACGTACTATTACAGAATTCGGGCCCTCAGACATTACGCCGAACGCGGTCCTCTCATCTGTACAATAATATTATGGACGAAATACAATGTAACGTGTTCAACGCTCTGCTATAGTAGGTGGTACACCGTACATGACATTGTTATATTTAATGAGCTGCGATGAATGGTTGACGTGAACGAAAATCGGTAGTATTATCTGTTCACTCGCTTAGAATATAGTTGTCGAGGTCGTCCGTGCGTATAATTTTCTTTCCGCCGATGTATAACACTATATAATAGATATGTCGTAGAGGTGCTTCTAGTAATTTCTAGTCTATTTCGACAACTCACGCCTGTGTCCTCCACTTCCCCAGGTCGAATGTGTACGATTTATTTTTTCAAACCGTAGTTTTTCCCCCTATATTAAACTTGATCAGATTGTTTTTTATTTCTCCCCCGACGTCGTTTTAATCGAATCGTATAACACAACAATAGACACTCGAAATTTCGCCTCTCAATGTCACATTGCACGTCCATCGATTTAAAAATGGTTTTAGCGTATATATACGACAAACACACACACACACACACACACACACACTGTGAGAGTGATTGGGGTTTTTGACGGTCGTCCCATTTCTGTAATACGACACCGTCGACTTTTATACTTTACTACTATGCGTTTAAAATTACTTAATTAAAACATAAAATTTTAAGAGAAAATACAACGGATCATATTTTTACAATATAAACCTCATGATTGCAAAGAAATAATTATTACAATAATAATAGGTATACATTATGTACGCGTTCGTCATAGTAATGCGAATGGTTACCATAGAAACTGATGGCATCATCAAGCGTGACAAAAATAGCGTCTTGGACTATCATATAGATCTCCAGCCAAAAGATATATTTATGTCATAATAATAAAGCGGATTAATTGTAACACTCCTCGTGTGATAAATATTGTAGTCGACCTTTTACATTATTAGAAGACAAAATATAACGTTATATTTTATTTGTCGTACCTTATTAAAATGGTTGGGGGAACGACCAACTAAATATAAGATATCCAGGGAGAGCCGTGGGACCCTGTGGATATAATTACCGAGGTAAAGGATCTAAAGTATTTTTAAATAACCCGGGCTCAATAGCAGTTTTTATTGTTATATTACTAAATACTTATAAAAATTATACTTGAAAATATGTAACTTGAAAGTTTTACAATGAAAGACGACTGTATCGTTGTCTTACGGAGTTCGGTGGTCGTTAGTATGTTGAATATTGTTGATGTATAACATGTATAACAAACTATCCTTAGTTGGGGCATGTATTGGAAAAAGGGCTTACAGTCAATTGTGTGCGAATATGTTATTGTATCTGTCAGCAGTTAAGTTAGCCGTGTAGTGTCATGTCTGTTACACTTAACATTTATGTACAATATAATATAGTACCTACTTCACATAATATTAATAATAAATTAAAAACCGTTTTCAGCCGACAATAATTTTTCAATAGGCTCTGTTAATAAGAGCTACCGTCTACAATATATTATTACGTATTTAACAGTTTTAGTTTATGTATCTATTTAGGTACTAATCAAAAAATAATATTTCACACATTTTTTTATTTTATAATGTTATCCATTGACTGTTGTATAATGTAGACAGTTGAATATAGACCGTAGTTAAAGTTGTTGTATAGCAATAAAGATTGTATGTATAAGGTCTAAGGAGAACGAACACTTATAAACAGCCCCTTCGAATACTTTCCAGACAAAAAGTGGACGGTTAAACTGCCACCAGTAGCATTTTGTTTGATGCCAAGACCTTAAAATGAGAATACTTCAGGCTTAGATTAGTTTTATAAAACAAATAATATGCAATACATTGATTATACTTGTACATTTTTTCATTTCTCGTGCGATAACATGTATTTGTATATCAATATTTTTAAGGTGTATTTTATATATTAGATGAGTATATGATAATATAGAAATCCCTATAAAAATTACTGGAATATAGCTAGGATACAATATTTGACATTTTCATTTGTAAAATATTTTAATATTTTTTTGGGGTTATAACATTCCTTTTTTTTTAAAAGTTTAATGTTGTAATATTGATAATTATTTTAATCTAATATTCAATACTAACATGTATAGATTATTTTTTATGAGAAAACTTTAAAAAGTTGAAATGTGTTAAAAAAATAAAGATTTTGTATGAGTATATGTAACAGTTTTTACATAAAAAAAAAGGAAAATAACTATTATTTATTCATACATATGGTTTACTAAATAAACAAAAATATTTAAGGCATTACACATTCATACCCGTATTGGTAACATAAAACGTCGTTTTAAAGATTACAAATAATTATTTATTTATATTAAGTAATACATATTATAAATTCATATAATTTTTAACTGTTTTTTTCGCATTTATGAATTTAAATAATGACATAATTTCGAAATCATATTTTACATTATATTTAAACATTTTTTAAATTATAATAGGCATTCAAATAGTTTTTTAGTGCATGAAACTACGAGCCCTAAAAAATTATTTATACAGTTTTAAATGTATATTTCAACTATAAATTAGTAAAGATCTATTAATTCAATATCATCAATACAATAAAAAATATGTATTTTGATAAACTGTTTCTTTTATATTATTTTTAATATTAAAAACTCTGACATATCAGTAGTTTAATATAATAATGATGTATAGTGACTACGTGATTTGGGCTGTTGTTTTGAAATTTAACGCACTCGTAGCGACTGCACTAACGTTTGGATTGGAAGTTAAAGAGTGTCACGTCGTATCTACATGAAGCATAAAAAATAAAACGTCTTTTACTCGGCAGATATAATATAGCATCTCTGTTCACGCGGTTGACGTAGAAATGCCCTCATGGTTTTGGGCCTGAAATCTTTGTTCCGGGAAATTTGTAAAAACAACACTCAATGAAGAACAAAATATCAACTGTTCCGGACGGTTGACGGTAGACACTCGTTTGCACTGCGTAAAACACTCTCTTTGTCGTGTCTGCAGCTTTTTTTTACTCCTTAACGAGTTCAGGTGGTTTGGTGGTTTTTTCCACAGTCAAATTTGCGTGTGCTTTTATTTTTAGCTTTTGCGAATTCATTTAAAATTTTTTCCAAGACTCGATCAAAGGTAAAAGTTGATTATACAAAAAAGTGTAGGTATTGTTTACAAGTAGTGCCATAGCGGTAGGGAATACATTTCGGTCGCAAATAGGTTAAGTATGTTTGAAATATTTGTATTGCATTTTTTCTCCAACGGTTGACGATCTATTTGGTCCCTCGCTAAGTGTTATGATATAACTCTAAAAATTATTCGCTATAACGATTGAAGTTATTTATTTAGAAATGTACAGTATTGTAATTTTTGATGTTCAAAAAGAATTATAATAAATATTACAATTTTGAGAAGTATTCAGAATTCAAATACTATTGACCTGTTGAGTGTCGGTTTTTATAAAATAACGATATCAATGAAATACTCAACTATTTTTTAAAAACATATATTTTTTGTTTTGATGGATTATTATCTATGTATCTTATAGGAGTATATTCATTTTATACCAATAATTTAATCTATATAATATTAAGTTATAACAATGATGAATAAATAAAATAATCTGTGAGGCAGTTACTATTATTATAATAATATTATTTACAACTATAATTTTACTACATAATTAAATTAGTAAGATTTTTACGATATTCTTACTTTTCAAATAGTTAATTATAGATTCAATACGGTTATACATAAATAAATAACATTATAGTGATTGTGTTGTGTGTATATCTTCGGAAGACCTAGCAAAATAGGTATAGTATCAGTATAAGTAATAGATGAATAAGTTTTTTTAGGCCATATGTATGTAAATTTAATATTTTTATTATTAGTATTTATTGGAAACAATTTTTTTATTTACCAGGGTTTAGCCAAGTAGAATCCTTTACATCAAAGAATCGGACCGATCACAATGTAGTAATCATACAACTCACTAATTTTATGGTGGGAGGAGAGGAGGGGTTTCGTTTTTTGATAAAGAACTCGAAATTAATTCGATACCGCAGTGTAAGTGTGTAACCGCTTACCGGACTCGTTCAAAGAACGGCAGCGACTCGTTTGCACTTAATTATAATAATATTATTATTATTGTACAAGTACTCTATGTATTAATTATGTTGTTGGTATATTATTTTAAGGCGTGTCTGATTTAAGAAATTTTTTTTGGTCATGTGAAAACCGGAAGTAAAATCATGCATTGGGTCACTAGAACTCGATGGCGCGCGGATGCAGTTCGATTCCCATGTCAACTGCAGTGTTACAAAAAAATTATAAACGTTTACCCAGAATTATCTGCATATTAATTATTACTATAATTAAATAATTCCTATAAACGCATTGCTGATTTTGGAGGGAGGGAATATTGTAGGGGGAAAACGAAATAGATTTTAATTTAATATTCTAATGTACATCTGTACCGGAGTTTTAATTAACGTTTGAAGGTAATACAAGTGTGTAACTAGCAATTTAGAATAAATTTGATATATTTTTATCCCATCTTAAGTATAATGTTTTAAAAATGTTTTGTATTATTTTATTAAAAAAAATAGTGACAATTTAATTCCACTAGTTTTTATATTATAATAATGTTGATAATTACATACTCGTATATTTAAATGTTACTATAATTTGTTTGGTGATGATTTATTTCTATAACTTATAGTTAAAAAAAGTATTTAAAATTTTTGTCTGTAGAAAATTCTATCGCCGAATAGTATAATATATTTCACCAACTATTCATGACTCATGAGTAGTGGAATATGTAAAAATATTCAATCATTTTTGTTAGTTTTTCGTGACTTTGCATGCGTTTGTTAATTTTATTGTGCAAAGATATTATTTTGTGAAAAATTATAACAAGATATATTTTTAAAAAATAGTTATATTTATTTTTTTAACCAAGTATTAATAACTATCAAAACTATCTTTAGCTGTCAACTTATTGTCATAATAATATTTTAAAAATGTCTTATATAGTTGACGTTAAAAGTATTTCAATAACTATTTAAACGTGTACGGCCAACAGTTTGACGAAATTTCAGTTAGAAGTTTTCTTAAGTTTATCGTCTAATTGCTTTTCTGAGAAAGTTTTGTTTGTTTTTTCAAACAATTTAAATTTGTATTTCGAATGCGAAAAAGCATCCATTTCACAGAAAGCTGTCGCCTGTCAGCACTGTCGTGGCAGGGATAGGATATATCACTTATGGTGTAATTAAACGCGTAAAACCAATCCAATGAAAATATATAAGTTTCCAGCTATAAACAATCACCAAGCTACTCGTTTGCTAACAATAAATCGAAAATATTTTAATAATGTCGATATGTATAAATATAAAATGTAATAACAGTAATACAATAAAAACTATCGGTTGGAATAAAATATTAGTCGTGAATACACATTTTCACAGTGCAAAAGTGTCCGTTTTTATTTTGAATTTATATTGAATAACTTCTTGTGCGTATGAATGTGTTTGTGTCCTCACCCTTCGTCTGGCGTTGGTAGGTATTTTATTACACGTGACTACCCTTCGTGTATTACGGTCAGGTAGCTCTTGCCCGATTCACGTAATAAACTCAATTTCCTCTCTTTCGAGGAAAAATACGAAATATTCATTTACATATATGATAGTAATAAAGGCGTCCAAAGTAAACGAACCTCAACCCTATAAGTCTGGAAAAGGGTGTCTTTGCCATAAATTGAATGTAATATTATTTCGCATTACGTAATAACACACTTTAATACGTATTTTTTTTTTCATTTTCACTTTTTATCTTTTTGTAGTCAGACATAATATAATACAAGTATATTATAAACATTAACCCTGTACAATATATACACTGTACAATGTACAAAAAAAAAAAAAAAATAATAAAAATAATGGAGAGCGTATTTTTTAGAAATATTAATTCGAGATAATGATTTAGGTATTATGGCCGGTGTACAATTTTGCTGCGGATTTTCGGAAAAAATATTTTATGTAGCTTATATTATTACATTTTTTAAATTTTTTTGCGTTTTATTCCAATTTGGAAATTAAATTTACAATTATAAAAATTTAATACACTAATAATTATTCAATTAAATGCATATCAATACATTTTTGAATTTGTTAGATTATACTCCGCCTGATCTTAAATTTACAGAACTGAAGTACTTTAATGCGTTCGACAAAAACCTTTCGACCAAGAGCACTTCTGTAATTGTTCAAGACCTAATTTAAGATTATGATACTGTGCACCTGTATAGCAATTCCATTTCCAGAAATCTACTTAAGTGAGTTTCACGGGCATTAACCTCGAGAGTAATGGGTGAACATGAAAGACAGCAATAAAATTAAATAACATGTAAGATATATTATGTGGTGTTAAGTCCTGTGTACAGTTTTTTATTCGTTACAATCAAAATTTAGATTCAAAAAAAAATTTCATTATTTTTAGTATGAGCAGAGATATATCCAAAATAAATGAAGTGTATAAATGATAGGTTATATTATATAGTATTATTATATAAACACTCATATTTATATCAAAATGTATAGGCATTTGCCAATATATTTTAGATCCAATATTGGTGAAGTATAGATTTACTGTACACAATAATATTACATAATTATACAAGGCGAGTCATCAAAAATGCTTACTCTAATTTTTTCCATTAATAATGGGTTTATTCTAATTTTGATTTTTATATTTTTAAATATGTTTTAAGATCATATTTTCATATTATTAAGTTTTTGAATACTACTCGTACTTAAAGAGTGCATTGTGATAATATAAAGTTAAATGTTTAAAATAAGTACCCCAATTTTTCAATTTAAATTAATTTTATGATATTAATTTTTTATTTTTTGGACAAATATTGATAAATTTAATGCAAAACTGAAGCGCTCTGAGTTATTAACACCCCATAACTATTTTTATTTGTATATAATTTTTTTTGATTTCATGTATAACAGTTGTAGAAGTATTTTACTGGTTTCAATTAACCATATAAATCTATTGGAAATGTTATTGCAGTTATGTAATTGTTATGGCATTATTTAATTCTTTCATTAATTTACTCAAGCTGGTTAGCATTAAAAAAAAAATAAAATAAAGAGAGGTTGAAAACATTAGGAATTTAAGTAAGTGAATACCTACTTTGATTTCTTATAATTATTTTAAAATTTAATGTCACAGATACTTACAGTCATCTAAAATGATACCTTGATCAGTAAACAATATTTGATACATAATAAATTAATAGTAACATTAGGTTTTCTAATACCTTACTGGATTTTTGGCTTATTAAATTACAATCCCTTTGAGATAAAATTCCAAGAAGAACAAAATGATTATTTTTAGATTATTGTTATTTTTTAGTTTTAATAATATAGTTACTTTATTGGAATTTAAAACCTTATATATTGAACAAGGTCCTGTAATAACTACGTAAATTAAATCTTATGAGGTCTTAATTACATTATTACAAGTTTTTGTTAATATATTGTTGATCTCCATATACATTCGTTGTTATAAACATTATTTAAGTCTCTCTTTCTTTCACTTTTTTAAGAAACGTAAACATGAATTATTAAATTTCGTAAAATTGTATTAGGTATCTACTTGTCATTTTGTTTTTATTGTTTTTAATTTATTAGTTTTAAGCTAAGAACCTTTACAGTATATTTTGATAAAATGTTGATTTTTGGATTATTCATATTTACAATTTGGTTGTTGGTTATAGTTAGAGTTAGTACATCCCTCTAATCTACGATAACACGCGTAATCTATGCATCAACAAGACTTTTAGGTATGCTCGGGGTTTTGGAAATATATTGTAAAACAGATCAGGTGCTATAGGTCGTTTTGAAAGGGCATCTTACCAACGATTAATTCAATCACCTCGGGACAGACGGACCAGTTTAGAATATGTAATGAGTGTCCCTCTGGTGCCTGTGAGAAGTAGATGAGACAGAGGGTAAAGACCCCAGGCACTCACGGTGTCCATCCCGTTAATTGTGCCCGGATTTATAGAACTTAACGGATTACAAGGGTACTCAAACTTCCCTAGGGCCCTAAGGGGAAAATAACAATAAAAAAAATTTACCACGTTCGTGGCTGACCACTGAATATAATAGCTTTACTAGGTGCCACTTAAACGTCATGGCATATGAAATAAAAACATTTTGAATGTACGTATTAACTTATTTTGAAATAAGATGGAAAAAATTAGTGAACATTTAAAAAATTAAATTTTGTTAATATGTAAAATAAACAAAAAATTGTAAAAAATAAGTCTCTCAACGATATTTTATATCAATCATACTACAATCATAACTCAAAAATACCTTTATAAAAATTTAAACTGACTAATGATAATAATGTTAACTATAATACGTATTGCATTTTAATAAATAAGTGCAAAAATAAATATATTTTAAAAACATTGTAAGGAGATTTTATAAATTTATTTCTGCACCCTATTAAATCTATTTAAAAATTATATAACAGTAATTTGTAACAATGTTAAACAAAAAAAAAAAAAAAAATGTAAATTTTCCGTTTACACCGATAAAGCGAAATGGAAATACTTTTGAGACAAAATTTTTATTCTTTATGTTTTTCAATTACTGCACAGTCAAAACAGAAAAAAATATCTTGATTTTATTGTTATCACATTTTTTTTCAAATATGATAAATGCATAAATAATCCGTTCTCTAAATATATCACTTAACACATTTATTTTCAACGATGTTAAATTTTGTTTTATATTCTATAACACTATACAACATGAATCAATATCGAAATAATAAAAACAAATATATTAATGTGATTTATAAAGTCAATTTATTTTTAGAGTAATTTAAAAATAATAATTACTCTATAATACTCGCTGTAACACAATAGGTAGTAGGAAAAAAGTTTTCGTTTTTTTTAAATATTATTAACTCAATACTTAGTTTTTGAGATAATTTTTAAAGAATTCAAAATGTTATTGATTTTTTTTTTTTTTTATATTTTTCAGATTCGATGACATAGTAATATGATTACTGATTTCTTAATAATTTATTTTCCTTTAAAAATACGCGTGGAAATATAGTTTAACGAGTAAAATCATTGAGCTGACATATAGTGCTTTTAATAATTCAAACAAACTCACATAAAACCCTTTTTGGTGTCACTAAACTTTTATCTATGTTCAGGACGCGTCTCTGTTTTCGTTGTTGTTGTCGTCTCTGGTCTCTAGATGCACTGTGCACTGTGCAGTGAATAGAAATTGATTGACGGTGAGGTGATGTCATGTTCTCTTGGAGTATGTTTCCTCAAAATGTAATGTATGTAAACATTATATTTCTTACTTACTATACAAACTTTACGAAAAATCCTGATGGATACGTATATATATGCGTTATATATACGTATGTATATATATATATATATATATATGTAAATAAAAATGCACAGAAAATAGAAGAAACGGTGAATTTTCAACAGAGCTTACTTTTAATGTGTTTTTCTGGAAAAAGTCGTCTTTTTCCGTGTACGGCCGCCATTAAATGGTATTTGATGTGCTCGCATACTAACTCTGTATTGGCCTAAATTGCTTGAAGAAAAACACTAACGTCTTTATTATTTTATCTTACTGCCTGTTCACGGTGTTTATCCTTAACCTGTTTAATTTGATACTGTTAAATTATGGTCCATTTAATGTTTTTAAGGAACACTATCACCGTTAAGAGTAAACTATTTTGCTTAACTTGAGATAGTACTATCTCTAGGGGCGAGAAAAATACATTCAGTTTATTACTGCAGATTATGATCATACTAAACTTAATCTACATCACTACGACAAAGGCACGCGGTCGCATCCGCGATCTTTATTAATTTAGCCAACATAATATTATGGTAATATTTCAGCGTGTTCTGCTGTAGACAAAAGTAGTATGATTAATAAATTCAAAATATGAAAAATTAATTCGTTGAATTTTCCGGGAAGACGATTATACGCAATGTGATTGGGTGGTACACGTATAATCGCGCATTCGTGCGACAGACAGTATTTATTAGTATTCCAATTCCGTTTACATACTTAGGATAAAATATTGGAAAAAAAATAAAAATCTGACGAAGGGTGAGGTTCTGTAGGGGCGTTATCGGATTATTATAAAGTAGGGTTCGAAAAACAGATTGGTCGAAGCGACGAATCGTTATTCCGGTGTTTGAAGTATTTTAATTCACAAGTTTTGCTAGTTACTAAAACTGATGTGAAGATCTCAAGTGGGTCGAACATAACCCACTTGAGTATGTGTTCAGCCAAATGCATACACGGCTCTTTAGTGAAGGGGCTTATGTGCGTGTCATCGATAAAAAATAAAAATTGACAAATATTAATTTCGAAGGGGAAAAGTTAGTAGGTACTGATAAGTGTCACACACAAATAATTATAACGTGCAATTCTATGAAAATTGTACTTGTTTTTACTTTATTCTATGGTTTAAAAATCTCGTTTGAATAGGTACGTGATATTGTGATAATAATATAATAATAAACAAATAGTTATTTTTTTGTTCAACTTAATTATATTTGTTTTTATTTACTTGTAACCACTAAGTTATTGAAATATTTAAATATTATTAATTTATTATTATTGTTGGGCAATTTTTTTTTTCATCAATTTGAACAAACATAAATTAATTTTTCTTTTTCTTTTTAGTTAAGTAAAACGAATATTTTTATTAATATTTAAATGTCGTACAGATGAAAAACAAATTTTTCTAACTTTTAAATGTTATAAATTATAATACCTAATTGTATTGCTAAAAAAACATTTTCAATCAAACCTTAGAACTTTATTTATTAATAAATCGTTCTATTATATTCTAACGATGACTGATTGTTTTATTTAATATTATTTTTATTATTTATTTATTTTTTTTTTTGTTCTAAACGTATTTATACAGCGGATAAAATAGCTATGGATTTTGAAATGGATCGACATTTTGGAATTGTGCTATCTAAAAAAAGTCTAAACTAATATTCTATTACAGTTGTATTTGTTTTCTATTTTTGTATATTTTAAAAACAACAAAAACCTTAAGTTAAAAACGGGTAAAGATATCGAACTACCTATTTATCATTATTAGCTGGCCGTTCGAATGAGATTAATGGAGGGTTGGTGTTTTTACTCAGTCAATTTTTTTGAAGAGGGGTCGATGATGTACCTTTTTGATATCAAATGCACTGGCCACTGCTTGTGTTTCTACGGTTGATCCTAAATGTTATGACCCTTACAAAAGTCACTTCAGATGGCCTTTTGGTCTAAGGATCGTTTTGTTGTATTCTATGTTGGTAAAATATTTTACTATTATGCTTGACATCGAGATTTAAATTGATATACACAATTATTGAATGCATAATAATCGCATGCCAAATTATAAGACAATGCATTTTCTAGATTTAGATCATTGTTTGAGTTCAATGTTGATAATCAGTTGGTTTTAAAGGAATTAAGTAAATATATTATGTATTATAATATTAGATAACTAACTACTAAACTGTAGAATTTTTTATTAAATATTTTGAAAATATATGGTATTAATATTTTTAATAATGTGACGACAATCTATGTTATATATATTATATGCTGCTATACTATAAATGAAAATGTTACGCGTCAATTTTAATTACTAGGATGTATTATAAATTTTCCTTCATTACAAGGTATTGTTGATATTGTTCTAATATTCATTTGAATATTATGTCTTAAACAATAATGAATTTATATTGTTAATATCTGGCCACCTGAAGAATAAAAGAAATATCTTTTATTTAAAAAAAATAAAATAAAATAAAAACGGGAAACTCGCTGTAGTAGGTTTTGAGTGTTTTTTATCATGTAATGGATGAAGTATTTCAATGATAAAATGTTATTGTATAAACTATACAGATAATTTTACCAAACGAAGACGGTGTTTTGCTGTTTTGAGGATATTTAATAATATATTTAAAACATTGCATTTATTAAACACCTAATTATTATAATTAAATTGTATCATAATATATTATTGTAAACTTATTAATAATTAAATACAATATCAACGAATACAGTAAAATGAGTAAAATGGTGAATATAGATTCGTAGATAGCTTAAAATTTCTCATAAAAATGTTTTTTAATATTCATTAAATTAATTTGAATGTATTCCTATGAAATAATTTGCTAACTTAATATTATTTAAATAATAATATAGTTTTTTTTATATATAAAATAATTATTCATATTATTTATTTTATTACTATACTTTTATAAAAATAATAAGTTACTTATACTTATATTCCTATTTAAATAGAAAATAAAGTACACAATTTTTTTTCAATAAATAATTTATTATAATGACGTAAATCCATAATGTCAATATCACGATAGAATTTTTAGAATACAATGTTTTAAAACTAACATTTTTCATTTTTATCATTTAACATCATTAGTTTGATGGTAACGAGTAAGAATTATTTTATCTGAACATTAGCTGTTTTACTAAGATAACATTAAGTACTAGTATTCTGAACAAAATCATAATTACCGTTTACAAAGTTCTATAAGATTTCTATTTAATTTTATACTAAATATTCTTGAATTTTGAGAAATATGTGGAATTATTTTGAAATTCATAAACTTATTCTAACAGACAGCAATAGCAAACGATGCAAGTTCTATGTTGAAGATGATATTCACTACTATTCTAAAGTAACAGTCAAGGTGTGTTAGGGTACTAGACATGATGCCCCTATTTGACTTCAGTTATGTGAAAATGTATTATTCATTACCTTGTGGTAGAAGAAAATACTATCGACCGTGTGTGTATTTTGAATTGTGATTCTATGATTCTTTATATATTTTTACATTTTATGAATTTACGAAACATTTAAAGATGCGTGGTGTCTTTACGAGTAGATAATTATTTTTAAAAATAATTGCATTGAACTATTTGCTTTTGTAAAATGAACTACAAAAAGTATTTTGTTGTGTAATTATTTAAAATTTAAATATTATTAAGTATTTAGGTACTTATGATATGACTGTTATTATTTTTGAATAAAGTGATATTATTATAGTTTAAGAACATATATTTTACCACAATAATTGTTTTTATACGAAACTAGAGTTATAATTACATTTTTACCATGCTTTATCAAACTAATTTAAATGTTCGTAATTATATATTCAGGATTTATATTTATGATAATTTCAGTGATTAGTTAAGTATAATATATTGTTAATACAATATATTAAAACTAGCAATATTTTAATTTTTATCAACGAATTAATGCTAATAATAATAAAAGTAAATACTTAATATATTTATAATAAAATAGATATCGAAAAAAAGATTCTAATGTTTATTTTATGTATAAAAATATTATGTTAAATTAATCACACTATTAATTTAGCGATTTTCTTAATTATATAGTTAAATATTATTAATGTAAAGCTATACGTGTGGAATACTGAATATATTATATTTGTGTTATTTGTATGTGCGCGTGTGTGTTTATAAATAATATTTTTGGTATTTTCAAAAGTTTAAATAATATGCACCAGAATATGAACAAGAATAATCATCAAATAATTTTTCTAAGAATATATGCATTAAAATTAGTAACATTTAACTTAAATAATTTTAAAATGAACAGTAGCCTGTGAATGTATACATTGTAAGTACTATGGAATTTAAAACTTGATATCAAAAACATTTTAACACTCAACAAATTTTATTCTTATTATTATATTAGTTATAGTATACGTTTAACTCGTTTAAGTACCTTTGTAATATAATATTATATTAGTATAATAAAACAGTATATGTGTGCGACTGAATTTTTTTTAGTTTTTAAAATAAGGTAATTAGTAATTATTATTTTTATATTGCATTCATAAGACTGGTATTAAAAAAAAAAACATTTTAATTAATTTTTTAAACGTTTAAAATTAATTTGACAGCTATAATTTACTCAAAAATAAGTATATTATACAATATACTCATACAATATTCATAATCTATATTATATTAGTGCTTATTAAATATATTATTTCAATATATTCAAGAGATAATAAAACGTTTTAATATTATTTTTGGAGTAAGATCATATTGTAATACCGCCATGGCTAATCGGGTTTTTCGTTGTGTGTATGAAAGAATATTAAAGTCAAGTTCTCCCTGGGTCATTCCTTTTATGATTCTAAGTAGGAGTAATAATATGTAAATATAATTGAAGTTGACATGAAATATCAAACTTTGCAATCATTAGGTTTAGTATTATTTTCCCAACTCACACCATTTGACGTCGAACCATATAACAATATGAATATTATGTATATATATATATATATATATACATATACACAATATTATTATGACAGGATAGGCTGCTACCATGGGCAACCATACGTTTGGTGTACGTATACTTCGACAGCGGTCACTGTTTCTACGACTAATGAACTGTTGGTTTTGCACTCGGCCGGGTTTCCACGTTAAATATATTCGCCACTGCCACCCGTGGTTTATGGCAGTATTAATTAAATCGTCCTGCTGCAGTGGCGTACATAAAACGTCCTCTTGTTCATTCTCTCTGTGTCTCTCTCGTGTAAATTTAAATAAATATATATTATATAAGCCTTGTATATATACGTATTGACGGTCGTTTCAGGAATCAGGAATGTGCATTTTAATATTCTCCCCGTTTTCAGCTTTTCATTTCAATACACTCGCATAGTGTATGTAAAAACGACGTTTCATGGGTGATCGCGTACGAGAACCAAATAACCAAATAGGGTTTTAGTCTATGTGATGTGACGGTGTTCCAAAAAGTTTTCAAACTGTTTTATTTTAGCCCATAAGGATCGAATATATCTCTACGGGTTCGCCCTTCCGTGCATTCGGACGGCGGTGGTGGCTTCAGCGTCGGCAGTTTATAAAAGGAGAAGAACGACGGGCGACGATACGTACTTGGAAAACTTCATTACCATAATGAATTCGTTAGCATATAAAATAGACACGGCAAAGTTTATGAATTAGTCTAAGGCCCTGTTATAGTTGTAGGCCGTCGCCGCCGTTGCGTTATTCTCGTTTAGGTTCGTTTTCATTGGCCAAATTAATAATAACCACATGCACTTATATGCATATATATTGCAAATTTTGCTACGCGTATTACTATAGAAGGTTATTTTGAGATGTTTAATACGATTATATGGTTCTTCTTTGAGGTACAAATGCGATCAGAGGGGATGGCTGAGTGAAGTGTATGTAAAATGTAACGAATCAGCTACAGGTCCCGTCTGGATTTCTTAGCGATTGATGTCCATAATGTAAACGGGTTACTGTTAATAATCAATAAACATAAAAAAAGAAAAAGTTAATGTAAATACATTTCAAAGCAGTATATCTTTCTGATAAATAAGTTATTCATAAAGTATTTATCTCATTTAAGTATCTGTAAATTTGATTGTATAAATCTATTGAGAACTATACATATATATTCAATATAATAGGTATATAATAATATATATATAAATAAAAATATGCTTTAAATATTTATTTGTTTTTTCAGAATTATTATATTGTATGTCTTTGAATTTTCTTCGAGCTTTACGTCTTCATATATTTCTTAGATAATTTTGAGCACTTTACGCATAACGATTATACAGACTTCGTATACATAATATTTACATTATGCAATAACTGAAAGATATGACTAATCTTATTTTGAACGCTTAATTGTTTTTTGAATTTACATAATGGATAAGCACACTATTCATTATTATATATATTAGTAATCGCCTACAATAGACGATTATTTATTATTATGTAAATTATACTTTTAAAGTATAAATTACACATTATTCAATAACGGGATTCAATATAAAATATGAATTAGTGAAAATACATTTTTGTACATCGAGAGTTGAGTTTGATTATGTGAGAATTATTTTTAAAATTAATTTAAGAAATTTTAATTCTAATTTGCGTATAATTCAGGTGTTTTACATTTTTCAAGAAACATTTCTTTTTATTGTATTTTGTTATTTGTCTTTTTCCAATAATATTTTATTTTTATTATCATTTTAAAATATATTATATCGTATAAGAGTATAATCAAAGTATAGTTTATTTATGTGCGTTGATTAAACACACTTACCTACAATTATATTGTTTTAATAAAAATTAAATGCCATTATTTGTATGTACTTTTATTATACCTAGATTTAGAGACTATATTATGTATATAAATTAATACATTAATATATTTCTACTATTTCTATTTTATTAAATACAATTAAGAATAAAATAAATAAAATAGTTGATATTATTACTATTATCATGATAACAAAATGTTCAATTTATTATTACTTGCGTATAATTAGAATTCAATCCCATTTACATTCATGAGCTATTCAAGTGAGAATATTATTAAATTATAGTAATTAGTCCATATATATTTTCGTGATTAAGTCATTTTTTGTTCTATTATAGTATGAATATCATATTTTATGAATAGAACTACTGAAATATTATACTCATCCAGACGTTATCATTGACGTATTCTACTAGACAGAATAGACAATTTCTAATCATAGTAGATATACAGATGTTATTGTGTATGAAATCAAACGAAAAAATGTCAGTTGTTTAAAACAAGTAATTGTTTATAAATTTCGTAAATTACAGAAAACTATAGATTTAATGTTGATGGTTGACGGAAATATAAGAGTGGCGTTTCTAGTGACAATCACGGTAGGTAAGACAACTAATAAATACAAAAACTGTGGCGATAGTTCTGGAAAACGTTCACCATGCACGCAGTATCATAACTCGCATTAATGATAATGATACGACTCTTATGATTAATAAAACAAAACAAAACTAAATGTCGACTCTACGCAGAAGAGTTCAATCAAACTTAGATTGATTATTTGTGCTATGGTTGGCAGTAGTTAATGTAAGTACGTATAATGTGACTTACCTATGCCATGGATAATCATTAGTATAGCTTCGCACAGTTTTCAATTACAGAGCATATAATATGAATTGAAAATATTATGACATTAAATTGGTAGATATAATATTGGTTATATATTTTTTTATTTTTTTTTAGTATTTCATAATTGCTCAGTTCGTGTATAACCATTAACTACCCAATTGTCAAGTTAAGCGTATAATTAATGGCATTTATACTCACAAATGTCATATTTGTGTATATTATAATATATTCGTTTAAATAACGCATTATAGTGTAATATTTATTTTAATTTATCTACAAAATATAATATAACTCTGCTAAAGCCCTGTGTTTGTATGCTATAGCTAAAATCTGTTAAAAGCTGAAAAGGGTGATCGGATTCAGCGGTGAGCTGGTTGTGTGGGGTTTTTAGTGGAATAGGTTCCAAGTTCCAAACATTCCGTAAATGCCCAATTCACGCATGTTATTGTTTTATTAAAACCGTTTTTGAGAACGTGTTTGGCAATACGCCACTACATTCCGGAATCGATAGTTTGAATATATACTTCGAAGTATTGTCTGGGAGCTGAGTAAAAATGATAAGTAAATATAATCTCTGGGTAGAGTAAATAGCGACCGAAAATATCCAACCATGGAAAAATGCAGTGTATTGCTTTTGTTGGTGTTAAATTAAAAAAAAAAAAGTGTCTACTTTAAAATTGTAATATACATTTTTGACCTCATTTTCTTGTTGTTGTTTCTGAGTTACGAAGGGTCGGAACCAACTACGATAATCAAAGTGCGTATTTGTTTTAAAATTATTGTTTACGAAGTAAGAGCGTTCAACCAGACTGCGGTTTAAAGGATTTTCATTTGCCACATACACGCTAGAAATTATTGTATTGTTTCGAAAACCATTTTCTTCGAGCATTTAGAGTTGGCTCAATCAATACGAAATGTTGCAAAGACTGCTTTTGTTGTACGAATACATCATACCGTAAAAAGTATTATCTTATGTATTTTATTGTCTTTCGAAACAATATAATAATTTTCATAGTTTTGATTTTTAAATTAGTTAATGATAATTCTGAATTCTCATTGGGAACAAAAGTATAAAACAATATTTTATATTTTGCCAAAAATGTAAATTCAAAATAATTATATGATCGATTGCGAATATTTGAATTTTAAAGTTACAATTATTGTTAGTTTATGATTTATTTATAAATTAAATTAAATATTCATTAAAAACAACAATTAAGAGAGGCTTACCGAATTTAAAAATAAGATTATGCATTAGAATCATCTTGATAGTATAATTAATAACTTTTTAAAAATAATTAAATCACAGAAGTTTGTGTGATTAATTATCTTTATATTTGGCAACACTCTGTTAATGTGTGTATAATTACTAAAATATTATTGATTCAAAAGTAATATTAAATGAATAATTTAAAATTTAAAAAATGTTAAATAATTATTATTGTTGAAGTGGTTTGATAATTGTATTGATAATATTATTATAATCAATACATTTTTTGTACTACGTTTTCTGCAATACTGTATTTTGATATTTAACTGATAAAATAAAAATGTAGAAGACATAGTTGAAAAAAAAAATTAAAAAAAAAAAAAAAAATATAATATAGGTATATTATAAATGTAATATGTCATATTTGATAATAATAATCATCTACTTACATATATGGAGAGCTCGTCCGTAAAATATTTGATTCGTTTTCTTTTCAACACGTTTCTTAGAAATAAATAAGAGAAATATTGGGATCATTCGTGAACGTGACAAAATCAAATTTTCCAAAAACGGTGTGAAGGGGGTGGTAATCCGACCTAGGGGACTTCGTCAATCGTATACCCTTCTCGATTATGCCGACTGGTTATGATATTTCACACCTCGAGGGTCAAAACCCCTTCTAAATAGGACAGACGCAGATGAAAAATGTGTTGCCGTATATCGATAATCAGCTTAAGTTTTTCAATACTAATTTCAGGATTTGATCTGGATTTTTTTTCATCAAGGGGTTCGACAAAATTACATAGGGGCGCACTATCCCGCAGAGTTACACTGCATTATCATAAATAATAATAAAAAAAAATAATAATAATAATAAAAAAGAATAAGGGGTGTGGAAATTTCACGTGGAGAAAAGCCCAAGTTTTCACTAAGGTGTCCACCAGATCATAAAATCTCTACAGGGGGAAATTTATTGAAAGTCATAAAGTTTCCTTATGTAAAAAAAAAATAATGTCCGAAGAAAATTGTTCGACTCCACTACGGTAGCGTTTTATTTTTTCTCATAACTTTTTGGCCTTAGCCAAAAATAAAGTGCCTATCAAAATGTGCATTCAGAATAACATGCGATTTATTACATAAGGATGACTTTTACCTTATTTTTTCCCAAGATATACACAGGCTATCTATCCAAATACAATCTAATCGTAAAAAAACAGGGCGTCAATTATTTACGTTTTCATATTAAATGTATTTGTGTGGTTGTATATCTATATGGTTTAAAAGGACGTTTAATACACTGACTAGACTTCTAAAGATATAAAAGCTCAAAAACATATCTTTTGTTTTACATATTTAATGCGTTTGGTCTCCATTCATACTTTTTATACTTTGTATTTGTTTTTCAAGAAAACTATTTGAAGCACTTATTTTTACAAAATATGTTTACATTTATATGCATTATTTTGTTTATATTATCGTTTTACATTTTAAAATGAGACTTAAATGTAAAATCGTCAATTTTTTAAAAACTCGTCAATATTATTATGTTAATGATATATTGTTTAGAATATTGCATTTAAAAGAAAAATATTGATAAAAATAAATTGTTGCTTAATGGACCAGTGGATTTGGTATAGGAGTAAGAAAGTCCTTAACATATTAAGTAGGTTTGGGACTTCATGGATTTGCATAATATTTGTTTTGAGTGTTTGGGTAGAGTGCTTTGGGTTAAATCTATACAATTATTCATTTTCTGTTGTTACATAGAAATTATTTGACTTAAGTTTTCACTAAGCAATAAGTATCTATTATGAATGATTTAGAGATTATCAAGTACCCTAGTAAATAAATATTTGCCTATGGATTTAACGTTTCCCGATTACTTAAATACTAAAGAATAATTTAATTATTTATTCAAAAATAAATTTTTCATAAAATTGGCTTACGGAACAGTACAATCACCATAATGCTTATTTAGGTCAAAGTTTATGGTAGTAAACACATTTTTATACATTTTTTAACATATTTAAAAACTTTTATCGTATTAAAACTTTGAAATATATAATCTTAACAACGTATTTCTCAGTAAAATTCATTATTTTATTTATAAGATATTATTTCTTTAGTTTTTAAAATTTTTATAGAATAAATACGAATAACTTTAATACTTGAATAAAAATCACCGTCGAATAAAAAACCAACTATATATAAAAAATGATTTTATATTATTATAATTATTATAATATTAATGGTAATATTATTTTTGCTTACTCTCCTATCTAATAAGACATGATACAGATAATCAATTTTGCATTATACTAGAGAAGTATTTATCAATAATAATATTGCAGATAATTGTTTTTAGTATGACGTAGTGGATGTTAATTTATACATTTTTTGGTTCTTCGTGAATATGAAATTATGCATGTCTGGATCATAATAAATTAAAGTTATCAGCATTTTGAGGAGCATTGTGCTTTAAATCAACTCCAACGTTGTATATCGCGTCGACACAGCAAAATAATAATATTATTACATTCGTCTTGAAGCAGTAAACCACCATAGCAGTGTTTAACTCGCGGTGAACAACGGATGAATTTTCCCCGCTGTACAGTATACGGCGTAACCATATTATATACAACTTACATTACTGCAGTACTCGTATAGATGTATCACATTAAACAGCGTGTTATTTACCCACATCGAAGTACCTCCACGGTCAATTCTCCTCTCTCCCTTGCAGCTCTCGCCGAGGTCACGACTAACCCTACTCCGTAGTACAACGCAGAAGTCCGCGGTGGCCCGTGTAAAACGCACGAACTCCGGCTCGGAAATGAATGGTTTCCATTTTGTGTTTTGTGAAAAATGTCCGGGGTTTTCGAGCTTCCTCTCTCGTCACCGCTTTCGCCAGTGGAATGCCAAACAGCACATTAACCGCGTTTGTTGTTTGCGTCCCTGCGACATCAACGGCCAGTGCAGATAAACGACAGCACTTGGCAAGCCCACCGTCGTAGTTCCCCCGGGACGTTGCTGCACTTTCGTCAGTAGCGACGAAAATCGTTTTAAGTGCGACACCGATTCAAGCCATTGTTCCTGTTGGCTTGTTTATGTAGTTGTTGGCCACCGCAAGCCGTTTGCAAGATTTAGGTCCGGTCTGACGAAGTAAAGAGGAAAAAAAATACTATAAATTTACGCCCACCCGACCACGACACAGCCGCCCTTAAATCGGAAACGCGAACAGATGCTCCGACGTGCATACACCGAATTTTTTGGCGTTGCGTAGAATATCATGGAGGGATTTAAATCGTCTATTCGAGTACTGCAGTAGTGTTTTTGTTTTAAACTGTGTACGACTAGTCTAATAATGAACACTGCCAGCAGATGGTTATAATTCGGTGTCAGAAATCGTTCCCGCGGGGTTTCTGGAACGATACTGTAACATCGACGGGGTGATATTGTATTATTTGATCGAGGGCGCGTCGGTCGGATAATATTATAGTATAATATATTTAAAAAAATCACATTAACCCATCATACTTATTATTAAAGTTAATATACATTTAAGTATGACGTATGCGTTTCATATTGCATGATTAAACTATTTATATTTACATATAATTTATCAAATATAGTTCTTAACCGTTGCCAATGTGTATTATGAATCATTCAATTAATTTCGTATTGATTAAACTTAAAGTTACACGTTAAAGTAAACTCGTACCTTTGAGTAACTTTAGTCGATTAAAAATGTTATGGCACGTCAAAGTAAAATGGAATAACATGTTATACTCTCATGACATAAACTTACCTATTTTAATTAGTAAATAATCTTTAAATACACTTTAAAATTGTTTTTATAAAGACGTATTTAAATGTTTATCAGTTGTTGTATTTACATTGGTTGTACAAGGGGGAAACTTATTAATTGTCATGAATTTTAGGAATAAATAGTATTAATGAAATACTAACAGTCATTAAAATTGAGTTATTTAGTTTATTTATTTTAAAATATTAGACTATAAAATATAATATAAGTAATGTAAGTACATTTTTTTTTTTTTTTTTACTAAACACTCAAAAAATACTTGACCTTATTTAGCTCATTAACATTTTTACTCGAAATAGATGTTCCGCACTTAGAATCTCAACATTTTGTTATTATATTATGTTTTGTGTATTGCTAACAAGGCCATTGCAATTTCAACGCGAATGATAATTTATTAGTAATTATATTAGTGATATAGCTTATATGCAATTACTATACAACTATTGAATACTGTATTATAATTATTTACATTCAATCTTGTGTTGATTCACTAACAAATAATGCAATCCAATTCGTGTTACTATAAAAACGATTGATATTCAGAGATTAATTTGATTACTATTTATTGATAAACAAGTAACCACATATTATAACATATGGATACATTTTGAGTTGCGTTTATTTGATTTCGTTAGTTATAATCATTATGTTTTGAATTAATTTTAAATATTGGTTCATAAACTCATAACTTTTGTAATTTAAAATATTGTCACTACTATTATTATACAACATGTTAGCTTTGACTACATGTGTTTGTGTTTCATATCTATTTCTAGTTGGTTTGTATTTGATTTTACACTTTAGTTGTGTTGAGTAAACACTATACCAATATATTTTGGGCACAATTAAATGCCATTGAAGTGTATCTTGTAGTATCTCGTACTTTACGAATAATCGGTGAATGTGTTACTATATTATTATATCTCTAATAGATAAGTTTATATTATATTTGATATTGTTTGAGTTGTTATTTAAACTACTAAAATTAATTTATACAAATACAGTTACTTAACAGATTATACGAATATATAATACAGTAAAACCTCTCTATCACGGAATCATTTGGGACAAAACATTTTTCTCATTATAAGGAGGATTCCGTCTAATAGAGGATCAACTATAGAGAGGTTTTACTGTATATTACTTTACAATACATTACAAAATTGGACTACACTAAAGTGATCAAATAAATTTTACACATTTTATTTATAATTAAAGTAACGAATTATAAAATACTAGATAATCATATTATCTTATTTATCAATGTTTAAACATTTCCTAGGCTGTGAAAAGTTTTGTGTAGGAATTCGGATAGAGTATTTCCAGTTGTTAATTGACTATGATCAATCTCACAAGTTTTTATCAAGAACATACTAAATATATAGTATTTGTGTATATTTAAGTTAAATATAGTAAATAATATCTCATTGGGTATAGTTTAGGTGTTATTAAAACATTTAATAATTTTTAAAGTTCAGTTTTGCACGAGGGCAACATGTAAAATAATGTTTTGTAATTTTACCTTCAAATTATATTGGTTTTAAAGTTTAGATCGTTATACCATTGGACAATAAATATTTTAAAGGGTTAAAGCCATTACAAGTTAATCTACTAATTATAAACACTTTAAAATTCAAAGTACGATTTTTGCTTGTATTATGTTTTAACCCTTTTTAATTATACTATGAATCGATATTTATTTGGATAGAAAATTCCAATTTTGTTTTAATTTGTTGATTATTTTATTAAACGTGTTAATTTAATAACTTATAATTTATCTGAAAGTTAATAATCATTTGTATATAATATGGTCATCATAATATGTAATTATTTTTTATTTCATTTTTACCATAAAACAATTGTACTATTTCACATTATAATACTAGATTCCAGATAGCTGAGATCTGCGTTCCTAAACTTCGAAGTCTGTAGCTTGAGTAATAGAGAACAGATCGATTAGTTCACGATTCGGAGCTATTTTAATACAGTGCTTCGGCGAATGTTTGATCGTACTTTAAGAACGGGACGATGAAAACTGAGCGTGAGTGTCAAGTTATCAGTCATAACTAGTGTATATCGAACCAGAGAATGCAATTTTACTGATAGTATGATTGTTTTTTTTTTTACAAACAAAAGTTTTGAACTGCGAGTGAGTATCTATAGTTTTCAGCCATTATCAATTGTTATAACTAATCATTCTTAAAATTGACAAGTTGCATTCAATTTCATTAGACTTTCTATAGGTACTGATTTATTTCATACATTTTCCACTAACCTTTCATATATTTTACAATAATATTTTGAAAGATTATAAAATAATCCGTATGCGCTCGGGTCATGATAGTGAAGATCGATTAAAACATATTTATAGACTTCATGCTATCGAATACAGTGTTAATATATAATGCAGAAAAAGGTCACTATGGATGTAAAATAACGTGAATAAAGTATACGTATTATTTATACATATTATGAATATATATATATAGATATATATAAAGCGAAAATAATAATAAAACAAAGAGACACTGACACTAACGGGGGGGCGTTGCGTTTTAGAAAATTGAATGGGAACGAGCCCAGCGAAATCCTCGTTAATTTATAGTCATCCCTCCTGCGGGGCAGAAATGGCCCTGTTCTACATGCATGGAAAAACAGCAATATAAAAATGTATACATTTAAAAAAAAAAAAAATACTATATAATAACTAACATAACAACGAAGCGGCGTAGATTTACCAGGATGTATAGCAATAATTATCATGGTCGCTTTAGTTTTTATGCAAAAATAATCCCGGCATTAATACAAAAGCCGTGCTGACGGGATTTTTCAGGAAAAAAAAGCAAATAAATGCTATATTTCACAGTAAATAAATAAGTTTGATGAGTATATTATTGTTGTGCGGGGCATTTATCAAAAAGTGCACAAACACACGCGGTGTCGTAGTTCGACTGCAATTGGTTATTTTGTAGTGAACGACAACTACTGGACTCGTCCGATTCTAAAGGCGCCGCCTGAATCGCGAAGATAAGACTTGTTCTATTATAGTAATATGACAATGGTTTTTGTCAAAAAATAAAATAACTTTTATTCTCCGAGGATACGACGAAAATCTCGTAAAATCCATCAAAATATGTCATTCTTTATCCAAAACATACACGCGACACACCGCAGTGTCACAAAATAAACTCAAATAAATAAATATTTTTCTTTTCTAGTTTTGTATCAGATTCTACTTAATTGTCAAGTACTTTTCACGGTCGAACAATGAACATGTCATATCGGTCTTGACGCGATAGTCGTTTGATGAATGTTCATAATCGCTTAACTTTTACTATACGTCATCATATTATACTTAAACTTATTTGAAACTTAAGAATATTCACAGTATTATATTATCAAATATTATGTTCTTAAAATAAAATATTATTACTGTAGTGATTACTGTTGTGAATTCTAAGTATTAATTAATTATTGCACTTTACGTAGGTATTTTATTAAGTCACCAACATAAATATAAGGTTATACTTCACTGAATTACATAAACGATATTTTGTATTATAGTATATTATAGGTAATATAAAATTACAACGAAATTATACAGGACCGGTGCAAGGTGCATCTTTTAAATATAATACTATGTTATCCGAATTTACTGTATACAATATACATTGATATCATAGACTTTACACGCTGTTTAATCGTTTGAGTCGAAGATATTTATCGAAAGGGTTGTATTATCATGTTGGATTCGATGTCTGCGTAAATTTTATTCTTCTGAATAAATACTTTTCCAAGAAGAACGCTATGGTATAGGTACTGTTTGTTATCTAGAAATACCGACCGAATAATCTCTTTATCAATTACATTGACTGCTGTGCACTTTATGCGAAGGCGGGAAGAACAAATTTTACCTGACACAAATTTCAACTTTAACTCAGATTTATCATCCACGCAGAACTCGTGTGTCAAAACATTTCCCATTATCTCGCCAGCAATATTTTACCACCGCCGTATACCTCGGCTGTAGTACCGTTTTCGGGCTTCACACGGCGCAAACGTCTATTTAGTCACGATACTTCATGATTTACGACACCGCCGCTGAACTTTTATATCGAATATTTCTCCTCTAAACTCTTTTGCACTTTTTATCCTTTGGTTATACCCGGAGGGGCTGTGTGGGTTCGAATGTCATGACGTTCGCTTTTTAGACCCGGCTGATCTTCCGAGGGGAGATACCCCGCTGTCCCAAGCCAAACTACCACATCAAAACCATATTGGTTTCTCCCCACAACCACTCACCACGTCATCGTTAGCTTTTCGCTGTTTCCGATATATTATAACTCATTTTGTATGTATCGAGGAAAATTGCGTTAGTGAAAAACTACCGTATAAACCCACATGATCGGATATTCTCACTATATAGAGGTAAACGAATAATGTTTCCAACCCGTTGCGACCGTTATTAGTAACTATTTATAATCTAGTGTCTATGTGTAATTACAATAAAAAAAAATAGAGATTAATATAATGTATACATATTTTATTATTGAGATTATAATTACCGTTATTGTATAACAATGCAATATTTATGTATCAAATAATTAATAATTTAATCGATTTATTAATGATTAGATTAATAAATTTATACCTAAAGAAAAATGAAAAACTGTCAAATTTTAACATTTTTTCAGTTATTATTTATTAAAAATGTCTAATGATGAACAAAAACTTATACGTTATGATTAAATAATGTTTATTTATTTTTCAGGTATTTTTTCCGGAACTACTTTTAATCTGTGAGTATCTAATATCCATACAATATCTTATGTTCGTAAAAAATATCTTAGTCAAATGTACTTTGGAAGTATTTACTGTTGTCTATAGGTTTTTATTTTTCATTTATTCAAACCGTCTTTCGTTTTTATAATATATCCATGAATACAAAAGCATTTTATTTAAAATGTATGATAAATGTAAATTTAAAGTAAATTTTATTATGGTTGATTATACCATTTCGTGAGTTAAAATCGATTTCTTATAAAAGTTTGCAAAGGAATATTTTGCTAAAAATTAAATTTATTAAAAAAAATAATAATAAAGGTATATACTTATTGTGATATGCAATAAATCGTAAAATAATTTATTTTATTAGCTTTTAAGAAAGAAATACTATTTTTCCATGAACAATGCTCACCAAAATCATTAATGATGGAAACAATGGGTTTAAAAAGTTGGATTGGAGAAAGAAGGGAATATATCTATAGGTACGAGAAAAAAATCACCTTTAAAGTCACTTAAAACATAAATATATCCTTTTTGTCGAGGTAGGTGCTTTGACGAAGGGAAATAAAAAGAAAAAAATCTCCGAATTTCTTTTTTCTTTTAGTTGAATACATTAGCCGTCGTGTCGGATATCCGCGCGCTCCTTTATGATAAGTACAACAGAGTTGGCGGTGGTGAAGAAAAAGGCCTCTAGGCAATATAAATCGGTATGTGTCTCCCTCTCCGCCTCTTATATTTGTTGGGATTTAAAGTGCCGTAGTTCCTGTTCACTTTTCCCACCCTATATCCTTTACTTTTTGCGCCTGTTTGACCTTTTATGTACTCGGACGATCGCGGTAGTAGTAGTGGCGGCGGGTCCGGCGAGAAACGTATCCGGCCCCCCACCAATCATACTGGCCCGTGATTGTTCACCCTTCCTACAGTCCAATGACTAGGACGATGGTAATTCGGGATTTATTATTATATACATATCACCCTAAAGGTTCACGGTCGTTCCCTTAAACTGGTCACAGTCTCTAAAACTCCATCAAACATTATGGTCTAGTATATTATGTACTGCACGGTCGTGTTCTGTCCAAAAAACGTGTTGTTTGCGTTTCGTTTTAAGAGAAGAGAACGGTGGTGGTATTATGGTTGAGATCACGAACAAAAGACATAAATTATGTTCCCTATGTATATTGTATAAATATATACATACATACAAATACATTTCACGATTCGGTAGAGAAGAAACAAGATGAATAACCGAGGATAAGAATGTCTACGAATAGTTTTAAATTATTTTCTTGAACTTAATATTATTTTGGCTATATTTAAATCATAACTAAAATGGGTTAGTTTATTATATTAGTGAGATATTTTATTTACGCAAGTGCACTGAATTGTATTTACCATTTAAAAAATTCATTAACATGAATAGATAATGTTCAAGCATTTTTAAAACCAATTAAAATGGACAATAACGTATTAAAAAAATCTAAAAAATAAATAAAGTATGACGTACATTTAATATTTATTTCCAATTAACAAACCTTAATAACTGAATGTAAAAATATTGTTTTATTTTTAATGCATACCTTTTACATTAGTAGACATTGATTGGAAGTTTGTTTCTGTGAAAAAAAATCGTAATCAAATTAAATATCGTATTGTTATTTAAAATCAAATCATATATTTACTGACACATAAATTACTTTGAGAATCATTGAATAATTAATAAAAAAACATTGTTTTTTAAATAAAATTGTACGATACAATGAATTGACATTTTCCACGACCATGTTGAATTTATCCTCAAATTAAAATTCATATTATAAAGGAAACGCATATATTACATTAAAAATCAATTAATATCATGACTTTATAAATTGCTGAAACTTAAAAACTGGCTTTGAAATGGGTTCGTCATAATATTTTGTATAAAAAAAATGTTGCTACTAAAAAACAACATCATGATTTTTTTTTTACTCTTTTCTTCAGTAAGTGTATTAAATATTTAAGTCATTAATTAAAATTTAAAAATCAGTGCCTAAACGCATAACAATAACAGTGATAATATTATAATCTACTTCTCGTATACTCAACCTAATTAACATTGTTTTTCCAATACTCTATCGCATGATTATGAGTTAATTAAATACTGTTGTTGATAATTAAAATTTTGTTTTGAATAAAATAGTTTTCTATTAAACACAAAAATATACAACGGAATGACGTTTACTATATAGTAATAATTAGTAGCATTTATAAAGATTATTGGATTTAATTGATATTGTTATACTATTTACTATAACTTCCGAATTAATTTATTAACTATTTGTGATGATTGTGTTTGGTAGAATGATGATTCTAATAGTATAAACCGACTTTTCAGACATAATTATATATTATAGGCAATTTTAAGTAAGCCGTTTTTTGTTTTCTCAATAATCAATAGTTTTTTTAGTGTAATGTAAAAAAACTTATAAAGTTAAAAATTGTAACCTACAATACCTGTAGTTTTTTTTTTATCAAAACGAATTTTGATTATTAACTATTTTGTTAAGAAAAAATATAATCTTTGAGATTTTTGTTTGTTTGAATATGATTAAACTCAGAATAGGTTATTTTTTGAAAACGGTGACCTTTATATCTGAATTTTTATATACTACCTACTATTATAGTACGAAAATGAGTTATCTTTTTATGTTTATATTGGCGTATGATTTGTAATTTTAATTCTTGGACTAGAAAATGTGATTATTTAATATTTACTATATTTTATTAAGACTAATGCTTTAAATGTATAAACATAGAATTTAAAAAATCCTATTTAGAGGATATTATAAAATACAATATTGAGATTCAAATTTAAAATAATAATTATACTTTATTTGTGTGTATTGTTTATAGAACCAATTCAAACGACATTAATAAAAGTGTAACAAATAAATCAAATGATATAAACAATATGAAGGTACGAATTTTGAGAATCATATAGCAATTATGTGTAACTTTAAGTTTCTTTATACGCTAGGTACTGTTTAATCTACGTATAATACATTTTAGTTTTGTAAAGGGAAATACATGCAGATAAGTACGGACGAAAAAGAATGTTGTAAAGGGTAAACAAATCTAATCTTGCATTCTAATTCTTGATAAGAAGCTAGAAATAAAAGGAACAGGATAAAATATATATTGCTGGGGGCTGAGGAGGTGTTCCATGGGGATTTCATTTACCAAATACTGACCCTCCAGCTCTCCTAACCTCCGTTGGGAACTATATGATAACAAAAAGGTCCGGTCACTTTTGCTGTCTATGAAAGCAAAAAGTACTTAATCATGATTTGTATGTTAAAACTTCAAACGTATGTTGTAAATGTGTGTGTGTGTGTGTGTGTGTGTGTGTGTGTGTATAAAACATAAAATTATAACTATAATATTTATAGAACGTTTTGAGTTTTTATTTTTTGCTGTTTGGTTAAAATATATTAGAAAAATTTTAAATATTAAATTTAAACTACAATTTATTAATAGTCAGAAAAAACTAGTAATAAAATAACAAGCCTTTTGTAATTGATTCAAGCGATGTAATAAATTTATATATTTACAATTTTGTTAAGTTTTTTTTTATTTAGCTTAAATGACTCTTACTTCTTATCAACAACAGCATTTGATCACATATTTATTTTTATCGTATACTATACAATTAACTGTTCTATAAATTACTGTGTAAATTAAACTATACATATTGACCAAAATAATAAGTATTTTTCCGAGTTTTATTATTAAACGTCTCTATTTTTGTCTAGTTTAGATAATTAATTTTGAAAAAAAAAATAGAATTCACTAATTATTTTTTGAAAATCAAAATCAAATTTCATATATTAATATTACGAACTCATAAGTAAAGTTTTTATTTTTCCAGTGATTTTTCATTCTTTTGAAGATAATTATTTTTCTAGAGAGATTATTTTTGAAATTTATCAATTAATTAACTACAGAACTTAAGTTTTGAATAATCTTTATCGAGAAAATGATTTCTGACTTTTACGTATTCATTGAATAATGCATAATATTATTTATTTGTGTTGGACAAAATTATTGTTGTCTAAACTTATTAGAAATCAACAACAGATATATTCCGCAATGGCATTATATTATAATTTAATTTATGGAGAGTTTAACTCCAACTTTTTCTGATCAATAATACGTAAAATTCAATATTATAAATTGTCATATTAATTTTTGTTTTTTTTTTCTTGGAAGACATTTTATGAACATATTTTTTCATATATTTATTTTTAATTTACATTTGTTTCTAGGTACTTTAATTGTATTAATATTCCGAGATTCCATTTGTAGACACATTTCAC
The DNA here is from genome assembly GCF_020184175.1 of Aphis gossypii. Taxonomy (NCBI): domain Eukaryota; kingdom Metazoa; phylum Arthropoda; class Insecta; order Hemiptera; family Aphididae; genus Aphis; species Aphis gossypii. The sequence goes on from NC_065531.1 coordinate 3,135,053, forward strand.
AATATAATTACTGAACCTAATGGCTAATTTATTGTCCATATAAGTTATGGATCAATATCGATACATCATAATATTTTTCTTGCTTTCCATATTATTTTCATCGAATACATATATATTTTTTTAAATTAACAAAGTTTTATTCTGTATCACTACAATTATATTTTAAAAGTAAAATTTAAAACCAAATATGTTTTTAAACAGCTGTTGCTGCTCTGTTGTCAACAATGTCAGTAGAAATATAAGTATTAAATAAGTTAGGAAAGGTCACTCAACAAGCGTACTAAACTCGGTTTTTAAACATTTTAAAACTACGAAATCAACACTATTATTCCAAATTAAGAAAAAAATTTGGTAACATTAATACTCATATTTAGATATTATTTAATTACGATTAGTATGATTTTACTTTGAATAAAACTTATTAAATTGTATTTTTTTATTCAACTAATATTGAAGTATTTATATTGATTGAAGACACAGCAGACCGATATAACGTATTCTAAACGTATGTTTAGAAATATGAAACTGGACAAAACATTATTTTATAAACCCTTTGGATGGTTAAATTAGAAGCTTAAAAAAATTGTATTAAATGTTTAGTTTTACTTTATGATATTATGGTCCATTACTTTAGGATCCACAATAAAATTATACACAATATAAACATGAAACAATCAATTTATGTCAAATGAAACTATATTATTACACAATATAGGTATCTATGTCAGAGTAGATTTGTAGAATCTACTACAGATCAACGTATTATTCCCTTCTGGGTTAAACCCAATTTGAATAAAAAAAAAGTATGTTTTACAATGTCGCTATCATTAATGGTGGACAAAGGCTGATATTACATAAAGCCTAGGTGTATTTTGTTTTAAAATTAATTATTCCATTTAATTAATCATTGAACGATAAATTCCTAATGTAATTCCGATGATTCTGCTCCATTGTCATTTCAAAATATCGATGATGGCATTTTATTTTGACAAATTGCTATCAATGGCAACCATAATAGTATATTTAATATTCGATTTGATGCTCGTCAATGAATTTTGAAGCAATAAGCGATTACAATTTAGTTTTATTCCAACTAAAAAAAAAAATTATAATTATTATTCGTAATTCGATGAGTTAGTCAACATTTAAGTAAAATCTAGGTATTATTCGTATTGACAATTGATATATTTAAATTGAATAATACATTTTTTAATATAGTTTCATAAAATATTTTCAGATAATATAAAAATCACAACTATTTCATCCAAATAGAATAAGTATTCATACATAAAACATGTTTTTGGACCACACTTTGAAGTAACAGTCAAAATAAGTATTTAAAACGAATAGATGCACATAGAATAAATAAGAAATAGGTAATACAATAATAGTAAATAAATAAATGAAAAATATAAATAATTTGCAAATTGTCTATACACGTATAGCTAATAACAGTATTGGTAATTGATATGGTTATTTATTGAAATGCATCTACCTTAAACATGCTTGATATAATATTAAACGCACTATTGAGATTTATTCTATCGAAATTATATGATGTTCATGTAAAATTCTATACAAAAATTTTAAATTAAGAAACCTAAACGGCCTATGTATGTATAATATTTGTATGGAATATTCTTAATAATATTTTTAATGTAGATTTAAAATATTATTCCCCATCACTTAGATAACAAACACGTCTAAAGAAATATGTAAATCTGAATATGCCAGAACCCCATAAAGAAATTTGGTAGAAAAATGGTTATGTCGAAATGTATTATGCTTAGTATTAATTAAATTTTTTATAAAAAATTTAAAATATCTCAACCTAAACAATATTACATTATAATAAGTAATATGTTACATACAATTTTGTTTCCTTTCATCGATTAATTCGTATTGCACATTATTGTTATTATACTAACATAATATGTATACTATATTATAGTGTTGTAATGAATTTGTTGCACCTACCACAAGTTACACTTTTGGCGGTGTCATTAATTGTATATACTTTATAGCTTCTTTGTTGTATCTTCATGTAAGCTTATCATTGAAAATAAACTTATTATTTATTAATAATAACAATGATAACCATCGTTGTTCAAACCATATTTATAAAAAATAAAATAACTTTATTTATAGATATTGTATCCTTCACACCAGCCATGTACATGTGTGATAAAAGCTTAGAATTTTAACCAACTGACCGATAAATTAGGTAAAATATTAACGTGAAAATTCAAAGCATGGAGAAATATATAATGGCAGATTATTATAAATTATTGTACTTATAGCTGCATCAATGGCGCAGTGCGATCGTAGTCAAATGTCTGTGCACCTGAAATCGTTGTACATTTTCCCACGTATCGGACCACGAATACACGAAATCCGACTCAGCCCTCAGTGCTAATATCAAAGCTGTACTTATTGTCATTATTATTGATGAAAAAAAAAAATAGTATGTAACAATGGAAACAAAAATATCATGTAAAAACACCGCGTAACACAAAGGCAATATAAACTTCCGTCAATGTATATAATATTATAGGTAATTATTACAGTTATAAAATATGTATATTATTATATTGATACGACAATGAAGTTTCCTGGTTTTAGTCGGACGAGATCCGTTGTTCGTGAAACGCCGCAAATGACGATAGACAGTAATAATTCAAAACGATATCGCGTGGATTTGCATTGTACTCCAGTGGCGAATAGCCAAACGCGCGTACCGTACAGGACATACTCAGACGACCGCTGTGCGAGGGTTTTCCGGGATTCCGCGCGGAAGTGAAAAACGACCCAAGGCGCGGGTTAGTAGTGGTTACGCCGCGTGTTTGGTTTGCGGAAAAATGGCCGCAACAATTTGTATATTAAAATTAAATAGTTTCTTTATTGTTTTTTTTTTTTTTTTGTTATCTTTTTACCCGTCCCGCGGGCGGCGTCCTGTGAATTATTATTATTATTATTGTATGAAGGTGTATGGGGAGGAGACAATGCGCCGAGGCCTCAAATCATTACCATAGAGCACTATTGGTGTCCATTAAGCGCCGGAGTAGGGCGCCCGTATACCCATTACGCAGAATACAATGCGAAGACGAATATTAAAGGTCAAAAATACCGACGATGGTGATGGTGGCGGGAACGAAGAAATTAATCATAATTTCCCACCGCGGCCGACTACGGAGGCAGCCGCGTGTTGCTCCGGAGTAGTATATATTATTATATAATACCTATATATGATATATTATCTCGCGCGACCTCCGTAGGACTAAGGGGAGGTCAAACAATGCTCGCACAAGCTGTTTTCTAATCGTTTTGTGACAAATTTGCCGCCATCACGGCCGCCCGCGCCACCGCAACCACCGCTTTTTCTCAACGAAGGAAAATGCCATGGACCGTGAAATGAAGTCTTGTTCGATATTACCAGCTCTGTCATTTATCATTCGTATATGCGTTGTTCGAGAGTAGAAGCCGTTGCGACGAGAAACGACGTCGGCAGCAGCGGGGAAAACGGAAAAATGTGTACACTATAATATATTAAATATAGCAAAACAATATAAATATAATATAAACGAGGGGTGCTTCAGCAGATAATGGAATAAGTAAACTGCAATTTCAAAAAACTCCATTATAAAATACCGGAGCGTGCAGATTTCGTATAGATTCCAGCGGTAAAGCAAATAAAAATCGAAATTATGGAGAGATGGTATATTATGTGTACGTATATGCAGCGTGATTCGCCAAGCGTGCTCATCTTCATTTTTTCCATCAGCAATAAAAATGTTCAAATTACGATTTTTTATAATTTTTAAGTATACTTACTTATGAAGAGAATTTTTAAATGCTTAGATTGTTAAACAAACTACTATTATTCCGAACGAAAAGCATTATTTTTTATCGTAAGTTGTTCAAAACATAATTGTTTTGAGCATTTTGATTTATTTATAAATCCACTTACTATGACGAGTTACTTCTAAAGTATCAAACTTTTATTTTAATATTTAAGGTTATAGTCCATAGTAATATGTTAGAAGATAATATGAGGAATCTAATGATTTAAAAATAGTAATTAATATTATAATTTATTATTTGTACTAGAAAAATACTACATAAAAAAAACTATTATTAATATTATTACATCCTTTTTTATCATAAGTAACTTACATATAACTTTAAAACTCAAAAATTACTTGTTAAAATTTAATTAAAGTGCATATAAAAAAAAAACTGATTACTTTTGAATAATGTTACTTTAAAGTATGGTATTTCTTGCTGGTTTAAAAATATTCTGTATCGACATAGCATATTTCATAAATAAATGGCATTAAAAAATAATGTACTTTAAAATATGGTATTTAAATGTACATAAATATTTCTAAAATTAAAAATCGATCATTAAAAAAAACGTATCATTAAAGTAAATGGAAACTATTATTGAGCGTTATTGGCGAATCATCCAGTATAGTTTTACGGGCAAGCGCTGGAAAACTGCACAAAGCCAATTTTAATTATAGTCGTATTGTCGTCCGAATATAAAAGCGCGTCCGTGATATTATACACTGTCTGAGTGCGGATACTGCGGAGATACAAAATGTCAGTTTTGTATCCCCGAGGGTGGGTGCGAAGTAATGAGCACGTAAAAAACAAATCGTGACAAAAAAAAATATAATAATATAGAAGCGAAACGCGTTCGAGTTGTACTCGCGTGACATTACTGACACTTAATAATAGTAGCTATATAGTAAATATTATATAGGTATATAATTACTTGAATGTTATGGTTTGCGAGTAATCCATGTGATCCAATTAAATTTCAACGAGTTTATTTAGTGGTAAATAACCGTTATGAACGGCAAATAAAATGCACTGTTTTCTTCGGTTTCGATCGATAAAATCTATATACCTACATTATACAATAATAACACTTTACTACTATCTATATACACTCGAGCTTTACTAACAGAACCAAATTATTTGCTGTCGGTTAGATAACTGAGAATACTAAATTACAATCAAGTATTATAATATTGTGGTATTACTGTACGCGTTCGATAGTGATAATAATATTTTTGTTTCAATTTGAATATCGATCCAATCGTTTTTCGTCATCACAATACGGTTCTTACGATTTATATTTGTTTTTTATTAACACTGTACATAATATAATAAGAATTATTAAGTCATGTGTACAAAACAAAAATTTTACTCGTACACATATAATAACATTTTTATTTATTTTTCTGTACATATGCAGTGCAGTCAGTGCACGTACAATATATAATTCATAGTAGGTAAACTCAGTGGAAAACTGTAAGCGTCCAATTTGATTTATTGCCAGTTAAATTGTGTCTGGGTATTGTACACCTATATTTAACCTGGGGTAAGAAAAATAACATTAGATTTGAGTTTCTCTAGAGATTTTCCAGTGTTTTATTTTTTTTTTTTTTTTAGTGAGAGAAAAAGTAGTTTACACGAATTAAATTTGGATGTAAATGGTAGAACAGGTTTTTGGGATAATATCACAAAATCTTGGATATTAAAATTAAAATCATTTACTTTATTTTACAAAAATTTGTAGTTTTAATTAGAAACTATTTGGATTTTGTACAACAAAATTAAATAAAAGTTTTCTCTCTCTGCTGTTAAAGGTTTTGGAGAAAAAGTTGCTTATGTGTATTTAAATGATTTGGTTTGAAATCATAAGAAATGATAAATGATAATATTATATTATTGTTTATAAGTATTTTATATTATAATAATTTACTTATTTTGATATAACTTAAAGCATGGATAATATAATAATTCGTATTGATATATTGATATATTTGCTTTTAAATACAGTAAAATTTACCATTACAGTATTGTGAAAATTGGCTAGAGTAATAATATGTATGGAATTTAGTAATTTGATTTAATTTTACGTCCGAATGGTTAATCTATATTATATGTTGATATCATTAGCCTCTAAATTATTGTTTTCCAACTATTTCAATTAAAATACATTACTCTGGTACGTAGAAACATAAATATCGTCCATAGTATAATGTAATGTATATATACTTTATTAATCACATATGGTTTAGTTTACATAAGTTTATAGTCGCACTACTCGAAAGCATTAAATTATGATTAGGTAGTTCTTCTTTGATATAATGAGTTCATAAAATATTTAACTTTTATAACATAATATTTTGTATTGCTCATAATTGATGATGTTATAAATTTGTAAAAGTTAAACACCAATGATATAAATAATATATATATATTTGAATGATATGGCATAATAGTATGAAAGATAAGTTGAAGTTTCTCAGAAATACATTGGATATTCGTATTGTAAAAGAAAATATTACAGTAAATTAATTTTAAACTCTGTACTGAGTTTTTATTTTTTTTTTTTTTGTATTGTTTTTTGAAGTGATGACCTATACTTTCAATTAAATTTACTGATTTATCCTATTTTGTTGAAATTGAAACTTGAATAGATTTTGGATTTACAATATTTACATATTTAATGTAGATAAATAATATGACTTTATGATTAAGTTAATACTGTAGTATAATTATAATATACGAAATTAACATACAACTGATCTGAGTTAGGTTCTGTAAATACTTAGATACAGTATGATGTAAGTTAGATGTGCTTTTACGTAAACCAAAATGCCCTATTTATATGTCATCATATTGACGTAATATACTCATAATCTATATCCGTAGAGCAATCAAAATACATGTTCCAATAATATGCAATAATATAAGTAAAAGATTATTAGAAAATACAAAATTGATATAAACACACACGTGCTTACGATGATAAAATGCTGATATAAATTGTTTTATTTTAACAAATTTGACAGACAGTAACAATTTTTGGGAAAATGTTATACTTGGTTCACAATGTATAATTAAAAGTAGGTTGATGCTTAATAAATTTAAAAAAAAAAACTATATATAATATATAATGATTTTATTCATAATATAGGTACAATTTATTCATATATAATGACATGGTGTGGTGTAGTCTTTTATATTATAAAAACACAAAAATTGATTGTGAATTAAATACCTTCGTTATAAAGAAAAGAAAAGAAGTACGCTGTATTATAGTATAAATGTGCGTACACACAACAATAATTAAAACAACAATGGCCGACAAATTACTATATTGTGATGACCCCGATGGATAAAAAAACATGTCATACAAATTAGAACGTGTTGAATTGGATGCACTTCTGGAAGTGCTGAAAAACACGAGACGTACGACAAGTACCTACCTACGACAAACATGGCCGTTGTTATTAATCCAAAATGGTCAAAAATGAGTAAAAACTTTCTCTTAACATAATGGTGAACATTTTACAGTCGGTATTAAAATCAATTACTAAAGTTTTTCCCCAAGCAAAATCATATTGAATATGATGTCAAAAATACTTTAAATTGATCCCGAGAGAGGGTCTTTATTGTAAACTGCAATGTGATTTTACATGAAAATGACGACCATTTTCAATGACGTTTCTTTAATTTAGTCACATAAAAGGTTGAACGATTATAAATATGACAAAATAAATGTAATATTATAATGAAATATAATTTTAAATGCAATTTATAAAAATCATAACAATTGTTATAATTCGTAGGTATCTAATTATTAATACTTAAAAAAATATATTTGAACTAACAAAATAAAAAATTAAATAACTTAAGTTTTGCAGAAGTAGAAGTAAGTGTTAAAGTAAAAAATACGTAATCACTAAAGTATTTGAAAGTTAATCGTGGATAGATAGTGTCCGCAGTGCGACAAAAATCCAACACAAGTCCATCAGATTATATATATATAATTATACCGGATTTAAATTGCCGATATAATAATGGTCGTTTAGTAGACCTATAATAAATTATACGTGTAGTATACTATTCTACATTTAAGTGCGAAAAAGTAAAGTAATGATCACTAGTATTTCTAATTATTGTATAATGTTTTTATCTGAAAATTTAGATGTATTAAAATATGAAAATCAATTTTATTGCTTATAAATGTATAACAAATTAATATTATCACTGCTGATTTGTCGTTAATAAGACAAACATACTGATTTTACCTATCAAAATATATCTGTAATAATATTCTATGCAGTGTGTTCAACATAGAATAAAATAATATAATTCAATTTTGCCTTTAATTTTTAATTTTTTGCTTTAAGTTAATATTTTTATAATTTGATAAAATTTTACTAATCATGTTAGATGAGTATTTCAATAAATTAGAATGTATTAGCATTGATCTGTTTATTTTTAATTTTTTTAAAATAATATAATTTGGTTTATTATACACACTTTTGAACACTAATAATCAATTTATTTTCATTAAATAACGTTCCTATAATTTTTAAATGTTTAATTTTCCCCTTTTTAAATTGATTAAAATGTCGAAAACTATATACATTTAATAATATATTATTGTATCGTCTTCAAATATTGCATTTAATACAAAATAACTTCCATGTAAGTTACAGGTTACAACATTGTTTATTTAATTAAAATAAATGAGAATGAAAATCGAACCCTTTCAGGAATTTAAATCTAGGCATTAAAAGTTTTAAAAACGAAAATTCCAATTATGAATGTTTTCATCAGGTTGGCACGCTATTATTTCTAACATATTTCTGTGGGGCTTAACGCTCCATTTCAAATTTTTACCTGTAATTTTAACATTTCAATGTATAATGTTCAATAATAGGTTAATATTAATAATTGATCATTATGATAATTCGAGTTGAACTTAATACTTGTATACATATTGTTTTGTCTATGAGTATTTTAAGGTTTTGTTGCGTGGTTTATGGTTTTCTAAATTTTTTTCGTATGTAATAAGAATACTGTTTTGTTAAATATTATAATTGTTCTAAAACTATTCATTATTATATATTATTATGTTTTTTTTATTATCTTAAAATTATTATTGTCATTAACTAAGGTTTAATTTTTACATAATATTTATAAACGTACCTACTTAATATGGAATACTTATTTTCTAATATGTATAATAATTATACATGTTTGAAACCTCAACTCAAACAAACTCGAGATAGGCCCTTTTCAAAATTCTTTATTTGGAATTAAATTATTTATGCCTTATAGTATTTGATAATGTCTATGGTTATGATTTAAAAATAATTTTCATTATAATAGGTGCATATTGGCGGACTTAATTTATTTATTGAGAGTATTTAGCGTACATACATAGAAATGACTAGTTTGAAATGATATGCAAACTAATTGATAATAACTTTAATACATAAACGTCAAATGGTTAACAACATTTTTATAATATTATCAATTATGTGCATAATATTTTAACAACTAGAAAACAAATTACATAATAACGTACATTTTTTTAATGTATTAGGTAATGCTCAATATATAACAATAAAATACAATTTATGAATTCATTTACTATAAATAATTTTACTTTGTTATTAGTTTTAATGATCTAACATAATGTAGGTAATATCAAGTCACAACTATTTTTTTTTTATCTGTATCTTGATTGTATTTATTAAATTAAAATATATTTTTCGTTTTGCTATGGTAACTGTGGCGGTAAAAAACTGAAGTTTGTTAATAATTACTATTGTACAAAGAATAATATTATTTTGTATTATTTAAGTAGCAATACAATACATTTTTTCATGGTATACGGGAGAGTTTTATTACATTTATCGATAAGTTTTATATTTATAGAATAAAGATTTCTTTATTATTTTAGTTTGAAACATCTTTATAATACACGAGTTTTTTCATTGTTTATGAATTGTGTACAATCTTAAGAAGCGATTCATTTCATTTTCTTAGTGCTCGCGTACTTATATATGTTACAATTTATATCGCTAAGGTTTTTTGATATTTTCAATCCATCTCAAAGGATATTACTGTAATAACTTGTATATTATTATTAATATAATATTCCTTAAAGAAATTCCCACTTTGTTAATTAAGTATCGATGTAGCTCCAGGGACCGATGTCAAGAAAATACCAAGAAAAAATTGTTTAGACTTAAGACAGTATTTGAAAAACTTGGGTTACACTCCGGGGGATGCTGTTAAGAAAACAACGCGTCACTATAAAGTAAAATATTTAATTTAATATTAAATATTTATCAATTTTAAGAATAAAAAATCGCATTGCATTTATATTATATTTAACATATTATACAGTTTATGTTCTCTCACATGTATTGTCTTGTAAGATTCTACTGCAGTTGAATAAACCTTTATAGGATAGCAAATTCAATTATGTTAAACTTAAAACGTTCCTTATTTAGGCTTTTATCATGCCAAATTTTTATCTGTAGATTTTAATCCATCTCGTTATTACCATGCACAAAATCACCATTATGAGAAACAATTAAAATATCAAAATATAGTATAATATACTTATAGACAGCTTATTTGAAAAATATAATAGTATATCGGGTCATAGTTAATAAATTTTCGGTAGTTAAGATTAATTATTAAGTAAAATCCTTTATTTCGGAAAACATACTATAATAGTATAATTTTTTACTACGTACTTCCTTCGTTGTTTGGCACGAAAATATGTTTTCACTTTAAATATATAATTAATAAACGTTTCGTAACTAGAAACTGGTGCACCAAGCGATGTATTATCTGGTATCGTATTGGGATTGTATACCCTTGTAATTGTGTGGTCGAACGGAAAGTTCTGTTGGAGCTTGGAATAATGTGGTGGTTGTGTAACGAGGTCGGACGAAGGAAATGAATTCGCCTGCAGCGAAAGAATACGCGTTCGGCCTTAATTTTCAACAGGAAGGGAGGAAATTAATTAAGGATTGTTTGGCCGAATAGGTGCAGTGGGGAAAAATGATGAACGTATAGAACTGTGACGGTATAGTCTGGAGAGAGGGGAGTTTACTTGTTACGAGTGAATGAGAGGAGACCAGACAAACATTGTAGATAGGTATTTTATATTTTTATCACTCGTGCGTGGTAAAAAAATAAAATATATTTTTATTAAGGATGCGAGTTTAGGTGATAGAGAGTTTTTGAGTTTTTAAATAATGTATACCAATAGAATAGTGCATATAAGATAATTAATTTAAGTTTCGATGCTAATTTTTGTGAAAATGTTTATTTTTACATAATTTAATGTAACTTGGTGAAACTTAAGATTTTTTTCAAGTTTTTATTTCTTTGAATGACAATACACATTTTAAATATTGCTACAAAGCAAAATGTTTTTTGGAGTATTTTAATACATAAAAATCGATTTTAAGTTATTAAAACTGTTGATTTGTCTATTTATTGTTTAGATAATTATTGATTTGTAAAACAAGTAATTATGAATAATTTAATCTTTATTTAGTTTTATGACAATTTTGTGTTTGTAAACGTTTCGCGTTTTAATTTAACTAAAAAAAATATATTGATATCCCTACTGTATTTCGATTATAAAGAAATGCACTATGTGAGTGAAGCTATGTGGTAACAATGTAGACCGATCTTAGTATATTATTTTTTATTACGTGGAAGTATGACGTCGAGGTTCCTACGACTATGTGGTACTTAGAAAACAATATACCAACCGTCTCACTATATTATCTATAACAATTTCTTTATCCGTGTATACCATGGTATAACTGTCTGTTCGGTCAACAGTGATTAGTAAATACTGACCATTATTGTTTTCGAATGTCGGCCAGCGATATTGTACGTTATCTGTCGTGTCTCGCAGACGAGTAGTAATATTAAAAGACAAATAAATTCGCGATTCGTATCGGGTTTTCTCCTTGGCTTCCATTGCGGACGTTGACGTCACTATTTACGCGCGTCTTATATTATTATGTACACATGGCCGTTATCATCACGGTTTAGACAGAACGTGAGCAATAAAACGAGCTGATATCGGCCTGCAGCCACTCTCGCGGGATCATATTATTATTATTATTATTGTTGTTATATCTCGTGGCAGCTATACACTATATACAACTATAATATATAAATGGTAAAATATGTTCTTAGAGGGAAATAAGTAGCTGCCGAGGGAGTGAGTGCGGCACTTGATGGCTGTATCGTTGGATCTATAGGAACTCTGCGCCGGCGAATGGGTCGCGGGTATGCGAGGTATACAATTTATATATAAAACACTAGCTAGCTTGGACTGCTCGAAATGAATTGGTCTCGGACACGTGGTGGCCGTCCGTACCTGCAGCAGGAGGACGAGTGAAGAAAGTGCACCCCGGGGACGGAGACGGTCGACGTTTCGCGTCGTGAGTTGGACGGGCGGGTGAAAAAGTTCTTGGAAATTACGCTGACGTATATACCGTTTCGGGGTCGTCCCCGGAGAGCCGTTTTCAGTGAAAAACAGGCAATTTTTCCCCGCGGTTTGCCTTGTATACGCACGCCGTCGGCCGTGACATTGACGGCAACGACCTCGTGCCACACACATACACACACACACACACAAACAGTGAATAGTGTACGCGAGCTTTCCGTCAAGTCCCTGGGGGTGATGGTCGGGGAGGAGACCGGAACAAAACGAAAAAAATAAAAAAGTTTTCGGACATTAAACGTCAGAACCCGTCGCTGTCACTATATACATATTATATACTTAAGTATACCTACACCATACTGTCTGTCCACGTCGTATACCTGCTATGTAGATTATTTATATTTTCATTAAAAAAATAAAACGCACAAACTTTTGACTTGTAGCGGTGGCGGCGGCGGCGGCGGTCCATCACGTCCGTCCGGTCTTTTATTATTGCGTAGCTCACCGACGTCAGATTGACCGCCGTAGTTTGTCGATCAGTGGCGTTAACTCGAACAGAGCGTAAAGTTTTGCCCGGAAATTTCATATTCTCTTTTCCCGGTTTCACGAATATGTATATAACTTTGTATTATATTCAAATAATTGGTCTGGAAGGTTTAATATATTTCAACGAAATAAAAGTAGGTATATTATATTATACTTACTCTTTAAGCCCTGCTGAGGTGAAGCTTAAGCACTCGACATGCCTACTCACACGGAAATTTATCACTCACACTGTAGTGGTAACTCATGATGGATGGATGATGTTAATTTTAGTGTTATGATATTAGTATTGTTAATAATGTAAAGAGCTCGCGACCACACTGCATGCCTGGACGGAAAAAACTGATAACGTTTCAAACCGTCACGAAGTAGTCTATCGTTAGCGATATCGTAGTTATAAAACAGTGTAAGGTAATTATGGGATTCCTATTAATAATTATACATATATTGTAATACGATTATACGCTCAATGACTTTAACGAGCGTATATTGTCCGATGACAATGTTGGACAAGACGAGTTGTAGGCAGAAACACAGTAACTATACTACTACAGCATTCACGCATTTGTGATCAATCGTACGAAACCGAAACAACGTGTATTTATTTATGATTCATTTTTCGCGTTTGTCAAAAGTCGATCGCTACGATCGCGATCTTCTTAGCTCCATTGGTGCCTCTGTATGCGCGACAAATATTTCAAGGTTTTTGTGCGTGCTCATTATGATGAATGCACATTTTCATCATTTTGAATATTATTATAATTATGATACATAGTCTCAGTTCAGAAAAACAGAGTAAAAAGCATCCAAGCCTCGTGAATAACACGGATTCGTGCTGTAGAAATCGAAACGATTTCGTCTTGGTCGTCTTGTTCTAATTTCCAAGTCTGTCCATGTAAAAGATCTGACGGTTTTCAAACGGTATACTACATAAATTTACACGAACGTGAAAGCAGTAAGTTAAATTTATTCAAAACGAATAGCGGAAAATACAGCCGCTCCGTTTCGTTACACAGACATTTATATATATATATATATATATTATATATATATATATATATATATACGGCTTCTGTCATTGTCAATGTTCGCTCTGCAAAGCGAAATACTCTTAAACAGGATGTCTTCTACCGCTGGAACTTTATATTTATGACTCGAATTTCAGTTCTGATACGCCCCGTATGCGTATAAAGTAATCACCTTGCGGGATCTATTCCAGAATCCTGTGCACGAGCTATACATTATACGTGTTAAGAAAAATAAATAGTGCATAATAAGAATATTATATATATATAATGGCATACCCGAGAGTTTTCGCTGACGGTAACAATTCGGAGTAAGAAAATTATTACCGTCTACGTAGTAATAATATGTACTTATGTATCTCTAATACAATCTAATGCCTTTTTTTTTTTTACTGAATTATTGATATAATAAAATGTCGAATCAATGTCTTGTGCTCGGAATAATGTTAACCTTTGATTAGTATTCGCCGCTCTCGGTTTACAAATCCTGAATTTCGTTTCGCCGTTATTATTGCGCTCTAGAAACTGTATTCGTCTAACTATCTATGCCTTATGCGCATTTAACGATATATCGGTGTGTGCTAAGTAAAATGACGATTTCGTCGGTTCTTCCCGTGTCATATATTTACTTCAATCGCTACTTTGCAATGATCGTAATCAAACCGCGTGCTTTGAAGTAGTAACAAGTGTACAATTGTGATACAAAAACTCGGTGGCGCGTAATGAAATCGAAATGAAATTGTACTATTCCTATTGTCGTCCCGCACTTTTGAACGGCGTAAATTCGTTGGATTTCCTCTGACCGTAACTAAACCAATTATTTGAACGCTGTGTCTTTTTTCTTTCGTCGATACCACTGCATCGAGTACGAACTACGAATAAAACGTTTGGAATTATTGTATAAATGAACCGGAGCATATGCCACCACCTTTGGTTTGTTTGTTCGACCTTCTTATAGACAGAATTAAAAATTTCTCGACGTCATAATAAATTATGCATGCGTCGTTATCAGCCGCCGCGAATCGTCTCAGATCCCTCGTTAATATTATAACGACGACCGTGCTTGATAGAAATTAATTATTAAACCGGGAAATAAAATTAAAAAATGCCCATGGTGTATATTTTTCGATTTAAAAGTAGAGGTGAGAATAATGATGATGAACGTTTGTTTAGCAGCCACAATTATATATTATTGTTTAATGTTTAATCTCTTTTAGCTCTTTCACCTCAGCGACCACGGTAACAGATTGTTTGTGGTAGTATTGAATAAATAATTATACCACTCAGTATTTAGTTTGACTTAAGACGCGTATATACCTAGAATATATGTAAATGTACAAATGCATGTGCATTTTAGACCGTAGGGAATCGAAAAAATGAAAATAATTTTATGCTTATGTATGATATATATTATATTATATATTTATGTAGGAATCACTGACACTACTGCGGTATTTGTCTAACTAAAAAACTCTCGAATTTAATTATCATCAAAAATTAATTCACCACGAAATTACTGAGACTATATTATGTATAATTGTATTTATATATTTGTTTTTTAATATTGTTCACGGAGTATATTTAAGTCATGGGTATCATCTTGCTTGAAATTTGGATTTCGCGACAATTAAAAGTGTAGTGAACATAATTACTCCGACCAAGAAATTTACTTACTTATTATTTTCGTTAATATAAACCAAAAACCATGATACTTAGCAAGCGTTTTTAAATTGAAAATGTTCAAAACTTTTGAATACAGTCCTACCGTAGTACATAATTATATTGTTTGTATATGGTACAACTGGTACAAGTATCGTATATTATTATATTATTTGATTAAAATAGTCTCAGCGCAGACTGAACCATGTGCAATCTGGGCAAATAAAGTATATTTTTTCATTTGTCAATGTTGAATATTTATTTGCGAACATTTGTTTACTTTGAAAAGAAATAAATGTATGCATGAATACATCACAAATGTAGAATGGAAATATACAGTTTTGTTAGAAAATGAATAACAATTATAGTCCATAAGTTTACATTATTCATTAGGTATTAATTAAGTTAAAAGCTTATTTCTGAGAACTTTATGTCTTACTAAGTGTGAACGTAATACATTATGTTTCTTTATTTAGTGAATTTTTGAAAATTATTGTTTGTCTTTGACTGGTATATTATAGTAATAATTGATAATTTCATAAATTGTTTTTCTAGAACGAGCGATAGCGAATATCGAGATCTATAACCTGTTTCCTTCAAAATACCTTACATTGAACCTAATAAAATAAAATTCTGCGATTAATAAGAAACACTGACGTAAGTGATTCGTAAAAAAAAACACGTGTAACAAGTATATTTAATATCTATTTGCATACATAACAGTATAATACTACGTTTTACACGCCTTGCGAATCTCGATAGTACGATGTATATTGGTATATGGTATTCCGACGGATATGGATGATATCACACGATATTTTGATTAGTTTAGCTAGATTTTGAGAGGAGGTACGGCGTCAACGGGACCTTTGAAATGACAACTTATATAGTATTTTCAATTTTGTACCGTAGTTGCATAAATAAAACCAATATTGTTAAATAATATAGTAAATAATATTTATTTATTTTTTTGTATAGTTACTACGCGTACCACTGACGCAGTGACGGTCGCCAGAGAGTTAAAACGATACTGACCCTTACATAATTATACGGCAATATATATTGTAACGGTTTTCCGTATAAAATATTTAAGCGAACGCGGACCGATATATAATATATACGTTTTATGGAGTTTAAATATATTATAATAGGTACCTATATGATATTTGTATTACGTACCTTTTTATTTGCATATTCATCTCGGTTGACCCGTCTCCAGAGACTTGGTGGCGCGTACGAGTTCAATAATAATAATAATAATAATAATAATTATTATTATTATTATTATTATATTGTTACGGTTTCTTCCCTTTGCAGCAGGGGCGTGTTTTGGATCTGTTCGTACAACACGACCTACGCAGAAACGCAACCGTCGCATCCGACAGTAGAGTTTTACGAGCGGTTCGCCAGGACAATGAGCCCGAAAACTTTTCGGGGTGAACAGTCTCCCTCCGTATATAATACAGCACGGCGTGGCGCTCGTCGGTTGGCACCTTCGGGACGCGATCGTAAATTACATTCCCATTGTAAAGCGTTCACTGTCGCCGCCACCACTAAGGCTCATTTCTCCGTACTTTCCCCGTACAAGTCTCAGCCGTCGACGCTGGCTAAAATCGTGTGAGATCCCGGTCTCTGGGGGGGGAGGCAAAATTCATACGTCTGCTAAACTGCAACTCACCCCCTTTAATCTCCTAACGACGTCTGACCTCCCCGTAAGAGCGGCTAACCTAACCGTATCGTGCCAGTTTTTATTTCAATTTGATAAAAAAAAACAACACAATATCATCATGATTATAATATACCTAACAATATGCTTTTTAAAACAATTCCCTAACGTTGTTTGGTATTTTTCTAAATTTAACTGTTCCTTGTGTTTTTGTTTTCCCATTTTTGGTATTGATGGTATATTTTACTTAAGGTTACAAATTACAATAAATTCACTTACCGAGTTCGTTGATATTCTAATTTAGGTACACATAACACGTCCTATTACATAGTTAATGAAATACAAAATTGACTTTTAGATCTCTGTGACTCGTACATATGGAGACGATAGTACAAAAAACAAAATAATGTAATTGAAAAATGCAAACTTGTTTAACACATTCACCCATAAAAATCATTTTCATGATTCATTAGGTTGGTATATTTAAAATTTTAATTCAGTGTGGATAGAAAGACAGAATAATATGGGAACTATCTCTGTACAATAGGCAACACTGGTTTTCAGCTAGTATAACATGTCCTCCCTGCACCATCAGGTAAACGGTTAATTGCAAGAAAAATTGTTTGAACGATCCATATTCTTATCATTTCCATCCAAAATAATAATTAAAATAGGTATACTATTTAACTGTCGACCATCTTGTCAACAATTTGGTTGGTTTACCAAATGTCGTGTAGTCGTGTAACGTGTTATTATTTTATTTTATAACGTCTAATTTTGTGTCTAAAAACTAAAAATATAGTATTTATTAATTATTTATAGTATTTTACTTAGGTGTAAACTACTTCAGTTACTTACAACAAATAATTGACTATTTTACTATTTTTGCATTTTTATACTATTGTGTTCTTTCGAGGAAATTCAATAGACAATGATACAGACTGCAGGTACGTAATCATTAATTAAATTCCCATTGTTTTTCAAATTAACTGGAATAAATTACTTTATTACTAGTTATATTTAAAAGAAATCTAAACATCTATCGTATTACAAAATAATTGAAATATAGGAATAAAACTTTTTAATAATAATTGTACAAATTAATGATACAGTAGGTTTACAAATATAGCTTATACCTATATATATTTTATATTTTCGTTCACAGGAACATATAAACAAATAGAAAAACCACAAATTAATAATTATATTTGTTGAAAAACATAAAATTTACCTTTAATGTTAAGCACTCAATATTCATATTATGTGTAGATTGAAAATGAAAACAATCCATGCATCGTCTGAATGAGTTAATTCGTGGGTCAAATAAATAGGCTAGGTTACTCAGTGGTATTTATTACATGATCTTACGTGTTTGATCAACATTGTTTTTAGGTTAAATGATTCATCATAATTATAACATAAATACACATTTATATATTTATTTTTAATCCTTTATATTTGATCCTTGAATGCTTATTTAAACCTTGTGAATTATATGTATAATTTTCGATAAGACTTGTCATTCTGGTTATTCTGAGATGATATACCGTTGTACGAAGAGCGTGATATAGTAGTAAAATAGTATTTATGCAATTTAATATAATGTTTTCTATCCACTGCCAACACAGATTCTGCACCTGTGTAACTTTGCCAATTACTGTTTATTATTGTCACGTGGTGCACATGACTGCACTCGCGCACAGAACATGCCCCGTCAGTGCACGCAAAAGTGTTAACTGTTAAAGTCGTATGATACTACAACTACGATATGATAGTCATTATGTGAATACTATTTTAGTGTGTACATTATATGTTTATACATATTATGTAAATAAGCAAGGGAAAATACGTGTATTGAGTGGACGAGATGTGAAAGATAAGTCTAAATAAAATATACCCATAATAACGCACTGCTGATCAGTGTGTGTTTAAAGTATGGTTGTTTTTATCCATTGTAGGCACCTACGTCTGAGTTCGAAAAAGTATTATAATTCTATTTTTTTTTCATTTTTAAATATTAAAATCTCATTGTCGTTTTGTTTCCATAAGACGTGGTAAAGTTTTACGAACTAAAACTTTTTAGAGCTTATTATAATCATTTTTATTTTTGCTCTATTCTATATTAATTAATTTATGTGCTTAATTTAATTAACGAACAATATTAATTACTTTTTAAATACATTTTGAACAAACCACTGCAAAATAAAATTATGTAACTAAAATACTTAAGTATACATTTTTGGTTTTATTATACTCTACTCGAAGTGTAAAGAAAATAATAATGTTACTCGCGGATTTTAAATTGGATTAGTTTTATTATATTTTACATATTTTAATTGAAATACTTTTCCGTGTTTTGAGTTAGTTTGGGAAAATTAAATTATTAAAAATTTAATGCGTCGTAGCTCGTCTATATTTCGTCTTGACAATGCCATAACTTTATTTTGAAATATGTGTTTTCTCTATTTTGTATACGAAAATACCAAATTGATCGTTCAACGGTTGTTGATAACAAACAAATTGGTTAAGTTGAGAAAAAAACCGTTACGGGGATTCAAGTTAACAGTTAACATTATTTTGTTGTGAAATATCGAATTTACCGACAGTAAAATAGTTTATAACAAATACATTTAGATAAAGCAAACTTACAAACAAAAGCAAAATTATAATCGTACCATGTAAACAAATATTGTAAACGAACCCATATTTTTACGTAGAATGAAAAACCAAATCAACAATTATTGTCGTTTGCAAGTTTCGCTAAACTAAAGAAAACAAATCATTAAACACCGTGGTTTCAATCGTAAAACCAAATAATGTTGTTCTTATTATTCTGTTCACGACGTTTTTCTTTTGAACGGTCAAAGCTTAGCTTGTCTTGTAACCGGGGATTCTTTTTTTTATTTTTGAATCATTTACTAAACTTACCCTAGATACTTGTCAGTTTTTATGTGACCGGTATGACGAGTTTTTTAATCCCGAAAAATTTTAATCTCCGGATTTACAATGTTATGTGTCAAAACAGGTCTCGTGTCATTAATTCGCTTTCATTGTCATCGTTTACGGTTAAACAGAAAACTGTCTGGCGGTAAAACAGAAGACACATTTTCATGTTTTAAATGCAAATTTTTACTGCAACTCAATAGCTGTATATCATTTTTTTTTATTTATTCTTTTTGGGTTTTAGTACACACGAATGGCTACAACGCATTATACGACGAGACATGAAAATATATTAGTTTAAAAGTTTAAAATAAAATAATGCGATAAAAAAATAATTACAAACCCAAACATTTTACAGAAAAGTTTTTTAATCGAATATAAGATACGGGCAATACAACTATTCTTTGAAAAGCTTTTTGTGATATAAGTAGGTATAGGCTGAGGTATAAAAATTAGATGTTAGTGTTTAATTATTAATTCTGTGTCATCTTTTATCTATTCTAAATGTTATACATTTTACATTATTTTTTGAAACTATTGATATTTGAGCCAACTAATCTTCTTGTCGTATCGGTCTTCATATCCTTATCCTTTCCCAGCAAGCCGCAATTTGTATTGCCTTGTCTGAAATTTCATGAGTCAAAAAATCTTTCTTTCTACACTTAATCAGGAGAAGTGGGTATGCAAACAAACGGTCTGCATCCTGCTCCTTACCACATTCACATTTCCCATCCTCTTTCAATTCCCATTTTTCATATTACTCGCTGTCCTTCCAGTTTCGGTTCGCAATCTATTTAATGTTTTCCATACCGGCCATGGTAGATGACTTCCGCTTGGTAAGCATTCCTTCGGATCCTTCTATAGCAGTGAGTTATGCTCTCTCATTCCCTTTTTCCATAAGTCTATTCTTGTTACTTCAGGTGTTTGTGATAGGCTAATTGTTGTCTTCAAACAATTTTTCCTTGATTTGAATCGGCTCCCCGTTAGTTTACTTCCATATAAAGGATGTCTTAAGTCTAGTTCTTGCGTTTTGTTTTCTCTCCCCTTGCTACCACCTCTCGCCTTATGTTAGGGGGTGCTATACCGTGTAGTACTTGTACTTTTTGAACTGGTAAGCCAACTAATGTATACGTGTAAGAAAAAAAAATGTCAATTACCTTATTATTTGTTGTATTATTTTTTTATAATATAGTGATATAGTGAATTTATTAGGTACAAAAGATATATAACATATCATCATAATTTTTTGATATTAAATACCTATCTAGCAATTATAATTTATAAGTTACTATTTATGCTTGGATTTATTAAAATTACTGCTAAATAAAAAAAAAATATTTTTTTTCTAATTAATACACTATCTTTAAGACATATGCTGTTTGATAAATTATTTAAAAAATATTGATTGTTTGTATTTTTTATATTGTAAGCATTTTAAAAATAGTTATGCAAACCCATGCTGAATGCAAAAGTATGAAGAATTCTCTTTTTGTAGTTGAGCGGTGCTAACGAAATGTCCACTATTACTACTTGTTGATTTTTGATTTTTGTGATTTTAGCAACACTGTTGATGTATAAATTATGAAATTGGTCATAAAATGCATGTTAATTACTGATATAATAACAAAAAAAATTTTCTAATGGATTGTATTGGCGTGAGTTACGTATCTATTAAACGATAATTTTTCAATACGTATGATCTATTTATTTACTTGATATCATATATTATACTAGCATACACAGATTACACTTTTTATAGTTGGCTTATAATTAAGACCTTAAACCTGTAGGGGTGCAGGGGTCTTTAACCCGCGGCCCGCCCTATCATAATATGCAGCCCGCGATCACATTTGAAATTTAGCAAGTATATTTTCTATTTCGAAAAAAATGGTTAACTAACACTGAATTTTTGTATAATATACATTTTTTTTATTATAAACGCGGCCCGCAAAATTTTTGAAAAATAATACGTGGTCCGCTGCAAAAAAGGTTGGAGACCCCTGCCTTAAACTATTATAGAATAACTAATTTATTTGTTGACAATAAATAAACAATAAAGGTAATAATATCAATATAATTTAATATCACCAAACAAAGTCAATGTGTTTGATAATTTGATCTATTGGTAACAAAAAACTTAGTATTTTTTGCCTTTATTGAATTAAACATGACACATATTGTTGTGCAAATGTGTGTTTTTGATAAAGTCTTGACAGTTTAGTTTTTGCATAACTTAAAGTGACCGTCAAGTTTTAGTTACCAAACATACTAATTGCGACGTAGTTTCCAACTATGCAAAATTAATTTCCACTTCAAATAATAACAGAATAATATAGTTCTATATCATCATCACCGGCAATATTGTGAATTAAAAATATAAGTATTTCTTTTTTCTTAATCCGATTACGCTTATAAAATGCATTTACGTGGGTCAAAAAAAAAAACTATGTACAACCGTAACATAAATAAATATATTAGAGGGGAATTTATGCTAATTTATTAAACATAATTTGTCAAGTACACCAGAGTATCAAAACTTTTGTGTCTTTTAGTGATATTTAAATTTAATTTTACCGTTGACCATAGTGACCGACCACATACAAAATACGTGCTGCTAACCCTGCTTCACCTATATAGTTTCCTGATTACGGTAATTATAATGTTATTATTGTGTTGTGAATGTGTGTTTTTAATGCAAAATATAAACCATCAGATTTTAACAAAATTATTCATAAACACACATATTGCATGCTTAACGACTAGGTATTTTTCATTGTCATATTTCATGATCTCTTTATTTATCGGCATTTTAACTGATAACGTTTTATTTGAACCTCTTGATGGATTTTAATAAACACTTGAGTAAGTACACTTTCAATCTGTTTAATCTTTTTAAACGAAATCGTCTAAGATGAAGTTTGCTTGGTATTCAATCAAATTCCACTTGAATGATTATATAATATTTAATTAAACATTTTTACGTTGCGATTTATCGTTTATAATTATTATTTTTCCTGAAAAGTCAACATCAATATTCAATATTGTTAATTCTGGTTTAATTATTGGAGTTATATTTCAATTAGGTACATGAATAAATTAAATATTCATGCTTTGTATATTATCTAGTTTTTTTGATTTTAAATAATTTATCGATGTTCTTCAATATTCAGTCATTTGATTATTAGATTAAAATAAATACATAATAATGATCAAACTTGAAATAATGCATCTACATCATACATGTCTTATTAGTTTTTACTATATCGATATTTTGGCTTTATGTCATTTGTCAAATTGAAATGCCATCATATTCAATGACGGTTTCGGTTTAGTAAATGAATTAAACACGTTTGAAGACATTTATAACAATTAATTATTTTTAGAGAATACGCATTTTGTTTTGATTCCCTAAAATTTTAAGCGATTTACGACGCAACAATCGTTCGTTATATTCTCGTTTACATATTGAAAAACAACTCACCCAGGAGTCAGGACACTCCTCCACATAAAACTTCCTTCAACTGTATAGTATATTATTATAATATATCCGACGCGCAACAACAAAGTTAACAATCGATTTCGGAGTATACGTTCTTGAGCGATGCTCAAACTTTAGGGTTATCGCTGCGATTACTTAAATTTTCAGTTTATTACATTTCTTGGTAGACATTGCCGGGTGGATAGGTATTCGTATAACGTATAATATGCACGTGGGCGCGCGCTTGTGAATAAACAATACGTGTGCGGAAAAAATAAATAAACCGAAAGTCAAACAATGGGGAGGGGTAGCTATACGTTCTGTGGGAATACATATCGAAAACCAAAAAAACCTATTGCGAGTTTCCGCGAAACGCGCACTGATCCTGTTGACTTTGCAAATTTACTTCCCGCCGCAGCTATACTTCGTCCTAAACCAGAAGTGACTTTACACGATGAAAACCACCACACACACATACACACACTTGCTTGGCTGGTTGACTTATCGATCGTCTCACTCTATTAACACTTAATACAAATGAAATACGCCAACCGTCACCACTGCTGCAGAGATTATATCCATTATATTATTATCGTCCGCCTTATCGTGGCCGTCTGTATTAAATACACGTTACGACGCGCGCTCCGTGTTATGTGTAAGAGAACAAGAAGCACTTTTAGTCACTTCTGCGAATCGTCTTTGCATAGAACCTTCGCGGTTTTCAACCTTTACCCGAATCATACCGATCGCGATCCTCTCATTCATTCATGTCGTCGTTGTCGTTGAATAGTGAAAATGTACGAAAACAAGGCGATGTAACTTAGCGCAGTTAGAACGGTTTATGGTTAACAAAATAGAGCAGGTTCGCGACTGGGACAACGATTTATGTATAACTACAAAATCGTTGTAGAACATTTTTTATTTTGACGTCCAAAGTTTTTCTTTGGTTACCGATGAAAATTTAAATTAGGTAGGTATTATAAAATATACAATGAGTATGGGTAATATAATATCATACATGTGTTACAAAGTTATGATGTCATATCGTGACGGAAACGTACGATACATTAAGCTATAAAAAAATTTAAAAAGTCTAAAACAACCGTCTCCGTATATGTATAGTATAATGTAGTCGCATACTGCATGTACCTATGTGCATGTATATATTAACAGTATATATTGTTACACATTCGCACACTGCGGCAGTGTAACGGAGAATATTATGTATTAGCCAAGTGCTCTCGCGAACCACATAATATATATCGTTTTACCTCGACCCGTCGCGAGAAACCAATACCCTTTCGCAAACGTCACGTCGGATTTATCGCACGGCCTTCGAGCACCACTATATATAATACGTATAACACTCATATGTGTTTATGCTAATCGGTGAAAATTTAAACCAACTTCGACGTACGATACGCACATTATGTAAGCTCGCAAGACGCCTTTTCGAATTTTACGCGGTTATCCATTATCCGTTCGATATAAGTTTCGTCGCAATGAAATTATATTATAACTATTATAGAATGACGACGCTATATATAAGTGTACCAGGGTGATATTTTATAAGGATTGGCGGGCGCATAACGCGTGACAAATATCGGTTGATGCGCATTCATGTCGTTTATTGTACCGTTTTTGCCGTAGAATTTATTGTTAAAAATATGTTTCAAACAATACGATTTACGTTTGTGTATTTCAATGCTGACATTTTGTACACCGTCGTTCGATAATAATTAACGTTGTTGTACGCTCGTAGTTTGTGTCATAACGTTGTTTATTAGTGTATTAAAACGTGGCAAAACTTTATTGTAATAATTTTGTGCCGTGTGTACACAATAAACCTCGTCAATACTATAGCACAAGTTCAAACTTTATAGTATTTATTAATTTTAATGAACATCTTATCGATTTAATAAATAATAATAATAAAAATAATGAAAAAAATGAAATATTTTCGTTCGTGCATTTTATTAATTGTATATTAAAATGCGCAACCGAAATAAAAATTAATATTCTAGATAAAAACGAACAATTCATTTATTGAAGTAAACAGTTACATATATTTATAATAAGAGATTTAAAATAAAAGTTTATATGAATTATAGTCGATCGTTTTTATTTTATTCGTGTTTCATGAAATCAAATTTTAGTGAATTTTTTATTAATATATTATAGTACACGTTATTTATTAAACTAAATGAAAAAATGAGTTGACGAAAATAAGCTAATAGTATTTAGGGCACGTAGAAAATATTTCAGGAAAATTAATAAAGTATATAATTAATAATGATAAAAAATAAAATAGTGTACAAATAGTTAAGTTTTGTTAGACAAAAATATCTTATGTGTATAAAAACGACAATTTTATTTTCAATAGAAACAAATAAGTGAATAAAACAGAACAGCGCACTTACATAGAAGAGGCTCTTCTACATTTTTATATATATATATATATATATATATATATATATATATATATTATATGCACATAAAAAATAAAATAATGACTAAAACCTTAAGAGTGGAAATCTAATATTTTGCAACGTTAGATCAATATTTGTTTGGAACTACGGTTTACGCGGTGGGTTGGTTCTACTCAAAGCCCGCGCTCTCCAAATTCTGTGGAAATTGGCCTAGAGTCGTAAATCAGAAAGTTCGAGACAAATACTTTTCCAACTAAAATTGTCTTGGCCAATACATCTAACTTTACAATCAAATAATTTTCACAAATAATGTACATACGCGCAACAGAAACTCGTTAATAAACTTTAAAATCGGTCGGTCGCCGGGGGAAATAATGTCTGTATACGCGTGTAGTAGTGATAAAAAAAAAACAAATTTGCGTGGTATATAGGTCTATACTGTCACCCCCACCGAATAACCTTTCTGTCGATGGGTGTATTTGTCACACGCAGTGCTTAGTAATTTTTTTTTCTACCTCCGTGCACACAAAGGATTTTCGTGTATAAAACGAGACGGGCAATTTGTATCGTAAACAAACACACACACACACACGGGTGATTACGTTACGAAGAAAACGGTTCAAAAACGCGTCGGGAAAATGTTATTGTAAAAAAAAAAAATTAACGTATTACCTCGTCACGAATTCTCTAGTAGGGGTCGGTAAAAAACACTCACACACACATTGTTCGACAACATAATGAACGAGCATTGATTGGAGACGGGTGGCTGCTCTAATGAACCGGTAAAACTGCAACGTTTTGACCGATGGCATGGCATGGTGTTGCAATTATTTTACGGCTGCATATTACGGGGGAAATTTTTTTATTTATATTGTATTTTTTTTTTTATTTGCACACCCTCATGAGTTTGGTTTATCATTTTGTTTTTGCTGGTTTGGCCACGAAATGATGGATGGCCTCGTTGTACATAATATTTTTATTTTTTTTTATACACATACTACTATATTATACTCTTCTCTTTTTAATATTATTATTCAACTCCATTCCTATCTGTGTACGTTTTTCCGTCTATCTCGTTCTCTTGACTCGGCTTATCTTGTCATCCTCGCTCGCGTTTTTAAACCATCCGTCCGTTCCTCCTCTCTCTATTGCAGTCAAGCTCTAATAGCTACACCGTTGAAGCCACTGAAATATAAGCTCCTTTATCATTTGATCCGCATCCTGACTAGGTTCTCTTTGAAAAATGCATTTATGGCCTGCTTTGTGTTTATTTTATTATTTTATTTTATTTGAATCGATAATGAGCTTTTGGGCCATTTAAACGGGTAGATTACCTACCAAGGATACTCTGTGTCTTCCCCTAATTTTTATCTGCCTCTCTTGGAGGAAACGACCGTTACTCACCTGTCAATTAATCAACGCTCTGACTTCTGTTTATTCATTTATTTTCTTGGAACTCCCTTAAAATATGTAATCTCAGCACTATATATGTTTTTTTTTTATTGATTTTAACGAAAATAAATGCTACTCAGTTA
Organism: Aphis gossypii; assembly: GCF_020184175.1. Lineage (NCBI taxonomy): Eukaryota > Metazoa > Arthropoda > Insecta > Hemiptera > Aphididae > Aphis > Aphis gossypii. The sequence continues at coordinate 3,162,632 of NC_065531.1, forward strand.
TCGCTACACAAAACGCTTCTAATATATTGGATTTCATTTTTTCAATGCGATAAAACGTGTGTATTAGTTTCAAAATGTCTTGTGAAAAATGTCTGAAATTTGATAAACGCTTTTGAAAGTTAACATGGTGCAGATGACATAGTTTATCACTATTAAGCCACTCTTAACATTAAGGTTTAAAATTGATGACCACCTGAGGTATCTAACAACTCATCCTATCTTAAACGAGTATATGACCTATTTAAAGCCTTTTACCAATACATTTCGATGTGATACTTCACAAAACTAAAATCAAGAACGACACAGGCTGAACATGAGTTTTTAGGATAAAAACAAAATATATATATATATATATATATCCAAAAGCTTTAAATTGAAAAAAAGTACGAAACTATTATGCATTTAATTTTTTTGTATTATTAAAATCATTAAATAACTATAATTAAAATAATCTTAATTCCGTAAAGTTTTATTTATAAAAGTTTTATTCATCATGTTAATTTATATAATTTTTACTTTAAAAAGAATATCATTATCATAAGTACAAAACCCCTTATTTTCTATTCCTCGTATTTACAATTTATAATTAATTTTTATTCAACACATATTGCTCGTTAACACACCGGTACATATTTTTATTCAATGGTTTATTTCCAAAGTGTAAGTAAAAAGAAATCATGTATGAAGTGTTGAATTTTTATTCAGTCATTGCTGGTATTAATTAAAATAAATAACGAAGTAGTAAATTCGTGTACTTAATAATATACTTCACTTTATTGTAAATAGTTAACTTATTTATATTTTTGTATTACTTCTTGGTTGAACATAATTTTTACATAGTTTCCTTGTCAACTTAAAAAAAAACGGGATTAGTCGTTCTACTGTATTTAGTGCTATAGTAGTATTTTATTAAATTTGTTCATCATCATTCATTAATTAATGAAAAATGCTTCAGAATAGAAATTGCATCAATCTCAACTTTTTAATGTTGTAGAATAAAATAAATTTAAGAATATTATTCTAAATTTGAAAATTCTATTATTTGTGTATATAAATTAATGGTAAATGAAACACAAGATTCAAGTTCATTAAATTCATATATTTATAATTTTTTGTTTAAATATCCTATTTTGTCAAATGTCTATAAAACATTGTGCGTAATATATGTGTTCGATATCTTTGTATTACTGTTAAAAAAGTAAAAATTAACATCTCATACAATTTTCAAAATTTTTGAATTTAAAACAAAAAAAAATTGTATTGATAAATATAAAAAAAACTAAGTCTGTAGGTAATTTTTTGTGATTAAAAATTAAATTGGTTTTGAAAAAAGAGTATGGTTAGATATTCTAATTGTTCTTTATTCTTTTTTTTTTTTGATTTTCCGAGAAGTGTTGATTTTTTTTTTACTTTATGCCCCTTTTAATTACTATTTAGATCAAATTTACTACTAGAAACCAACCTCAAAGTTTAAAATTAAAACATGATATTAATGTGTCTTAAAGTCAACTACAAAAAAATAAAACATATCATTGTAAAGCCAATATCGTTACGCTTAAAACCTAAAATAATTAAACCTAAACAGTAATGTGTTTAAAATATTAATTTATTCAAGTACAACCTACTATAAAAAGTTAGTTTGCTAAGTAGAACCAATTTAAAAATAAGAAAACAGGGTGGTGAGCCTCCAAGTAAAAGGTCGATCACAAAGTTGTTTTTATTGCGACTTATTTGTTTTTAATTAAACAAAAAGAGATTTTACTGGATTTGTTTTTCTACGTATTCTTGTATAGCTGAAATCATTACTTAAAATTCTATACTTAAAGCTGAATCAATGTATATTCATAAAATGCAAAATAAGTAATGATAATGTAGAAAAAAGTATGTTTCTATGTATTATACTTAACTTATATTATAGCTATGTGTATACAAACTAATATATTTTTAAATATCTACTACAGTAAAATATACCTCAGTTAACTTATTAAATATAAAATCATCTACGTTAAGCACTTATTTATTATATTATGTATAACTTTATGGTATACAATCAATGAAACACTTTGCATAATGCAAATTTGATAAATGTCGTAAAAGTATTATTCAATTCGTATTACACGGATTATAGTCTTAAAATACAGAACCTGAAGTGATGAACTATCACAAAATATGATTACTGAACATATTGGCAAAAAAATAAAATAATAATAAAAATAAAGAAAAAGATTAGATCATAATATTTTCGCACGCGGCCAAAGGTGTGCAGTAAAATCCTTTTAAGGTTTGCGTAGCGTGATTTTCTTTTATTTCCTCTTTTTATTTTTACATCGAGTTGTTAAAACTTTACAAACTTATTTGAACAGCTGAATAAATTATCTGCATAAATAATGTAAGCTAAATGGATGTTTTCGTTGAAAAAGTAACACGCTTTTAACTTAATTCTCTGAATATTATCATAATACTTTTTTTCTCAACTTGTTAGGTCGCTGAAACTTTTATTTCGTTATGATTGGTTAAAAAACGCAAATCCCTCATGAGCATGAAAAACGACTGCACGTTCTTTGGAAATGCAATTCCCAATTGCGTGTGCGCATTTTTATGCTAGTAAACATTTCTTAATTAATTATATTGTCCATTCGTTATATTATAATTCGTTGTTTTAGAGATACGTAAAATTTAATCATGTTAAAATACTTTTGTTTCTATAGTGATAAGGTAATGGTTATCATTTTGTTTTTCTTATACATTTTTTTATAAGTATCGCGTCGTTTGTAGCGGCCACTAGGGAAATATGCTTAGTATATTGAGCGCACATTATAAATACAATTAACTTTACACGCATTGTATCGTATGTAGAATCCTTAGGGATAAGATTTCTGTTGATGAGGTGTTAACGTCTCTGTATTATAATATTATGTTATTATGTAGTTGCTCAAAATGCAACTGATCAAACTAATATTATAGTCGTATTATGGTATTATTCATGAAATAAACAATTCAAGTAAAATTTAGATTCAACTATCTGAATATACATAGAATATGAATTTGGAGAATTTAAGGAATTTACATAAAAATACCACGAGGAGAAAATGTTTTTTTTTTATGTTTCTTTTCAGTAAGCATCCCATTTAGTTTTTTAATTGTAAGACTACATTGGGGTTTTCTACACTTTGAATAGGTTAACTCATACAATAAAAAAAAAAAAAATCACAGGTAAATGGATTTTTCGCATTAATTCTAGAAAAGAAAATCGTTAAATACAAATTTTGATCCGTCACAACGTTGTCGTATCAAAACTTCTAAATGTTGATGGACAAAAAAAAAAGACCAAATGCCATTGAGCTGGAAATGCGGTAAACTTCTTGACCGTATTGTGTACACTCAAGTCTCACAATAGGCATAATCGTTTTTTTCCGTCCTTTCCTTTAGTCATATATTTTATTTACTTTTTTTTTTCGTGACATTCATAAAAAATCGTACGTGAACTGCAAAAATTCTAAAAAACCACTGGCGTCAAACATTATTTGTTATATTCATAGTCGGCATTACCGTCACCAGTTATTCTTGTTATTTCATATTATTTATAAAGGAATTTTACCTATTTTTATGAAATAAGTTTTGCTTATTTTTTTTTTACAAGCTTTTACTATTTGTTTCAGATTTTTATGGTGTTGATAAAAACGTGAACTAAATTTTAACTTTGGGTTGAACAAAAACAAGTTTATTCAGGTGAGTTTTTACATCATTTTATAATCATCGACAGTATAGTTTTAAATTCAATTTTCTGTTAAAAAAAATTTATTTTATTACTAAAATCCATAAGACAATGCAACTTAGATAGGCAAAATAGATACACTGCGTTCCTGTGTGATAGTAATATTACTTGTTCTTCTAACTCTTAGTTATTAATTATTATAGTCTTATTTTGTGTTCCTATGGTTCAAAATACACATATTATATTTATTATTTTACATTTTTATAGATAGTAAATCACAAACTTGCATATAAATACTTTATTTTTACGTTTGACGTGCAATTATTTTATCGCTTATTTATCAGTAGAATACATAAGTCTAAGCGACTTTTTAACAGACATAACATTGAATTATAATGGCCTAGCTACGTTATTTTTATAATTATAAAAATTAATCGTACATAACATAAATATGTCTTTTAATTTTATAGTCATCTTTGCAGCATAAACATGTACAATAATATATTATTGCGATTTAATAAATAAATCTATTTTAAATTACTAATTATTTTGAAATATTATTATACAATTTAATAAATTTAAAAACATTATTTTCTTAAACATAAATTGGAAGATACACTTTTAATTGAGTAAATATAATCAGAATTCAAGGTTTCGAAAAAACTAATTACAAAGTATGAATATCCTTACTCAAATATTTAAGGGTGACTTTTGCATAATTCGGTGGCATAATAAAACATGTACATTTAATACACATTATACAATTAATATCAAATATTAAATATATTATAATCGAACAAATCGATGACAAAGAAGGATATTATGCCAAGGACGTAAATAATGACGCTTATCAAAAAATAAATTACAATAACTTGGTGTGCATAAAATTTCAAGTATATACCTTATACTTTATTATTAAATTATTCAGATTGAAAAAAAATCTAAATCCGATAAACTTTTGTACATTTTGAATCATTATGCTTGAAACTCAGAAATGCGTCATTAGGAAACGTAAAGTTTATTTTTTATTTCCTTTTAGAGAGCCTCTTTTCTGTCAATCGTCATCAGTTAACAAAAGTAAAGTGTCACGTATTTTATTGAACTATTGACAGAGTCTCCGATAAAAGATTTTATTCGTTTTTTCACTTTTAATTATTTGAAACATTTATTGTACGTTACCTTCACATTAGATTGACATTAACGACATTAAGGTGAAACTTTAGCACCACTACATATACCAATGGTCAATTGGTAATTCAATTGTCTCAAATTTATAGACAATTAACTTCATACACATAATAATTACAATTCCATAAAACTGTTTGACCACCTCAAAGTTAGTCGTGATTGTTGTTATAAATAAATACGCCTTGTTTTCCAAGACCTTTTATAAAATGCATGCATGGTTCATACTTTCTAAAACATTTATTTATTATATACTAAAATAATGTTGAGGTGGATTTTTTTAGTCGGTCTATTCATTTCGATTATAGGTGTATGATATTTGGTTATATAACCGCTACAAAACAGCTAGTATTTATAGAGATTCAAAATATTAAAAAAACATTGTTTGTCTAGATATTGATCAAAAACAAATTAACCGAACAATTATTAATTTAAAATACTAAATGAAAGCAAAATGAATATCTTATGGTTGAACAATTTTAATAATTGTTGCGATGTTAATATTACTAAAGATTTGAACTTACATTTTATTTTTATTAAATATTTTTATATGTATATACTATTATTTTTATTTACAATATTATCTTAATAATATTAATTAAACAAAACTCAAACTAACGATACGCCGATACCTAAACTTTCTTTACAACCAATTTTATGCAATTCATATAATATTTTAGATAGTAACAAGATTAATGTGATATTATTTGACGTGTGTACGAACTTTGTATCACTATAATAAAAAATAAAAATATTTTGTTCTTGAGTCTCAAGCCCTGTGCTTTTGGTAATCGATGTTTGCGTTGCAGGGGTCGTAAAAATTGCATATACCTAATATAAGCTGGGATGACGCAGACCTCTGTAGTAATGTTTGTGTTTTAATGTGCATTCATCAAAGTGATTTTTAAAACAAACTTTGTTTATTTTCTATTTTATGTAAAATAAGAATGAAAAAAAGTAAAACTGTGGTTTAGGGTGAAGTGGAAAATTTAAATAAACCATAAAAGTCGTGCGGGATGAAAAATACCATTATGCGACGAATGTGATCCCCTTCGATGCTAATACTATGAGACCCCCTTTCCGTCTCTTTTCTCGTCTCTTAACCATTCAGTATCTCTTCAATACTTTTTCTCCATCCACCCTTCACTCACACGCTTCATGTCTCTAGCGATTGAATTACGATGACGAATATTTGATGTGACTCCCGACGTCAAAATAAAAATTTTCTCTTGACGGTTAAAAGCCTCCGGCAGGAAGTGTAACAGTGACGAAAGTGAATCTTAAGAAAGGTAGGATATTGAACCCAAAGACTAAACTTGAAATTTGTTTCAAAAAAAAATCAGTAGTTTTAGTGAAAGGTTTTTCTATGTTTTCTCACTTTCAAAATATATTACTTGTTACGTGGATATTTCAGTCGTTCGTCATCCTCAATCGAACCTAAAATATATTTGGCCACAAAAATATTATATTATCAAGCATAGTACGCCTATAAATAAATAAATAATATACCTAAATTCTTTCAAAAATATATGTCTATAAATTTATATATAGGTACATTTGTTAGAGATTTTTAATGAAAGTCAAACTTTTCCCTCAAAATTTCTCTCTCTCTCTCTTCGTCATTATCTCTCACCACTCTTCTCATCCACGATCCCGTGTTTTTATATTATATTTCTACGAGTTTAATATTTTTCACCCCTCTTGGTACTTTCTCTCTCTCTTTATATATATATTATATACATATCATATAAATATACTGGGAGTGCGGGCAATGGAGGAGACCGTTCTGGGTGATGGATGACCCCGCGTCTCTCTCATTCCGGTCAATCCAATAAACCGTGCACGGCCATATTTCACGGTTTTTCTCTGCTCCACTAACCTCTCCCGCCACATTCTTTTTGCATCCAAATACCATCACTACTACCACTTTTACTCCCTCCTCCCCACCATCGCACACACACACACACTCACCCTCGTCACCACTTCTACGCATACACCATTACCACGCAAATCTCTATGGAATTTTTTAATCTGTCCAATCTCGTTCGAGCTCCACGATTATCCCATATCGGATTTCGAGATCCATCATTTTGGATGGCTATAATTCGTATACGTCGTTGTCGACGTATACTACACACACTATACATATATACATATAATATATAAATATTTAGTTATTTTCACTAGACAAAAATGACTCGAGAGGTAATATACTGATTGAGAAGCTTTTATGTGTTTCGTAAGATACCGAAATAAATAATACTTGTAATTATAATGCATTTTGAATACAAATTATAACAGATACACTTGGTTACGAGTAAACCTAAATAATATCAGCGTTGTATATTTTATATATTTTTATTTGTATTCGTTAATAGTTTTACTGGAGAACAAAAACTTTATATAATATGAAAGTACTACTTATGTAGCATTTTGGTATGGATTCACAAAAAAATAATAATTTAGTTTTAATTGTTCCATAATATTATATGAGAATGACTTTTTGTGTGTATGTATAGAACATCATTTTGAATAACTTCGAGACTGAATCAGATTATTTTGTAAAAACTTAAAATTTTTGTACATTTTTATACGTGGTATATTTATCGATTATTAAAATATACATTACGCAGTTTATATTTTTTTTTCATTTTTCATAATCAATGTAAACTAAATAATACACCTTCCATAATGGTTCTATAAAAATTGAATGGACCCATTAAAAGTAATTTATATTACGGTACACCTATTTATTATCACCGTGTTGAGTAGCGTACTGTTGACATTAAATTATAGCATACGATGTAACTTGCTTACTCGCTGACGCCGCCGTCATGAAAATCCCGTAACAAAATTAGATTTTCTTAGTAATTACAGAAAGTCAACTTAAATGTCATCTCCATTTCACAAACTCGTTGCAGAATAATAATATTATTATCTATCTCAGATTTTTATTGTCAATATTATATATTATAATATTATCATTATTGTTATGTAGTTTACTGATTATTCTCGAACCAAATACTAATGAAATTATTATGATGCCACACGTTAATAATATAATAATTGTGATTATGTGATTCAAATATCATTGGGATGTTAAAAACTGTTTTTAAAAAATTCGATTGACACTATGTGTTGTATAGAAAATGTATTTCACTTCATTGTAAAATATTTTACTGAAACATTGGTACTGTTGATAGCTCTACCAAGTTTTTTTAAACTATATTTATAAGATTTGGCAATCAATTTAACTTTTCCTATATATTATCTGTTTCATTAGTTCTGACCATGTTTTCCCTTTTTCAATCCTCAACTGGAGGAATGAGTTCAAACTTTCCAATGAGTTGTCAATTTGTTTTTTTCCACCACATTTTCTTTCAATATCAAGTAAGTACACTAATCTTTTATCCAAATCTAATATTTAATACAGCTTATATTTTTGATAAATCTCTTTTAAGTTAAGGCCATAAGTCATAGAGCACAAACATAAAATTGTAATCAAAGTTATTTTTACTTTTATAAGTATTAGTAGGTACAATTAATTCATTTGCGCTACTTCAAAACAAGTTCAAACTATTAATAATTAAAATATTGTTATTTTGTTATATAAAAAAAATAGTTTCAACTAATGTGTGGTTTATACAGCTTAATCTGTTATTATTATTTAAAATGTAATGGTATTATAATACGTACACACTTAAATCAGTTCTGTCAATTGCCTTTTTTGTTAATTAATTTACATAATATATACATTTTTGTTTACCTGAACCCATACTATAGCTGAAAAAACCTTCTTGACATAAAATTTCCTTTGCTGTCCATTAAAATGTCATTTAAATATGAAAATAAACGCTGGTAAATGTTTAGTGATTTATTAGTGGCCGTTCGGTACAGAATGTATATTACATTTTCTCGATGAAACGCTTTGTGTGTCCAAACGAAAAACATTATTTGGCAGCCATCCAACTATGTTCCCTTGACAGGAATAATATCCATTTCAAGTGCACTTGGTCTGTGAGATTATATATGCTAAGCTTCAAAAGAAACAGAGATCGTCCAAGGGAGCATAATATCACCAGCCAGCTGTACGGTCAGAGGGGGTTCGTGTTTGTGCGTTTGTCATATGCACATTCAACCCTGCCTACCCGGGCTATTAAAATTGCAACTAATGCACTTCTCGTTTATTATCATTATTACAGACTTTATAATATAAAGAGTTATTTTTTTATTTTACGAGACTGACTATTATCATTATTATTTTGAACGTTTATCTATCAAAACCGTTTAGACGAATAAGTTTTTTTGTATATGGCATAATACTTTTCTGATAATCTATGTAGACAATGGAATTGTATTAAGACTATGCAAAAACAATTTTTTTTTTTTTTTTTTACTGTATTTGTTTTTGACGTGATTACTTCTGTATTCTTTGAGTCAGTGAAGCAGATTGAAAATAATTTATTGTTCTTTCTTTTTTAATACTATGGACTCCGCACGATACAGAAAACGATTGTTCGCACCACTAAAGAAAAACATTATTTTTTTAATTAATTGACAATTTGGAATAATATAATTTGTTTAAAATTAACCTTTATTAGGTATTGTATTTGTGTAAGTATTTTTATCGTAGTTAAAAATCGGTATTAATAAACAAAAGCAATTGTTTTTAACTTAAAATTAATTATAATAAAATAAAAAATAATTAAATCCTTTTGCGAAATGGTCTGTTTTAGAATGTTTTCTTTTAACAGGGGCTAAAACTACACTCAGGAATACGAGTATATTCGTTTTTATATTACAAATGGTGCAGTATTGAACTTTAGTGGCATGTATTTTATAGTTTTATTATAACATAAATATCTAAAATTGTGAAATTACTTTTCATTTATACCTTGCCTAAAGATAATAATATAATACAACATGATGTTTTAGTTTAATACTGAGGTAGCAAGTCTCGTGTATGACGTAAATTGTCATATTTCAAAATACTAAATTGTCGACAAAAATAAATTTATTTTTCCGTTTTTCAATTGAATAATGCAATAGCCGGGTACACAATAGTATTCGTGTTTTGTCTTCATGTGATAAAAATCAGATCATAGTGCATTATTGCTTCTAAACTAATACCATTAATATGATATATATTTAACTCGATATTTTTAGGATACACCGTAAACGGTTGATAAATATGTGTGGACAAAAGTCTATGAAGCAGAAAGGCATATTACTATTTTTTCCTCATTTTCAAATATTAGCTTTGCTGCGGTTGTGTAACAATAATCATTTTATTGATTTTAATGGTTCGTTGAGTTTCAAATTCCATAAGCTCATAATTTATTTATACTTTTTTTAATCGTACGAAATAATATTTCATTTCGAGATAAATACTCCGAAAACCATATTATGCTGTCTGCATGGATATTTATAAAACACGAACGGTTTTGATATAATTTTAAAATATCTACACACGTGATATATTACGTATCTATCTATGTTCAATAAATATCAAATTATTATTGAAATTGTATTATAATATTATACCGATGCTGTGAAGCATTAGTGCATAAGAGCATTTACGATGAAAATGAAAAACAGAATAAAGTTTTTACTGCGTATTTTTTAGTTTATTGTTATTTCAATATATTATGTATTCAAATTTTTACGAAAGTAACGTACATTCAACAACATTCAAAACTTATTCCGTCACATTATTTGGGGTAGGCAATGCACGCAATGTCGCATTTTGTTGAAAGTACTTGTAAAAATGAAAACATGATTTTAGATTTTGAACGGAGCAATGAATGTATTGATTTTATCATGATTGTTTTTTTTTGTATGAGTACATGATAAGATCTTCAAAGATGAGGGTGGTTTTGGATATCAATTTTATCTAGTTAAAAAATTAAGAAATAATGAGAATTTTTACGTAAATCTAATTTTCAACGAAATCGTCATTGTTTTTTTATGTAACTCAAAAATCTATTACCATAGAAATTTGAAAGTTTTACCAAATGTTTATAATACTATTATTTTCATTATATGATTACATTTTGAAGATTATTAATTATTTTTAAGTTATCTTTAAAACATGAGAAATTTAATTTTTTTTTTTTCAATTATATATTTTTATAATAATTAAATACTATTAATATTATAATTGCAAAGTTTCTGAAAAAAATATACCATCTTACTACGTATAATACTAAAAGTAAAATAAATAACTTTAATAGCTATCTATATAAAATAACCATATCACTTAGACGTGATAGACTATTTCTACTTAGAATGGCTTTTTGTATACAATGATGTATTATTGAATTCAAATTTAACACACTTATAATAACGATCCACTCGACATCCAATGTACAGCAGTACGGTACTCATTTACCTACCGTTTTATTATTCCATCGATTTATTTTTGTTTTAACTCATTTTATTTATCATTGTCATTTGTATGTATTTACTAATAAAATTATTTTGTATGATTATTATTACAAAGAATTTTATTTTTATTTTTCATATTTTTTAATTGAATGGTAAACAATTTTATTCCTAATTCAGATTTTGTAATTATCATCAAAACATAATACTTGGTTGACCTATATTTTATTTTTAGGTAATTATCTTATTTAAATATTCTACAAAAATCTAACTCTATATTATAAATTTGTAAATTATATTGCTGGTATGTATTTATGTTAAAATCATTATTCGAAAAATCTCTATGTTATTTCGTGGAAAGATCTATGCAATTACTCCAGTGTAATAGTATATGAAACTAATTTTGAATCATTTTGAAGTTTTCGACCAACGTTTTTGATGATTTCGTAAATTACCTTTCAATTGTGGAAAAAACAATGAAACAATTATAAATTGTTACATATATCGGGAAAATCGAGGTTTCTCGTCTTATCGTAAATATGAGAAATTTTATTTTCGAGTAGTCATCTAAATGGGTATAGACTAATGTAAGTGAGTATTGTAGAATCCCCCAATCGGAGTATCTTTTGAATAATCCCCCTCAGGAATTCCGCAATTCCGCGCATGCATTGGTGAAAACTGAAAAAGGATCGTAGTTAATTTCGTTTTACCTAAAATGTAGTACCTGCCAATATTTCTCATTTGCGAGTGGGTAGTATATTTTCACGTTAGTTGATAACTAATAAGCCAAGTCAGGATAAACTCTAAATGATATTATTGGATTATCAAACGTTGTTCAATGGACGTAAATAAAAGCTAATGAAGCATATACCACTCGTATGCTACTACACAATTCGAAGCTATTAAGCTTCGGCTTCTGCAGCCATCGCTTCGGTCATCAAAACTAATAGATTTCGTTCAACCCGGCCTTTTAATACATTTTATCGTTAAAATATTGTTGTCATATGCACAATTATGACGTTCGGGATGAAAAGTCTGTCAATTGGAAATAATTACCTAAGTGGTCAGACGTTAAATTAAAAAAAAAGAATCTATTATTGAATGAATGAGAACCGTATGGGCGATTTAGATGTTATTTAATTTCTTTAAGTTGTTAGCTTAAAGTTTTGTCAAGTGTCAGATTAAAAATGGCAAACTATTTTGGAGTGAAATTGTTGTATTGTGTATTTTCAACGGGGTTTGTGATATTTTTAAAATTATTGACTCAATTTCGTTAGTTTATATTGGTTTAAAAGTTTTTGTTTTCTTTGGTATATGTATTCATGTTCAAATCATACTATTCATATTTATGAAAATGTTCAGTGAGCGTAAATTATTTTATCACTGTGGCCTATTCTACACTGAGTGGTTTCATATAACTGATTCAATTTTATAGAAGCTACACTTATTCTATTATTCTTCTAGATAAACATGTCAAATAAAATGTAATCTTAATTGAAATTATTGTAATTTGATAAATAATAGGAAAAAATAATATTGCAATATTATTAATACATTTTTTTTTATATACCTAATAGTTTGAATATCATTCAATTTTTTTCTACTTTATTTAGTTGTTGCTATACATCGCTATTAAATGTTGAAAAAAGGTTGATCTAAAAAATCGTAATGCGTTCTATTTTACTTTTTCACCTAATATTGCTTAATAAAATGCTTGACAGTAATTTAGTGATAAAATCATAACAATCTATTAAATATAGAATTGAAAAAAAATGATTTATTCATCAAGTTTAATACGTAATTTACTTAAAGATGTTTAACCAGTGAAAACATAAAGTTTTTTTCACAGTGCAGTAATAAAAAAAAGAGTCGTGAGTAGTTTTTTTTGATTTATACACATTTTTATTTTTGAAACGACGCACCATTTATACATGTGTAATAATAATATAGAAAATAAGTGTAAATAATAATTTAGTGATTTCCCAGAATCAAATCGAATTTACGCCCGCAAAAGCGTGCGTTTTAGCAACATATTATGTAGAATGAGATGTTTTCCTTATGTTTAAAGGAAAGAGGTCTGTGAATTTTTTTTTCATTCTGTGATTATGAAAAGTAAGTCTTTTACCCTTTCCACGTAATTTGGTGCGCACTTGTATAATACTATTATATGCAATAGTCTAAGAAACGAGGACTTTATTATCAACGTTTTTTTCGTAAATTCAATTTTGATTACAACGGTGAAAATGATAGTAACAACAATATAGACGATGACAACAACAATAATAACAATAACAAACAACAACAAAACAATAATAATAACGATCATATTATACAAACAAAAGTAATATTAATATAAGCAGGTAACACGATTCGCGATTTATACGGAAGTGTTCGTATGCCATATGTGAATATTGCGTAATATACACATTTTATAATTATTGTTTACTGGCAAAATCGCAGAGCGGGTTAGCGTGCAACTGACACAGAAACGCGAAATAGGTTGCTACAAATAATACGTGTGTGACAACGGTGTTGTGCGGTTCTTCGTGTGTGAAAATAATAAAGGTATAAATCATATTTTGTATATAATATAATTTAGGCTTACCTTTCCAACTACTGAAAATACCACGGCCCGTTATTATTATTGTTGTTATTATCTTCGTCGTCATTTCTGTTATGATATTATTGTCCCTGTAACCCTGTCTCCATCGTAAAGTATTGTTCTTGAACGATAAAGTTCTTACAACCCCAGTCTCACCCCTCTCCAACCACTACCTCACCAATGTGATCGAGCGCACGCACGCTTGATGTTTGGCTATATAGGTATAGGTCCCCGCGAACGAATTAACCGGGGGGTTGAAGAAAAAATGAATATCGTTATAATAATAATAAAAATGAAACAATTCTCAAATGACTATAATACTATTGCCGTTTCCGTTAATATTTATTTCCTTCCATTGTGTGTATGTCTCCGTCCGGTTTTGTGTGGGTTGTACGTTACATATTATTATTTTTTTTTATTATTATTATGATAATGCGACCGTAAAAAATAAACGAGAATACGGTAAAAAAATATCTATTTATAACGCCCGCAGCATGGCAAATCTTGGTTCTATCGAAAAGTGTAGTAGTATTATTATAGTAACATCTTGTTTTATTATTGTTATAATAGTACAATATTATTATTATTATTATTATTATTGTTTCTTTACGTAAGGGTTCGATTGAAATAACGAAACACGTCCAAAGTCCAGTTTCTATGTTTTACAATATTTATGATATGATCAATGATAAAATATACGTTGTAATGTAAATTTTACTATTTAATTGGTTTGATTACTAAAACATATCTTGATGTTTAAATTGTGAGTGAAAAGATAATATGCCTGGTAGGATTTTGTTTCGCAACCGAATGTCTGTCCGCGCATGTACGGTATCATAGTTGTAACAACGACGATTTCTGTAGTCTATAATTTCGAGTGTCAATATTAAAGTTAACAAAATATATTCAACGCTCCGTCCAGAATCTAAAATTATATATTTGCGAACAGTGGACATATCTAGAAGAACATAACGCGATTCGTTTTTGAAAAGATTGTTTTACTTTTGATGGCCCTCTCTAACCTACCCTAGTCGCTGTGTCATGAATGTAGTTTCACAAATATTCATAATTAAAAATTAAAAATGCCAAGTCGGACCCAACTACAGTGATAATACGAACAATACACAATGATAATTTTTGATGGTTCTGCAGTGATTATAAATAATTATAATTCATAAATGATAATATAACAAGCTATCGTAATAGAATTACAAAAAAAAAGTTTAAAACACATATTGCACGCATATCCAATAAAAATAAAAACCACGCGTGATGTGAGTATAATCGTCCGAGCGTAATTAGTTTATCTTTGCGTTATGCAAACGTGAACTTCGCTGAAATAGACATTATTATAATAAGCACCTACTCAAATACTGCGGCCCATCACAGCGTCCATTCATAAACCATATATAGTGGCATAACGTATATTCGCATCCGGTTTACAAAGGACGCGTAATTAATGTCCGTGCCGTACACGAGCAAACATTAAACGCCGAAGCGTCCCTGATTATATACCAAGCTGATGTGTGCACACGTTTATAATACAAGTTCAATATCCCGCGTTGCTGGTAGACTGACTTTTACGTCTATAACGTTTAAAACTATCGCACCCGCCAGTTGCCAAATAGACCGAATTTAAAGTGGAATTATAGTTGTTAAGTATCTATTATAATTCATGACAATGGAAATTCGTTTTGTGCTTCTCAAGTATAAAACTCGAGTTTTTGTTCCGTTTCGTCAACGTGATATTCTATTCCAGTGTTATAAAACGTATTGACAACAACTTACTTGTCTTCTCACGACGGATTTTAAACAATTTAAATCTTAACGTATTTCAAATCAAAACTATTATATTATACCACACCATCATTATGTTCTTACAACAGTGTAATTGCGTATCCTTATAGTATAGCGCTGTCGACGTTTGTCTTTATGTATAATAATTTCATAAGTTTCCAGAGCTGGACGCAAACAATGAGATGTGTGTTCGATGTCGACGAGAAAATAATTATTAAAAGCACACAGATATATCACTGATTTCGCTGCGTGAAAGATTTAAAACTTATACTCTATTCTTCAGATATTAAACCATATCACATTGTGTTCGTTCGAATCCATCCACCGAATCCGTGCGGCGATTCGAAAGTTATCGGCCATTTGGGTTTATTCTATGCCATATAATATAAGGGTCGAATATAATGACAATTTACCGAATGGTAAAATGATTTAATTTTACGGGACAGATTCTGCTTATCTGTGTATTTCCTCTTTGCATTATCAGTAGGTGACAGGACAGGACAATATATTCGATGCGTGTGTGTACTTTTTTTTCCACCAGTGAGCGTTAACCCGAGTTTTATCGGATAAACGGGGACGAAACGTGGGGAAGATAGTATGGCAAACTACCGAAAAGTTTCCCGAACATCGGACGAAAAAAAAATATAACCAAAAAGAGTCACCTCGCAGGTAGGTCATGTACTTGGTAACCTGTGATTTATGCGCACCGTATGTGATTTTCTGCGGTAGCACGGAAGTGTTTTCGGGACGCCGAGAAAAATACTCGTTGCACATCTCGGGGCAATAACAAGACAGGGGTGTGGGGCGTGTTTGCGTCTCGATAGCGGCCCTGCGTACGTATTTACGATTTTTGTCCGCTACCGTCGTTAACTTTGAGTTACTGCGAACTGTGGGGCTAAAAGAAGAACGGCGACTAGGGCATCACAGGGTGGGTTTCTCGCAAACCTCCTCTGGTGCAGCGTAAATGCCGTTTACTTGTCCCTGCAAAAAAAGAAAAACCAAAAACCACAGCCTGTAATATTAATAATATTATTATTATATACGTATATAAGCGATACGTGTGCAGTGCAGTGTAGTGTGTGGCCCTTGTTGTTGTTATTATTATTACTATTATTATTATTATGGCGAATAATCCGTCGCCGAGTGTGCGGAATAGGCTTTTAAAAACAATACTCCTCTATAAATGCTATGTATATATATAACACGCGCCCGTCGTGATGTCGGGTTGTCGTAACTGTTATTATCCGGCCGCGTCCAAAAACCACCGTTGCTCCGAAATAATACAATATTAACGACCGCTATAACGAATGCGGTCCCCAGGTATATATATATATATATACGCACACTCACGTGTATGTACATATTAAATTATACACGCTTAGGGTGCGGTGCTCGGTTGTGCGTGCGGACGAGATAAGTATATAGAAATATAGAAGTAAATTCGTAGTATATAGATACTAATTTAATATATTATTATGTACGCGTCTAGGGGAAGGATTCGTGGCTCGGCGATGAGGGACGGTGAAGAGCAGGAATCCGAATATGCCGGCGGGGGTTAAAACGGCATTTCCCTGCCCTCCCTCTTTTTATTATCCACCAGGAAACGTCAATGATAATATATATATAAAATAATCACGAGTTCGATAGATATAATATGATAATGTGCGTACACGAATTTTCACTCGAATAAAATACCACTCGGCCTAATATATTATTTTAATGCTGTATGTATGCGGCGACTGTTTACTGCAGTTATGTTTTCATAAGAATTATAGTTTTCAATTTTTAGTAAGGCGTTCACGCATAAAACAGGTAGGGAGTAAGATGTAACGCGAATAAAATGTATAATTCGTAAGACCGAAATCCCACAGTATCCCTTTCGGCGTGAATGTGCGTTAAGAATTCATGAAACATAATATTATATATAACGCTCTTGTATAGTTCGCATAATAAATCACACGTCTCTTTATATATTTTATCGTTTAACACGATTTATTAACTGTAATATATATTATAATATGTATACAACATATATACATATATATTACATACATATATTTACGTGAACATGGCTATGATTTTTAAATCGAAAAAAAAAATCGTTCCAAAACAACTGAACGCACGTTTCACCAATGTTACAACTGTCTGGTACAGAATGACACTTCCGCATAAGTTTTGTCCCATATATATTTTGTATGAACTGCCTACATTAAGCCCGAGACCTTTTTGTAAGCTATCGTAATATAAAAAAAATAAAAACCATTTCCAAAACAAAATTATTGTTATTAGGTATATGGATAGCATCAATTGGGTTAAACATTTTCATTCATACTTAGACAAGTATTATACTTGTACAACAGATTTCAAAATATTACTATTTACAATATAAGAGATTATAAAGTATTTAGTAATTAATCTTATTTGGTGTAGCAATTTTTTTTTTAAATTGGAAAACTTTTGATTTGCTTTACAGTGTGTGAAATGTTAGTAGATAAAAATTGGTAGTTACTTATATATTGGTACATATACTTATAGCTTTTAACATGCTGAAAATTTAAAAGTGTGATTTGTTTTGGTTGTACTTTATATTCTTACTTGTATATACCAAATAAGCTTCAATAAATATCTGTTTGAATAACAAAGTGTTTTCAAAAATGGTTTAAAGTTTTTCCAATAGTCAACACTTTACTTAGGTCTTTAAAAGTTTGTCCATTTAAATATTGCTACATATTCAGATGTTATTTTCAATTTTTTCAATTTGTTTTACCTCCATTCCCGTAAACTTTATTGAATACAGATACGCTATATTTTAGTTTTATAATTTGCATATTTATTCTGTTCAAAATCTGAGTTGTATATTTTTTTCATTCTAAATATATGCATTCATCATTTATCATTAACCAATATTGAATGGTCTATGAGAAAAATGGTCTTTTAATTTGCACATCTGTTGTTTATCTTTTCAGAGGATGAATGAGTATAAAAAAAAATAATGTGAAAATAATCGTTATTTGTGTGTGTGTGTGTGTGCATGTATGTATATAAATTCAAAAATAAATTATAAACATGTACATGAGAGAGGGAGACAGAGAAAAATTGAAAAAAGTTAATACTTATTATTTCATAAAGAGTTTTTAATTTTAAAAATAAATTTGTAATTTTTTTATTTCGTTTTTTAATATTTTAGATTTTTCATTATTGTAATAAATAATAATGTAATATAAATCATTAAAAAAACTTTACTTTTAAAGTGCATTACACTTAGGTTAAGTTGTATAATATAAATAATTGGAAACATTTCAAACTTAGTTTTAAAATATTTTATTTATAAAAAAAATGTTGGTTTCTTTAAAAAAAAAAAAAAATGCGTTGCAGAAATACTTATAAAAACATACCTAAAAGAAAACCATCAGTGTATATTAAATCATAGTTTGTGTGGAAAATTTTTATTTCATTAAATAGTAAAGATAAATAAATAAATTTGTTTCATGGCATGTGATTTTTTTTTTTGTTTATCTAATATAATTAGTGATGTTGGATTTTCTGATTTTCATCGTATTAACACAAATTCAAATTTAATTTTTTTTTAATTACTCTTTTTATATTCGCCCTATCTAGAATTTACGCAGCTTGATAAAAATTTTAGTAATATTATTTAAGTGTAACAAAAAGTGACAAGTGTGAATATTGTATTTTAATTGATAAATTCTGATTACGATTCTATTTTGTCTATATAATAGCTATAAAAGGAGTGTTTGTTTTATACATTTTTTCATCAAAGAAGATCTTATTAATAAAATCATATTATATATTATTCATACAACGTTTCGTTATTAAGTATATGTATCGCTGCACTACAATACCGTTACATATTAAAACGTCTTAACTTTTCAACGTGAATAGTTCGAAGTCGTCCGATTCGTTTTCTGTGTACCGTACTTCAACAAAACCGGGTCGGTAGTGCGTAAAAGTATTATACCTTATACGTTATTTATTAACCATTGTTCGTCGCGTGTATGCGTACTTTATTCAGTTACGACGAATTTGATTTAAAACGGTCAGGGAGGTATACACAAGGGTATAAGAACCCGCGACCGTTTCATACTCACTCAGGCCTGACTCGATTTTTTTTTTTTACTATTTTGATTTTGATCGGTCGCTCGCAAAGGCTAACAATACGTACACATTTCCATCGGTGAATAAAATTCGTGTATTTTTTTTATACATTTATTTATATATATATATATGTATATACGAGTAGGTATATCAACGAATACAGCCTCTGCAGCTACTGTTGACAACGCGCCGTGTACCGTATACGTACGCGTACGTATAAAAAGGGTGTACACAAAAACCGCGCGGATTTGCATGTTCTGCATCTCTCGCAGAGCGCGTTTGTACATTCGCGTCACATACGGTCCATTCGTATTGACGGCAGCTAATCTGCCATAATGCGCGTACCACGTGCGACCAATAAATACGAGACGTGTGCGTCGCGTGGCGATGGTTATTTTATTTCCTTTTCGTTTCGTCTCAACGATTAACATTCTCCGCGAAACCAAGGAATATCACGAAGGGGAAACAAATTGCATTTCGCCACGCTTACAATATAATATTATGTGAATAATAATTGTAATAATATAATAGTGTAGGTATGTATATAATATGTTATGCGTGACATTGTGTCACGGGAGATCTCGTAAACCGTGTCGCCCGCGAAAAGCCCACTAGACATAATGATATAGCAAGCCTTACCGTTTTTTTTTTCCCATAGCATCATAGTCCACGGCGACCGTTTCCAAAGTTTTCCCAACGCTCGCATTTCGTTCTCGTTAAATCGGCCGAGAGCGATTCTGTTGTCGTCACATCACCGTCACGCCGTTTTCGGGTTAGGTTAGTACCTATATTATTATAATAACTGTTGATCTCTATATTATTATAATAGTACTTATTGCGTCGTGTGTGCGTTGCAAACGTTTATACGGTTTAACTGACGACGGCTAGTCGTATACTATGTTTCTATTGCCACAAGTAGGTTCCGAATCACATGACTTCGCTGTTCAAACGCTAATACTGCAGCGTAGCCCGGCCGGGCCACGACTGTAGACGCGCGGCAAAGGCGGCCGTACTATATTATAGTCATCTCGAGTGGTTTTCCCGAGAGTTCTATTGCGATTTTAGTATATACTCGTACAACAGTTTACACACATAATGATATACGCCTACGTATCGTCACCGTCGTCTCTATTTATTACATCTCGACCGTCCCTCTCACTACCACTGCGGTACACATTATACGCGTATATTATACTTCATGCAATGAAAACGCCGTGTACAACAGCTATACACATCTATATTCTATATATATATAATAATACCATAAGTCGTACTTGTATTTATTTTGCACGTCATTTAATCTTCTACCGACGGTCCGCAACACGTTTAAACTGTATATGTATAACATATTTATACACTTAAGGCGCACACTCGATTTCAAAAACGTACACGACG
Organism: Aphis gossypii; assembly: GCF_020184175.1. Lineage (NCBI taxonomy): Eukaryota > Metazoa > Arthropoda > Insecta > Hemiptera > Aphididae > Aphis > Aphis gossypii. The sequence continues at coordinate 3,183,826 of NC_065531.1, forward strand.
TTCGTTTCCTATCACTGTACGAACTTTTGTAATATAGAACATTATTGTTATTATGTTGTAGACGACCGATCTCGCGCGGATTACCGCGGACGGCCGTAATTGTTTACACTCAGAAAACATCGAGAAATTATAACCCGCGGCAATCAAACGACAACGATCCGATCGCGAGTGTTACAATGCATCATCATTTTCTGTAAACAACAAACATTTACGATTCAATGCGACAAAACACGCAATTGTCGATAGCGCGTGGGTGAAATTCTGGCAAATTGTGCGTGGCGTCATAGACTACACGCAATATCAGATACAAAAACTAAATTGCATGTGCGTCTCTCAAACGTTACAATACTAATCCCTCGCAAAGTTACGTAGTGTGTAATGCACTCAGGAGCATGTATTTCCGACCATTGCTCAATGCTTATATTATGTGGGCGAACGTGTCCCTTTATCGACCTCCTACGCCGCGCCGGTCAATGTCGTTTACATGTTGTTATATACGTTTTATGCGTAATCGTAACGGTTTTAGTATCAACAACGATGTATTTACCACAGCCGAGAATATTAATCAAATTAATTTTAACTGTATGACTGTTATACGTCATCGGAGTAAATATGTATAACAATTTTTCCGTCGTCAAATCATTTGAGTGGAGCTTTTGTCTTCATAGTTTTATAATAATATAATATCACACGAATCGTTCTCCAGTGGCTGGACAACATATTTTTACCGGATCCTGGTGGCATACGCAGCAGGCGTAAAATATATAAATTTCCAGTCGCTGTATTTATTTTTATTTTTTCTCATTCTTTTTAATGTTTTGCTGACGGCAAGCTGTGAAAAACAATTAAAAGATAAACTCCAACGACGAAACTTTGCCCGTTTATGTGTTTTTGAACGGATGCCAGGGATTTTCCGGGTGAACGGTACGGTCCCGTGGACAGATGGTGCGGGAGACAAGTCGCCGCCGTAAGATTTTGCTGCAACAAAAATTGTATTCTATACGATATAAAAGAATATAATATATACCTTAGCGAGGCGGGAGAATAGCAAACGGGATGGAAAAAATGAACGGAAAAAAAGGATTTGATAAAAAAAAAAAAGAGAAAAAGAACTGGAGAGAAATTGTGTACGTCGGTATTTTGATTTGATTTGGCTGTCGCAAGACGTGTCCTGAAACGGTAAATTCGCGGACGCTGCGGTGGAAAATTGTTTCCGAAACTTACTCCGCGAATAAAATCACTCCAGGCTGACAGTGACGTGCCCCAATCACGCGGTATAAATATATCTATAAATAACTAGGTACCAATGTCCTATATATTATACGCCTAAAGTACAAAATAAAGTTTTGTACGCGTGATTTTATTGTCAATTGCCGCTGAAACACCACCGCTGTCGATTATACATTTTTATGTAGTACACTGGATAATTATTATATAGGTACTCGTATTATAGTATACTCAATGTAAAAATGCTGCTCGAAGATAACTGAAAATTATATCGTTGACCGGCGATGACTTTTGTGAAGGTTTTATGTGGGTGTTTCCCCTTTTCCATAATATGTATATCACCACGAAATAATTTATCTTCAATACCTAATTTAAATTACGTCAATCTATGAAACGAATTTCTGTTGGTTAGTGGTGTAAACTTCAGTTTGTTGATATAATATGGAAATTAGCTTTTAGAGGGATAATTACTTAGAACTTTAGAAGCCAACAGTTATAAATTCTAACTTTTTATAACAGTACATCATCGGAATATATAAACGTTTAGCTATTATATATTTAATTGTGTCATTAATTATTAATAATTAGTCTTAAATATGTATTGTTGATTTAACTCAAAACTACATATTATTATTTGATCATGGCTTTTATTATTTGAGTTTTATGAAGTATAAATAATGTGTTTACTTAATATTTACACACTGTTGAAATCGTATATATTATTATTGTGATATTGTAAACCGATTGCATATGGCTTGTATAATGTACACGCCTCAACAACTTTAGATATTATTTTTACTTGTATCGAATAGTTATACTATACAATAAAAGTTAGGTACCTACTACCTACGTATAATAGTATATATTATTATAAATTATGCATAATATATATATATTTATAATTTAAGCTACCTATATTATGATGCCTCTAATTTACTTATACACTTACTTTCAATTATCCGAGTGCCAAAATAATACATATAATATGATATGAATGACGTGAATTGTAATATCATAGTTATATAACATAGTTTAATGTTTTAACGTATATTATAAATGACAGAGAGTGGAAAATATATTTTATGCGTGAAATTTGACTATAGTGACTATCGCGGTAGCTATTTTCTCTCATTTATATGGGTCAGCTGCAATGCCAAAAACGTTGTACATTTACCTACCCTTAATTTGAAATTGGCATCTACAGGGACACTGAGTAATTCACTTAATGCTGAAATAATACAGTTTTCAATGAAATGAACCCATTGTATGAAAATTATTTTGCAATAAATAAATAAATATACAGGTATACAGATACTGTATCGTTGCATACTTTAGTTTTAAATTAAAACCAAAATTCATAACTTGAAAAAAAGATATTATTTAGGCAGAAGCAAAAGCTGCATCGAGATAATTTGAATAGGGTACATCATAAAATATGTCACGGTATAAACATTATTTATAATTAACCATTGGAAATTTATATTTTGTATCGAATGTTGTATTCATTCAATAATTGTATAATTAAACTTTTTATTATTAAAAAAAAAAAAAATTAACTACTTTTGTAATCTTATTTATTTGTAAATGATTTTATAAATTGAAGTCGGATTGAGTGAAGCATCCATTATAGTTGAACTGAACTCTCTTTAAATATTTAATAGGTTCTCGAACATCAAATACTGACCAATAGTGACGAGTCCATTAAATTTTGATGATACGTCGAAATCATCAATGCTATAAACCATGCAATATGTATTATGTACTATGATTTTGCATCTTTAAATTGTTTGTTCATCTTATAATTTTACTTAAAAATTCTCTTTGCATTCTTATGATTTTTTAAAAAATATATTCATGTATTATTGTGTTGTACAACGTGTGTATTGTCTGTCTGTCATCGTAAAACCACCAATGTAATTGATAGTTTATATATAAATAGTAACAAAATATTACATAAAATTGACATAAGTGAGAAATATGTAGTAGTATCACAGAATATTATTATTATGTAGTAGTATATTGCAGTGTATGATTCAAAAATGTTTTTCAAATATTTGCATAATTTTATAAAGTTCATACTTCTATATTACGAGTTATATAGAAGTATATTTTTCATTCAAAAATCCTATTTGTAATCAAATGAATATTAGTTATTACTCTTTTATATTGTTTTATTTTTCTTTATTTTTGTTACATTAAAAGTTGATAAAATTTGTTCGTTATTAACATCAATTTGTCACAGTCATTTTCATTAAAAACTAATACACGTGTATTATATTATTTACTTAGGTTGAGTTTGTTATAACATTAGCTCAAACATCAAACATTCTACCCAATGAAATAAACATTATACATATTTATCTGATAACATACGTATAAATCATTGATGTTTTAATTTCAATTTAATTCTCGTGAGACGGTTTCTTCATTCTTACAATTCTTAATAATTTTGGTATCGTACAAAACGCAGACATCCATAAGTATATGACATAAATTTCAAGAAATGAACTTAAAACTTTATTATACATTTTCATATTGCAGATATTTCGACATCTATTAAAGAAATAATTTAGAAATGTTGACACTTTTGATATTCTTGTTATTAACTTATGAGTTTGTGAAGACACAGTTTAATACTTGATTGTTAGTTGTGTGTGCTTTGGAACCGTATTGTTTTCAGAAAATAAACCATAATATTCGATTAATTTATTTTTCCCGAGAGACTGAAAAGTACGTCTATATTTCATCAGTGATGGACCATCACCTATATAGTAAACCAGAAACGTTTCGATTTTAATGAGATCTAATATTCTTGTAAATTAATTTACTTTAGGGAAACAATTTGGCGTCGGATAAGTATATATTTTAGAGTATATGCAAATTATACATCAATATACATTTGTACAATTCCATCATGCTATGCATATATTAAATAAGTTTTACACATAATAATGTTACGACGAATGAGAGAAATTGGAATACATTTTGATCGGGAATTTGATGCCTTATTAGTTATTACTTTGAAATCAACGATTGAAATTCGAAAGTGTAAAATATTTTTTCAATATATAAAACTATAAAATATTTTGTGTTAGGTATGGTAGTTTTTGTATGATTTACATTACACGCAACGTATTACTATAATATTGTCATAACTTATTATATTTTTTAATATTTCTCTTGTAACCAGTATTCTGTTTAAGTTATATTTAAAAATTATAATTGCTTAAAAATTTTAACCACAAAATATATACATAAAGTAATTAAATATAATTAAAATATGTGTATACAAACAACATATAATAAATATTTAAATACGCATTTTGCTTGTTGTGGTTTTAAATGGCAGTATCAACATGTCTAGAGTAAACTAAAATACATACGTAATATACCGATATTTAGAAATGAAGTAATTCCATAAAGTTTATTTAAATATTAACCGGTGTTTGTTTACAAAATAATAAATTGTATATGTACCGCATAAAATTATAATTTTAGTTTTAAGCTATAGAAGTATTATGAATACTTCCAACGTCCGATATCGTTTTAGAACTAATTAAAACAAACAGTTTAATTTATTTTTAAAGTATTTGTTACTATAGTTTTGTGTGTTTTCGTAATTTCATTACGAAAAGTGCACGTAACTTAAAAACTTTAAAAAGTCTAAATATTAGTGATAGAGAACGAGAGTAAAAGCAAGCGAGATAAAGCGAGTGTAATATATTTCCCCCTTTTCTCATAAATTAATAAAGTAAAAGATATAATTTTATTCGCGCATTTTCCCCTTGATAAAATACTATATGCTTTTTATATTATTTGATTATAAACTAATGATAACGATATAATTTATCAGACGGACTTTACGCCATCCATATTTATGTGCTTAAACTTTTAGATATTCGATAGTGAAACTTTTTAAAAACCATTAAATTTGTCTGTCCGTTCCGTGAATCATTGCCATATATATACTAGTTTAATTCAATGCCTATACGCCTATATAATATACTGTCGTTCGCGTTTACTAGTTCATATTATTAAGATAAACGATGAGCGTGTGATGGTTAAAAAATAAATCTTTTCTTACCGCTCAAATTCAATACCGTTGGTGAATTATATTACTTGATAACTATAGTACATTAGCTGGTATATGACGCATAATATTAAGAACAAGTCCTTTTGTATATGTTTTATTTATTTTTATCGAATGTCAAACTGTTTCGTGCACCACCGCTATCGATACATTAACTTAATTTCGCGGAGCAAGCATAGCAAAAATAAGCACCTTGCACATGTATATAATACAAAAACGATATACGCCGAAGGCTTGCTACATATTTGCACACGTTACAGCGCCAATAAACCTTTACTTCGGGTTGGTGCAGTGTAGCGCGTGTGTGTGTTTGAGTAGTGTTTTCTCGTCGTAACGCTCTGTCGGTTTATTATTTATTTATTCTAGTTTTGAAATTCACTTTATTTCGTCACTCGGTCGATTTAAAAATAAATTGTGCCCCTTAACGCGTTATGTAAATCGAAGCACAGATATACACGCATAAAACAACCTGTGTTCGACCAACCGTATTACACAATTTTGTGTGACCCACACGGTGGCATTCGCTTGGGGATAAGGCTTTGCGAAAAGCCGGTTAACTATGTGATCGGCCTATGTCCTCACCATTATATTATTATTATTATTAGCATTTTCGTCCGTATCTTCGGCCTATAGTAATTTAATCGGAAACGTGTTCTGAATATAATACCTATATATATATATATACGCGTACTATTGTTGTCTATTAATCTATATAATGCGATAATAATTACGTCATATTATTACAAAAATCAATTCACAAAACCCTGCTGTACTGTAACCAGACGCTGGGAAGATATTGTATAGAAATGAAGGGATCACCGTATAACCTTATATATTCTGCGACAGGCGCCAGAAAATAACGAAGGCAAAAATGGGGATTGTACTTCGATGTTCCCTCGTCGACTACATTACCTAACTACAGTATAATGATGTATAATATATATATATATGTGTTTGTATTATAGAATGTACTACAATAATAAAATAATATATTATAATGGCCTTCCTGTTTGGGTTACTCACAGAAAATCTGAGATTGTGTATCGCCGTGTTTGGACACCTAGACGACCAGTTCCCAGAAATTTAAAGATATGCATTGTCCATTTACTTCGTTAGTAGTTACTTTTCGAGTTAGACCGTTTTCGAGTATTGATCGTATATAATATATAAATATAGGTAAAATTGGAACATATTACAATAACAACACGAAATACCATAGTTCGCTAGAAAAGTATTGTAGTATTGTGAATATTTTTTAATTGTCACTGCATACAATATTTAAGTTACATCACAAATGAAAAATGTTATATTAAACGATTGTTCTGTTTAATGTATTAATCGTACGACAACCATCAATTTTTTTTTTAAACATTATATACAACTAAAAACTTTTTGTAATCCTCTCTCTAGTCACGTTCCGTGACCAGATGTCAGTACCATTTACCAATTTTCAATAAGATTTTTTTTTAGATTCTTATGAAAAATACATGGCAGCATGGGATCATGGGGCAAACGATACCGTTTTAAGATAAAAAAAATAGCAAATAGCGCAAATACAAATAATCAATAAGTGAACTATAGTTCAAAAAACTAAAACTAAAAAAAGTGTAGTGAAATAGTGTGCTAAATTTAAACATTAGCGTAAAATGTAGCGCAAGTTACATTAGAAATAACTTTGTATTATATAGTAGTGATAGCGAACTGCTGTTAAAAACAAAACAGTTTTGTCTCAACCACTGCGCGGTCTTATTGTAGCCACCGCAGATTAACTCAGATATTCTATAAGCGTATAATACTGAAATAAATATCTGCAACGACGTCATTGGCACTACCTTATTTTTAGTTAAATTACCATAAATTTTATCAAATGTTTAGTGGAAATGACGTTTCGATCAAATCGTTCCACACTCGGGATTTCATCATAATACAATAATATATATATAATATCTCGCGCAATGATATTTTAGGCATGAGCGTATATTTATTTTAACTTGGGAACACAATTAATTGGCATGCCGCGAGTTCCGTCGGGTGTCAAAAGTTTGAATTAAAAAATAATAAATGCTCTTACCGCTCGCTCACCGTGAACGGCTGATGATTAGTAAATGTTCAAGGCATCCTTTACCCCCCTTTGCCACAGCTACTATGCCGCCGAACACACGATTCCACAACCTCTCGGGGACCTGGTGTTAATCTCTCTCCATTCTCATCGTATCGGTCTTTTGATCCTCGTCGCTGCGTCCTTATCGGCATTAAGATTGATGGCATTCACTGTAAATAATAATATGTGCACGCTATTCCGGACGGCGCGTTGCGGGTCGAAGGCGACGGGTATGGTCTCGCGCCCTCTGTCACAACTTCCCCTTACGTTTACTTCGAGTTCCTGCATGTATCAAAGTCAAAGTGAATAATAATGAAATCAATGTAACTAGAAATGGTTTGTCAAAGCGAGTGTGCTTTGTTATGTATAATTATATTTTCCGAGAACATGATAATGTAGTGGCGTTGAATTTCACCACGGTCCACTGCGCATCTCGACTATAACAACGATAACAATTTCAATATTATCGTACAATAATCTGATAATGATACACTCTCTTCTGGAGTCCGGATTCGTTGTGATCGCAGGTACGCGTCGTCTGATGGCGTCGAATTTTGTTATTTTGGTTTATCTGTTTATAAACAACCCAATTTCGTTAACGAGTTAATCGTTTCCGAATCATTGTGTGTATATATAGTTGTTTGCAACCAAATTGTCGGTATCTCACTCCGGGGAAAACTTAAATGCGTTTCCACTATCGTAATAATAATAATAATAATAATAATATGTATCCTTTGTATAAAGCACGACGACTGCAGGCAAATGATTTGTGTTATATTTACAAATAAAACAAACAAATAACAAAAATAACAATAATAATGCAAAAAAATTTTACTCTCAAATATTCGTTTTTTTCTCTTCGAATCATGCATTAAAATCATTAAAAAAAATATATAAAACCAAGTGAGCGTTTTAAAAGTAATTCACGTTGATTATTTCAGTATTTCACTATATGTCTATTCCAATAATACTATAACCGCTTTTAGTTTTTTTATTTCATTAAACAGTCTGTTTATTTTGTAAAACGTTTTTATAATTAAAAGTAATGTGAGACAACTAACTAACACGTTTTTAATACAGAATAAGTGAAAACTTATATTAATACTTAGGTATATGGTATTATTTAAAATAGGGAAATATTATTCTCTTAAAAATGAATTCATCATTAATAAGGGTTCATGATAAAATAAAATAAGTACCTTGAAATAAATTTCTTGAAATAATTCAAGCATAATATATTCATTGAAGTAGTATTATTTGTTCTAAAAGTAGCAGGCTTTTGACGTAATTAATACCTAAAGAACCCATATCATACAAAGTTTAAAATTATTATTGATTGTGCTGTATAGTATCTATAAAATTTTACATAAAAATAATGTTTTTAAACTAATTATTAGAAGTAAAAATGTAGTTATATTAAATATTTCATATTTTGAATTCTAAGTGGAGCAATTAATATATTGATTCTATAATAATGTATTATTTTTGATGTATACCTATTATCTATACATGTTTAAAAAAATCGAAAAAAATTATTTAGTTATACACTTGAAAATGATTTTAGATAAAATTAAAAATGGAACTAGTTTGTATTTTAAGAGGTGAAACAAAGAAATTCCCAGTATTTATCAAAATAATTGAGTTAATCAAAAAAAATATATTAAGGAAAACCGAAATTTTCACGTAAATTTAATTATTTTTTGTGTAATTTAAAAAACCACAGATTATATAAATTTACACAAAATATAAATGTATTCATTTTCTAAACATAACATACATTTTCAAAATATTTTGACTTTTTTAATTAATTGTAGACATTTTAATTTTAATTTTTTACCAAATGTTTTTTTATCATTTTCTAACCTAACTCGTAGGGACACTTTTTCACGTAGATATTGTTATATTTTATACACAAAACCATATTTTAAAATGCAATTTTTTTAACAAAAACTAATTTATCTTACTGTATTCCAATAATAAATTTAGTTACTTCACCTAATAGAAAAATCTTATAACATAACATGAGATAACCTACTTAATGAACTGATAGACTGTCTCTGATCAGAATTGTTTTTCGTATACAATGATATTATATCATATAATTCAAATTTAACACATCCATTATAATGACTCTCTCGACACCTATACTATATAGCAGAGTGCTACCTATTTGCTCATATTTTTATATTTAGTTTTATAAAACATATTTTTGTAATAAAAAACCATAGTATATCAAAAGCGAGTTGACTCTAACTAGTCTAACTGAAAATTGTTAGACACCTTAAAAGTTCATCTATAGTTACGTACTTACGTAGCTAATATTATTTTATAAAATCAATTTTGTCAAAATGTAGGGAAGTATTTTCTAACGGATACATTATAATTAAACATTTATAAGTTTTATTAAACCTAACACAAAAAGTGAAATTTAAGGAAAATTACTTTTGAAATAAGTTTAAAAACAGTTTAAATCATGTAAATGAAGTCGTTAATATTTTCATTAAAATTGAGACGTAATCGATACCAATACCAAAGTAGTGACTATACATAAGTAAAATTATATAAAAAGAGTTTTTTCTCCCATTATTCAATAAGAGATAAATTATATTAACCCACTACTCAAAATGACACGAAAGATTATATTACAATGGTAAAGTTCTTTAAATATAACTTTTATAATTATATATTTATAAATATTTTTTTTTTCAAACTTAAAATAATATGATATAATATTATTAGACACAATGATATTTTTAACACAATAGTTTTACCATACTATATTTAAGTAGGTACAGTGATAAACTTTTTGTTGAAGCAAATCTTCAAAATACTTGGAGAGTAATTAATTAATAACAATTATTTTCATTAAATACAATGTTAATTCATCCAACATTTTATTAACAACGCGTAGAGTTTATTTTTAATGTAATATGAAAATAATTGTATTAGTATTAAAAACATTTTAATTTTGATTTTACTGCTGTTTTTGAACAAATTTACATTCGTACATATTAGATGAAAAATAAAATGATTTAATGAGTTAAGTAAAAATCATTATATTATAGGAATTAAATGAGGCCAAAATAATTATCATTCATACACATTGAAGATTATTATAGAATATCACTAGGCAAATGAGGGCTTATTTTTTTAGTTTTCATATATCTGGTATTTTATTGAAGAATGATTATTATTATTTTATTAGTCGGAATATAATAAAACTATATTAAATTATGGTTTAAGAAACAAATTCTTGTATCGTGTGCTCTCTTATATTAAAAAATAATTTACCATTTTAAAATGATTGACAAATAAAATGACATTCACATATATTATATTTTTATTATACTTTATAGTCTACTAAATATAATATAGCGTATGTGTTTTATTTTATATCTTCAGCAAAGTAACGATACTATTCGAACCACTGAGGTCGTATTTTATACTCGGTAATATATTATTATATATAATTATATTGACCGCCAACCCTTTGGAACAAAACAAGCATCGGAAACTTCATTATTAAATTTATAATATGGGTGTATTGTAATGCATGTTTGCGCGTAATAATATTGTCTCTAACTTCGTCCGTCCGTCGATTATTCGTGTACCAGAGATACCTCTAAAATAATATATTTGCAGTATAGATACATCACCGAACTATAGTAAATAATAATAAATCGAACCCCTTCAACGACCGTAAGACAGTGCGTTTTATACTAACGTTATTTTATTTTATTTTTGTTCGCCCATTTTATAAGACTCGCGGTGTATAATATAATATACACGGCTAGTGCTCGCGTATTAGGTACAAACGATGATTGAGCGAACGGTTGTGCACTGAGTGAATACGACGTCACTGTTTGTTTGCGTAGGTATAACATAATAATGTTTATATCGGCGAGAGGGACTATATTATTATAATATTTGGCGAGTCAGTGTTTAAGGGGTGGGGGAGGGTGGCATATATGCGCTCACATGATGCGTGTTATAATAATAATAATAATAATAATAATAGCATAATATGTGGTACTGAAAACGATTTCCGCATGACGGTTAAGAGGATTTCGTTCGGTCGACTTTCATTAAACTCGGCAGCGTGTACCATGTGTGTGAGTGTACGTATTATCATTATAATCATCAGTCGGTGCGAGTCGTGAACGGTGATTAGACGTGATAACATTGCACGGTGAACCGTGCACTTGCGGGGTAAGGCGGTGAAACTTCAGCTGTTTGGAATGAGAGCCGACGTCGAGGAAAACGGAGAAATAGTGTATAATGATTATAATGCGAGGTATAGGTACGCCGCAGCAGTAATAATATAATATTATACAGGTATTCGCGATCGATATTTCCCGTGAGACGTTGACGCGGATGGTATACGATGTCGGATTGCGACGAATGATACGGTAGTAATATGGGTAGATTATATTATATAGTTCGGTCGTAAAAGTATAGTATACTCTCGCATCTGGGTATCGTCCTATACGAACACCGTGGCCAGCTACTGACCCCTTGGCGATGTCGTACCACCACGGTCGATCGAACGTCCGCGACTGTTCTCTTTCTTCCCCAAAAATTCAGTCTGATCTTGTAACATAATACAAATTTACAAACATACGATCGATTCACTGTTGTTCACGAATAATATATATATATATTTGCATAGTTTATTACAAGTCAATAATAATAATAATATGTATCATGAAAGCGTATATTGTGCGGTGGTCGCGCATGTATATGCGTAAGACGGATTGATAGACACGAGTACACGACCGAAGGGGGAAAATTCGTTTTCCGTTTTCGTGAACGGATACGATGTTATCTGATTTTGAACCGAACGACGAGAACGTTCCTGGCTCGATCCTTTCGGAAAGCGTATACTCGTGTTTATTGTTTAGATTTCGAATATAAATAACGGGCGTCTTATCGTAATGCGCCTGTATATGCGTACTATTATTTTGATTGGTTTCGTTTTCGGCTTTTGTCGAACTCCGGCGTGACATATTCGATCAAAGATCATTCCAGTACGATAATATATTAGGTACCTCTACATGTCGGTAATACACTGTGTTTTATACGAAGGCTTTGAGTCGAGTAAGCGGGCCTATACGAGATGTCACGAATGTAAACTATTCGGGGAAAATAATATAAATTCAGTAACTATATACAATCTGTACATGCCAGAATATGGAGCATAATAATTCAACGGAGAATTGTGTGATTTAAATATTTAATAAAATTATTAACCACATTTTATAATGTATTATTAGTTATCTAATAAATTATTTTTCTCTAAAATTAAATTACGGGTTACTAATAAGTTTTAACTTGTAACCATATTACCATATAAATTACTTGAATACTTTATAAAATAACAGAGATTTAACTTTTTAATGAGTTAGCTTACCTCTCTATATTTTTTTTTAATGTCAGTAAATTTACAGCCAGCTCTATGATAAAATTACGTTTTATTGATTTTTAAATATTTGTTTGATTGTAATTGAAAATATATAAAAATATTTTTTTTTATTATACCAATAAAAAATTATTGTTTATTTATAAAAAATTAAATTACAATATTAAAGTGGTAGATAGATATAAGAACACGCATAAAACTCGTATATCACCAGATATATTAAAATAATAACTGACAAATATCTTGGAGTGCTTATTAATTTTTTTTTTTTTTTTAACAAGAAATATTAGTTTATCTATTATGAATTCAATATAAAATAAAGTAACTTTAAAAGCCTAACATTTCATTTAAAGTATAAAATACGTAACTATTGATTAACCTTACACTAAGAGTATACAGCGTAAAATACTAAAAACATTTTTAACTAGTCATAATATTAAGTAAATATTTATGATGAACAGAGTCATGATTTAACCGACTAGTTAACATAATTACACGTTATATATAAAATAATGATCAAAGGCGCGTTATTGTAAATTGTTTTCAGACATTTTCCAAAATTTCCGTTGTGTAAATCAAAGTCGATTAAGTTATAATGGCGCAGTTTTCAACCTGCAATTTTATGATACACATTATAACAATATTTACATTAATATCAGTTAAATCAGATCTAAAGGGTATAATTTTTATCATATTTATGTGCGAATAACAATGATTTGTTAACGGACCTTTATTTCGTTATATTTATTAGTTTATCGCCTATTGTTATTGCGAAAATCTTAATTAAACAAATTGCGTATTTATGGTTGGCATAAGATAGAAAAAAATAAATATGTTTTATAATATTTATACAAAAAAAAGGTGACGATTCTTTTTAAAAATAAAAAAATAAATATTGGCTTTGAGTTTATAATGTAATAATTTGTTTGTTAGAAATTATATTAATTAAGAAAGATTAACCTATAATAATAATTCTGAATCATTGAAAATATTTTAAACTCGTTTCATATAATTGTTAAAATATTAACTTATAAAACTTAATACGTTTTAATTATATTAATACAAAAATTATTCATTTTGATCGTGTTATAATAATTATAAGTTGTAACAATAGATAAGTAAAATAATCTTTTTAAAAATGAACTTATTATACAGATCATAACACACAGGCAGGTTAAACATAAATTTCAGTTCAACACCTTGCGAGATGTTGTTTGAAATATCTATTTTATTTAGATTTTTAACTTCATCTATGAGTTGAGCTATTTATTTGAAAATAAGTTTTCTGCTCTAAACTGTTTTGAATGAATCGTGTGTAATACACTCATGGTTAACAAGTTCGGAAAACACACGATTGAACGCATTTTCTGTTTAAATCAACTTACGATTTATTCGTGAACACCGGTGTTGTTACTCCGAAATTTACATTTAGTCTGAGCAATGTGGAAAGTTATGAACAAACTTCGTGTTGATGGTAATTGAAAATAACTTAGGTGGTCTTGTAAGTTCTGTTATCTGATATGTGCGGAATAGTAAGACATGTGCTGGATTCGATTTAAAATATGTAAATTCTTGAAAATTATGATTCCTGGTAGCTGTAAAACAATTGGTGGTTTTAAGATGTCGGTGTTTCGATACGTTGATTTCAGAACTCATATATTAAATCGATTTTGGTCCATCGGTGCGTCAGTAATTGAAATAACGAACATTGCTAATTATCATAACCATTATAATATCGTATATACGTATGAGAAATTTATTGTAAGCAATTTATGGTGGCATACAATATTAAAAAAGCTGATTTTTTTCACGATTTAGCAAATACATGAACACTTTTTTGATGTATATAATATATACCTTTATATTTTTTTTTTTGTTCTATTCATTGACGTTCACTATTTATCGTACTATTGTGAAAATAGAAAAAAACACCTATGATGATGTACATCATACTCAGAAGAATAGAACATTTGTTTTGTGACACAGATTTTATAGGGAAATTGTGCCAGTAACATGTGGACTGCTTACGAGTGCGCGTGCTGTAACGGAAAAGTGTTGGCGGAAATACTGTTGACAGAGGGAGGGCGATTGCAGTGTGTGTATGTTGAGTGAATAAGAACCCTTCGGGGGAAAAAAACTCTAAGTGCAAATGATGTGTTAAAAAAAGGAGGGTCGTAATGACGAGAACAAAACAGCAGATGCGTATATATATCTTTATATAAAGTATATATATTATAGTGTATTATAGCATCGCGTATAATCGGAATTTTAGAGATTTCTCTATAGTGTACGAACTATATATAATCTTTCTCCCTATCTATTTATATGTGTATGTGTCGTGCACAATAATACATTGACAACGCCACGAGAGTATACATATACTACATAGGTATAACATGTGTTGCGTATCAATTTGGGAGATGGATGCGAATAGTTGTTGTGAAGAAGTGTGTGGAATCCTGACAAGCGTTGTTGAAGACGCGAAACCCGTCGAAATAGTTCACTGGTAAACAGGCATCCTCACACACTCGCCAGCAATTTAATTAATATAAAAGATATGCTAAATTTCTTAAAATAAAGACATAAGTATACACGAGTCTATATTGCCCTCGTTGGTTATATTAAATAAAGCAACAAAAAAAAAAAATCCAAGATAGAGAAATACTACTTAGTGGCGCTAAAGAACAAGGGTTAGCTGGTCATAGGGATTTAGGGTTTTGAAAGATGTAACTACATAACTGGCTGCAAATAAACATGGCCAACTAAATATATATAATATATGTGTGTGTGTGTGTGTGTGTGTGTTAACTTGATATTGAGTCCCCGTATATTAGGGTGACAGTGTTTGGAAGTTTTTGGAGGAATTAGTTATCGAAAACTTGAAAACATAAATAGAAATCTTCCCGAATTCGTAAAAAGAAATTCTTATGATGCACCGTAGTAAATATAATATAGGTACTGCGATGTTGTTGCCACATGTGCGCGACGTTTTATTGAAATATAGTGTGCGAGAGAAGAGCAGTCTTGCAAAATTTTTTTTCTACAAAATAAACAGCTTGCGTACGAACTATACGTAAACTATACATATACATATGTGCTTACGTTTAAATTTACGGTATACCTAATATATAAGCTTCGTGTATATTTTGATGTATTAGTCACGTGCTATTTTGACGGTTCGTTCGATACGAGAACGGTAATTCGGCTATAAAAGAAACAAAAGAAAAAACGCTTCTCGTTCTACCATAAATACGTGCATATTAAATATTTTGCGTTTTACTTTTTTATTAACAGCATGTTTATTCGTTGTTGTCCTGCTCTCGATCATTTAACGAGTTAATGTTTTGCTGTATAATATTATATTCAAATTATATATTCGTATATGTTTTGACATTCGATATTCGATCGATTTTACACGTTATAATACTATGTAGTATAATATCGTATAATTGGATAATAATTACGCACACGAATACGGATTCTACAACTTATGTACTGGCTAAGTGAACCGTATAAATGAATTCTGCAAAGTCAAATCGTAAGACATTTTTCCCGGCCAAAATAACGAGACTAATGGTAAATATTATGCACTCGAGCAAGTGTATATTTTTAAATAACTAAAATATGCAAATAGATGATTATCTTATAACATATGTTACATCTTATAATGATAAATAGTATATACACTTGAATATTAACAAACAAAAAAAATACACTTTCGACAATACTTCATCGTTCTGTTCGAATAATTATTTATTATTAAAATGGCACACGGCGAGTTCAATATTATCACCATCGACACGAGCGAACTAAAATAATAAAATTATTAATAACCATTTTCATAAAATAAATTAATATTTAAAGTGTATAAATAATAACTCTAGATATGTATATAAACAAACACACGTCTTTATATACATCCACGGAAAATGTATCCTTGAGGAATAGAAATCCTTCCTCGGAAAACTATAATAATAATAGGTTCCCCCGGCTACGTTAAAAACTTACTATTCATCGGTTAGTACGTATATTATGCGTACGCGAGTTGAACATAATATTATAATATATTTTGACGCTATAGTGAATGAAACGCGGTCGGGTGTAGTACACGTGAAACGCGAGAAGGCACTGCGGAAAGGCAATTTTGACGCAGAATCGTGGGTGAAAGGATGAGTGTTGTCAGGATCGAAACGATCCAGTACTAATGTGGACGCGCGAGGGTTATTTGTTCTAATTGATGGCATGTGCAATTTTAAACCGTTATCGAGTAAATTGTTATTGCGATGTGCATCATGTGTGCACCGTAGCTTATATGTATGTATACAGCGTGGAGTGCTGCACAGACCGCCGAAGGAGATAATAATAAATGCATATAGTACGAGCGCACGAGGGGTTGCTAACAAATCGTGGTTTTCGTCATCGTTGTCGTATGTATTACAGTGGTAGGTATATATGTTGCGTACGATACGTATATTACAAGGGTGGTAAAAGCAGTATAGTCCTATACACTCACTCGCGCAAGCACACGCACTCATGTTAATCGTATATGTATATAGTTAGTCGTATTCGTTGGAATTGTTTCGGGATAGCTGTGATGTTTAATTACACTTGACGAACCGAAACTCCTGTACGGCAGGCCGGGATAAGGTGGCACACGAGAGAGAAGAGTCGCGTTTATAACGACTGCTGCAGCGACAGGACGATCGGGGCGGCGGGGGCGGCGGTGATGGTAAGGTATGTTTGTGTGAAAAGGTAAAAAGAGGACCGCCGCCGCAACTATCGCCGCCGGGCGGGGGATGGCCGGGAAGACATACCGCGGAGGGTTTTTGGCGTTGGCGCGCCAAGGTCCATTAATTATTTAAAGCGGACGGGCAAACAAGAGACAGAAACACACAGCGAATGGATGTACACGCGTCCGCGAAACACGGGCCAACGCTAAATAAACTGCTATGGTGGAGGTGTGGCAGAGGTGCAGTTACGGTGAAGTGTGTTTTGGCGGACGGTGGTTGTCGGAGGGGTAGGAACGGTGTAGGCCTACACTGCCACCGTCTAATGCTCTTCATTGCGTTGGTCGACGGGGATGGGTGGGGGTGAAGGTTGTCGGAAGACTTTGGAAAGTTCACCGCCGTACAGTTCGTTGAAATATATTATCGATTTAACAAGCAACCGGGTATAGAGTGCTGTCGCCTACGGAGATTCCACAGCCTCCACCGCTGTGCCGTCGCCGTTCTTTAATTTTTTTAAATAAAAAAAAAACAAATCGATTAATCGGGCTTTTGAAGAGTGTCTCGATAATGGTGATCTGCGACGGTGTCTCAAAACTCGAGACAGTTTTTTGATGTCTTTGTCTTCGTCCTAATGGTTTCAGATCTGCAAAAATTGTAGTTGTAGTCACGCTTTCCGTTCTCGCATCTATTTGAACCTCCGTTAACAAGTTGGATAGGTGTTTGCGATATTAATGACACAATTATATTAAATGATACACTACAACATTATGTATTGTATTATATAATTCTTATGGTGATGTCTTCAATCGTTCCACAACCATTATAATGATGATTGAATAGCAAAGTACGGCATTGCCGTGCTAATAGTATCCTCCTCAACAGTATTTTCTGCCAATTAATGTTGTTCAGAATAGATATTTTTTTTTATTGTTATTATTATTTAAATATAATAATAATATAGTATGGATTATTTTAAATTTCGGTGAAAAAAACGTATAAACGTATTCATTCACAAATAAAACGAATTATTATCAGTATCATTTTTTTATTCAAATTATTATTTTTTCCTCGCGTTTAATACCTATATTTTATTTTTAATGGTTCTACAGTATTGCGACTTGCAACATTTTTTAGTTGGAATACTCTGTTTTATTTTATTTCCATTTTAACCGGTGTGATTATTGGTAATCGTTTAACATATTTTCGGAGAAAAATTCGAATGCAAGCTATGAACTATTGCGTTTAAAAACAACAAAAAAAAAATCAGTTTTGATGACATGTTTTGTCTAAAACGACTAGTATAATATCAACAAAGCTTCGATAGTCTACACTATTTGTATAACCATTGACATTACAATAATATTGCATTATTATACCCGTAGCTTCCACGTATAATATATAGTACCTAATCGAATAAACATTAATTATTCTAATCTAATATAATATACAATATAATTTGTATATTAATCATATCAATCGAGTGTGCAATCGAAAATTATTACATACCAGTTTTCGTTTAATTTAAATGTACTATAATGTTATTGTAAAGTAGATTTTCTACTGAAAGTTTCAGTTTTATTTGTATTTGGTGATATCAAAAAATTATAAGTTTGAGATAAATAGCGATCGGTGATATGCGATTTAATTCTCACCAAGTACTAAATAATACGTATATATTGACACTAATTTTTCTCACTTTTACTTATTTTTTATTTGTCGACATTAATCTTACTTCATCGAGAATATTTTTTTCTCGCTCATTGTAATGCTTCCAGGCTATAATTAATTGTTTGACGTTTTTATAAACTATAATAATTTACCACGCAAAGTGCATTAAAGCGATGCTATTAACACTTTATGTTTAGTCGTTTAGTTTTATAAATTATAGGCAGACGCCGACTCCTAGCTGTTGAATAGTTTCATTAAACGTCGTAAAGTCACAATGGATTTAAATTCAGCTTAACATTTTCAAGTGGTTTAACAACTAAATAATTAAAATATCACTCACTACTTTGCATCTCGCTGAAATATACCTGGTATTGAGAGAGGGTTAGGTTTATCAAATAGGTGCACGTGTATGAATGTTAAATAACAAAATCTGCTAAAAATAACAATTGTTATAATTAGCCAAAATACTGATGATTTGTTCGAAAAATATTCTTAGCGCAAGTTAAACGACTGATGACGATGGCGAACAACCGTACAACTTTATTGTACTGACCTAACCCACTATATTTAATTAACGTTATTAATCTAGTAAATTAGTGTTGGAAAAACAATGTTCTACTAACTTTAAAACTGTTGTTGACTGTGTAATTAATTTGGTCCACACTAATTATTTACTTTTCGAAATATAGTAATATTGTGCATCATTCACTAAGTACCAACACGCGTAAACGTTTATTAGAATGTGTGTTTGTTGGAACTTTTGAAAGTCAAATTCTCTCATCAGTCGAAATTAGTTGTGTATGTCTATTATTTTTGAAAAACTATACAATATTATTATTACTCTCTTTCGGTTCCGTGTCGGGTACTTTTCGGTACATTAAATATTCAGAGTGGCTCGCGCGTTTAAGATAATGACATATAATCATGACAAAAACACTAGTGCACTTCGAGATAATACACACCGATTTTCACGGGATGGGCTCATATATTTCCTCGGCAGAGCGATTATAATTTACAGCCCTGAGCTGTGCTGATTTTCGTCGGTAATTTAAGATACTGAACTCAATGGAAATGTACGTACTACACTTTGAACAGGACATTTAGAACATGGTGTTATACAAAGACATGTCTAAATTGTGATTTGTAGCACTACATTACTCTCATTACTTTTCACTTTGTGGATAATAATAAATTAATGATAAATCAGAAATTATTCTGATGCGTTTTTGTTGATTCAATAATAAAACATTTACCACTTAGTTCTCGGAAATCCGTACATTCCAATAACTTTTTATAAATTGAAATATTTAAGCTAGCTATTGCTACGTAGAATTATCTACCTTTTTCTCAGCAGTATAACATATATATTTTACATTTATTTCACTAGAGGTATGTTAAACAGAAAAACAATTTATTTTCAATCGTTCCACTTTTTTTTCCGTTTAATGTCCACTCTAAAATAACTATAAAAAGTATAAAAATGAACAACACAAATAAATTATTAAATAATTTTTTTATTTTAATGGAGCCGATTTTTTTAAATATATAAATTTAAATAATATAATTTAATAGTGTAGGATTTCATAATTCTTAATCCAGTTTATCGATCGATTAAAATAAAATGTCTTAATTGTATATTATATACGGATATACGTGTTATGTAATAATATGTACCGTTTGGTATGATTTTTTTTTAATCAGTACTCTCGGAAATATGAACAAATAAAATACACGTATTGGTTTTTAGATCAGAAATATTTTAAATTCTAAAAATAATAAATTTATTACCAATCAGTATACATTAATTACATAATGTTATTTTATTATTTTGTGTCTAATTAGTTAATAAAAAGTGGCGGAATGTTTATAATATACGGTATAATACTACGTATAGACTATAGAGTATGTTCTGTTTCATATTTTCAGAAATAATAAAATCACAAACAAGTTTGAAATTGTTTTGTGAAAAAGTAATTTTAAAATGATTAATGACTTGAATCTACTAGATATCCAATTGAAAATACGTAACTCGTGGATTATCCAAATTCATATATATTTATATACATTGTTGTCAACTACACCGTAAAATTAATAGCATTAATAATAAAGATTTATGTTTAACTGTGACAATAAAATAAATGAAAACTCGTTAATTTCACTTTTATTTATCACGGTTTCGACCTTTTTCGTGTACATATTATACATTATACTACACTATATTATGTTAAACACGATTACTGTTGATTCTTATTCGATTATAAATCATTAAAGATACATAGTTGAACGGTTAAATAGTTTGTTAACTCGTAAAATAAACGAATTTACGTGGTGCTGTATCGGGACGCGTATATTTAAGTATGTTATTGTACGATAATAATGTCACTACATTAACGCGTAACAAACTAAAAATCATTATTTTCTGAAAGAGTTTTACGTTTCACCATATAATATTCAGTACACCGAGTTTAATTCCAACGATTTAGATTTTTCATTATACCACAGTTATAGTCGCCCGAATAACCAACATTTAATACGATATTATAAAAGTCGTGCATGCGTACAAGAATATTAATATTATAATAAGTGTAATAAAAAACATACTTACATTCATAGTGCGCAAACCAATAATCATTATTTCATTGTTACATCATTTATTAAATAATATATTGCATAGTGTGTACAATGCAAAAATGTATTATACACATTATAATATTATACTTGATTTTTACAGTCTCTTAAATTTTTTTATACCCCGTCGTGTCAATACCATACGCCTCGTCACGCCACCGCTACCCCACAGCACCAGTATTTATTAATTTCAACCATGACTGGTTAAAAAAAACAGACACACACACACACACACACACACACACCCACAGACTCAAACCCGAAACGATGCTTTTTTCTAATGAATTCTGCAGGAGCCGAAATAACGCAATACGTATTCATATTGTGTTTACACAAATGATGTGTACAAAAATATAAATACCGTCCCACGTGGAGTCGAAAAGCTGTTTGGAATCCTTTTCGCAAGCGTTTACCCGCTGGCTGACACCACAATTGTGTGTATACGTGTGATATGTACGATTAAGCGCACTCACTCATCCCGCGGTACTGTAATAGGGGTGGTGGTTAAACTCAAGTCATAATATTTAAGTAAAATTGAAGGTTGGTACGGCGATGTTATGGTGATCGAATTTGCTTCCTACCGTCTGCCATAAATGTCTATCACACGTTGTCTTGTAGCTTTTGTAGAAATGAAGGTGCTCGAAGAAAACATATAAAAAAGCAATACTCGTATATAAGATATTCTTAGGTTTGAGAGAGAGAGAGAGAAAGAGAGTATATTATTAATTTTTTACTAGGTACTTTGCGGTTTTATGCGAGTTTTTAGACTTTTAACGGTGGTAATACCGTCTTTTTCTCCCGACGATTTTCTTTGTTTTTTCCTATCGGTCACCCCCGCTCCGTTAACCTTTTCCACCATTGCCAATTGCGATTCCATACGTATTTTATTGTGCGGAAAACGGCTTGTTTTCAGACTCTCCCTTTATTCTTTCCTTTTTTTATTATTAAACTTTAATTCGTTTTCATTCGTTTTTCCCCCAGATCGTGAATATATGCCGCCAAAAGGGGAAAAATAAAACGTTAAAAAAGAAACAGACACAGACCCATCGCGTTGTGTTGCGTATAACAATGTCACTAAGCGATTTCTCTCCTTTGCGATAGTAACTCAAAAAAAAAATATGAGTGGTTTTCAATATAACTACTACAATATATTGTAGATATTATATTATCCATAACTAAATTACTCTTCTTTCTGTGTATGTGACGTTTTTAAATCAATTATGAAACAAGTTGATTGCCGCTACCACTGCTGCCACTAAAGTCCATAGTATGACGTGGGGGTTACAGAGACATAATTTTTCCTTTCCGAAATTAAAGTTGAAATAAAACACGTTGGACATTTATGTCCAAATTTGGTACGTTTTTCAGAGAAAAAAATATGAGGCTAAACATCATATAAACCAAATTATATTACTTCATACAATATACTTTTATTAATTTTTTATTGATAGGTAGTTTTCTTTCAAAACTCTTTGGGAAAATGTGTATTGTATGTTTTTTAAATTAAATGTACACTAAATATGTCGAAACCCTAATAGTAAACCAGGGTAAATGGTTTATAATTTATATTAAAAAACCTAATTAAATTTGAAATAAAATGTAACGAGGAACCCGTTTATTTATATATATATCTAATATATAGGTATACTAACAATGTTGGTAGAAGTTCAAACCCATAACTCACCATATATAGTACTCGATAATGATTTAAAGCGGTTAAGCTTTTACTAGGATCGAATAAATTTGGTATTTTTTATCGTAAAGTATTTTAATTGAAATTCTAACCAGGCATACGTTGACGTATAACTCAAGAGATTTATACATAACTGAAAAGCGTTAAGAAGAAAATACAACAATAAAAATGTGTATAATTATTAACATTTTCTAATTACAATTTTTTATATTGTAATCGTTTTAAAAGGAGAAGATTCCATTTATTATTCCGTTGGTAAAAATTCTGTATTAATATAAATTCTATGTAAATAGAAATCAATATAAACGCTAAACATCTTTATAAAATACAATAAAATTTTTAAGTCAATATTATGTTGGGATCATATTATTATCATTTAATAGAATTATTATTTACCTAGTTTAGAGATTTTATAAGTCTGGAATTAAATTATAACACTAATTTTAAAATATATTACATAGAATTATATTAATTATTAAGTGCTTATATTACAAGTGTTACACCACGACTTTATGGCTATAAGGACACCAATCAATAACATTAATAACCAACTAATAATTTATAATATATATGAACTTAAATAAAATGTTTTTGAATCAAATTTGTACACACTTAAGTACCAAGTTAAATAGTTAAATATTTTTTTATTTTATCAAGCAATTATTTTAATTAACTAATAGTTAATTGGTTTATGTTATTTTCCAGATTATTTTTATTTCAAGTGGATTCAGAAAACACAAACTTAAATAAACCAATAAGGTAAGAATTAATATTTTACATAATATTATTTATTATACCTACATATAGTTAGTTTAAGATTACGAAGGAATTAATAATGCGATTTCACGGATTTTGGTATGTTAATGTCACGTTGTTACAGCTGTGATTGATCCGTAATTCTTGTTTAAGTTATTTTGAATTGATTGTAAAATAAGAATAATTTGATTTTGAGACGATGTTAGTCGAAGAAAATCCATGGTTAAAACATGATTACAACAAATGCAACAAGATCATATTTTACATTTAATACAATGATTGATGTGTTTATTTTTACAATAATTTCAAACAAAAAATTACCTAATAGTATTTCTCTAGTATAATATTATATTAAATCAATAATGAATGTGGGTATATAATTAAGCTAAAAATGTTCAATAAATAAATAATTATTTTTAAAAATCAATAAATAAAACAAATAAATAAGTGTGATTTGCGAGTATTATAACATCATAGAAAATAGACAGCAGTAGCATTCAAATGTATATAGAAACATAATATTCTTATACTATTGTAAGTGCTTGATACGAATATTGTCATTAGGTCATGGCATTATTTGAATAAGATATTTGTATTAATCAGTCGATACTATATAGTTTATATAATTCCAAAGTAAATACATTTAGTTATATATTCAATTCAGATTTTAATCATACTTTTAAAGTTCTATTCAAACAACAACTGTATAACTTATGTTTTGAATTAATAGAAACGAGTAACTCAATTAAAAATTAATTAAAATAATTTTTTAACTTTTTTATAATTTAGACTTTAATGACTCTTAAATATTCTTCAAATAATATTCTCGTAAATTATTGAATAGGTTTTATTCATGAATAATAATAAATCGGATATTAGACTGCACGAGTTACTTTTTTTTTATTAACTAAGTGAAAAACATAATAAAAACTAAACCTTTCGATATTTTTGAAATTGATATCATGTAAAATAACATTTACATTTTTTAATATTTACATATTTTTAATCGTATTTTATATCGTATGTTAAAAATGCATTATATTTTTATAGAATTATTTAAAAATACTTATGAAAAATATTTAAAATATACCGTACCTACCAACATTTAATGGCTACATAAAAGGGATAGACAGATTATTATATCATTTAAATATATTTATAGTTTATGTACTCAAAATTAATGATAAAACTACTAATTATTAGTTACAAGTATAAAAATTAGCGAACACTAGTTTATCTTTAATTTTTTTTTATTCTATTAAAAAGTGATAACCAATTCATATTATATAATGGAATATTCACTGAACTAAAAGCACATCTGAAAAAAGTTAGTTATTTATACTTTTATCAGTGAATTCTCGATTTTTAGGTGTATTGAATATTTACTTTTTATTTCCCAGTGTTGTTTTATGCAACCAAAAGGGTTTTTTGCTCACTTGGAATGTGGTTGCTGTAGCTGTATTTATATTTATTTATTCATTTAATATTTATGTATATACAATATACAAAGAGAGGAAGCAAGTGAGAGAGTTGCATTTTCGTCACACAACAAAGTGGTCTACTGTCAAAGAAAATGGACAAGAAACTTTGGCAGCCCCAACGAGAAACCCCATTTTCTCCTATCCCACATATACCTATACTAATATTCTTTCACTCTCACTCACTCTCAAAAAACCTACCGGAAATCCAAGCACCTCTAATCCGGCCCGATATTTGACCCCAAACATTTGAGTTTGCACAGTAGACCTCACTAAACAAACGTACCACTTTGGCCGGGACTTGATTTTCTTATATATATATATATTCGATTCTGTTAAGATAAACACACTGGGTCTACTAATGCACTGCCAGCTCTTATCCGGTTAAAGGAACCATCGCATCATCCCAAAGTCGTGGTCTGTTTTACAATTGACGAAACTTTTCCTCTCAACGCAGCTATCATAGCGGAAATTTGTATTATAGTAATGTTGGGTTTATTAAATTCACCAGAGAGAATAATTCATGTTCAGTTTTCACATTTAAAATTTTAAATGAAAAATAAACTTCATTGTTTATCATTTTTATTCTGATACAAAAATGTAATTTTAACTCAAACTCGTAGGTACCATATAATTATGTACTTACGTTTTTATTCAATTTTGTGGTTTAATATTTTGTTGTTATTTTTAATGTGTCTTTGAGAAACACTTTAAAATATATTGTTTAATCAAAATAAATATTATTATATTATTATAAGTTAATTATATAGGTAATAAATTAAGACTTATTGATATTTTATCAAAACCTGTGAATTATGGGATTGCTATACATTAATTTTTCACCTATACAATTAATCGTTATAAAATAATCAAATAACCAATTATATTTTCCAAACTATTTATCGACTTTACCGTTTTTATAGGTGCAATATAACTGTTTTTATTCGATTTATTACTACTTTCTGTAATTATTTAAAATCCTTATCTTTATATTATTTTTATAAGTCATTTAAAATATCTTATAAATATTAAAACGATAAGATCGATAAGACTTCCTCTGCTTAGAATTATATTCCTGCTGCTGTATATTTTACATTTTATATTTCCATAACATTAATTTTGTTATAATTAATTTAATTTTATTATATTGATTATTGATCTCAGGGTTTGCGCCTATACTACCAAATTGAGATTAGTACCAAACATCAGGTCTCTGAGCTCCGTTCACGTTGTTTTTTATAACTTTTAATAAAAAAGAATGTTTGAACTTTTCGAAATTTGTTCATAATATTTAACGATAGCGTTATGGTCTTATGATTTGCAGCTACTTTAAGAGTGTAACTGCTAGCGGCTGGTGACATATTATGTACCTTCCCAGTTGAAAATTTAGGTCAATATACGGTTATAGGGTGGTTTGAACAATTCTCGTGGATACTATCATAGCTTTCTGTTGTTGTGCGTGAAGAAAAAAAAGCAATTCCAAAAACTTTAGCCGTTTGAAAAATATCATTGTAAGTTTTGGCGGCCGTTTAATCCACCTTAATTGGAACAGCGGTTTGCGCCGGACTCAATAAATAACATAGAGAGGGATGGAATGAAACTTAAAGCCTCGTTTTGTGTAATGGGAAAAAGTTTTTGGCCACCACCACCACCACCACCATTGCCGCCCTCCTTAGCTCTGGGCGTTTTTATGAAACCAGCTATAAATATGAACGATTTTCGGCCCCAGAGTGATGTTATGTACGCGAGAACGCCGAGGAAAATGACGGTGTCAAGGGATTTGATATATTGTTCAGCACCGCCGTTTTCTCACACATTGGTACATTGTCGAGAAATCACAGTTTTATGAATTATATAAGGGTGTATAATGTATATACTCAGGTCAAATCTTTTTGGATACTCGCAAAATACTCATGACGATACAATATAGTACCTCTTTGGTAGTCGGTCGTCTGTATTTAAGGCAATAATCTGTATTTTTTATCGAAGAAATGCAGATACGAGAGGGAAACATAAATAGAGGGATATATATATATATATATATATATAAATAACGCGCATGTAGAGTAACTGTAAGGGAGATAGATAGAGTGGGAGCCAGTAAGAGAGACTTAAAAAAGCACGATAAGTCGACTTTCTCCAAGCTCTTATCGTCGTCACCGTTGCACCGTTTCCTTTAAATATTTAAAACATTTTAAAAGAGCTCAAAATGCATTATACACCCGACTTGTGCAAAACTTGCATTTCCTTTGCAATGGTTTTTTTGAAAATTCTTATTTCCGTCCTTTGAACTTTTTATTTAGTAATATTTAAATATTTACCTTATGCTCTAAGTTTTGGTTATTCAATTAAATTATAAATAGCGTACCACTTGTCTTTACCGCACTATCAATATTTGTACACGAGTATAAAAGTCCGTTAATTGAGTAATAGTAAAATATAATAAAATATTTATGCGTGAAATAAATAAAAGAAAATCGTTATGTATAGATTCATTTTATACAGGATGAATTATAAATTCTGATGTATATATATTGTTAATATTTGTAATGGTATAAATTTAAAATTAATTTTAAGGACAATTTAGGATGTAATACATTGGTTATAACTAAGTTAAATTTCTGTATTTTTTAAATTTAATAGCCATAACTTTACGTGTGATTTTTATACAAGGTGCATTTATTTAACTATTCTAAAAAATGTAGACGATAATAAATATAATATAACAGTAAATTATATTCTTGTTACTTTTACTAAGTATAATTTTTTAATTATTGAGAATTTTAACTCAATATCATTTATAAATGTACAAAAATACTATTTAATATCTATTTAAATAACCCTAAGTAATACCTATAGTATATCCATTATAACTGCATTGTTTGTAAATGTTTTAGTTTTATTATTCTTGAATATATTTCACTTATATTACTATTTTCATTATTTTTCAATAGGTTTTAAGAGATTTCTCTTTGATTTTGATATTTGAGACTACTTACAATTTTTTTGTATTTATGTGCTCTTCATAAAAATGTAAAACCTATGTATAAAGTGATTACTTCTCAAAGAAAATCGTATTTTTATTTAAATTTGTATTTCATTAACGTCTTTGTGCGCATAATATTATTTTTACAAACGATACGATATTATCCTGCGATAGTTTGTTGTGAATAAAATTAGATTATTAAACGATTTTCAAATAAAATACTTTAATTCAGCTTTCACCAAGAGCTTTGGAAAAAAAAAATATTATAAATTATTTATATATTACACGTGGCACCATAAATATACCGCGAAAATTGAGTCTTTGCCAAACATTGATTTTTTTCCACGGGATCCCACATATACTTTGCGGTTTTCCGTCGATTCATCACGTTGATCTGTCCAAGCTTTTTTGGGAATAAATATAATATGATCCTATACCCATTACAGGCCAGCGGGTCCTACTCCGTCATAATATCAACAAGAATTGGGCTAAGCACAACGCACGCGAAATCATAGACCATCATGATTCTAATCCTATAATAAAATATAGCGTATTGATAAGGGCACACGGTCGGGTGGAAATCGCTGATGGCAATAATAGCGAGCACGGAAAACACACGCACGACATGTTTATATAAATAATATTATTATTTACACACGTTACCTACACGATACACATATCCACGATCAGAGTTCTCCCTTGCAATGATTTACCGTCGGTTTAATGCATTTTATTTTATGTCTGTCGCACCAATAATGTAATATATTACTATTATACGCCTACATATGATATTGTACAACGGAGTAACAGTGACAATCGTTCAATTCCACGTTTATAATCGTATTAATGTGAGTTTACTGCATAACTACATATTATATTGGCTGTATCATATTTTTTTAAATCCATCGTTTGCTATTTGTGGTATTATATTTGTTTGTATATGTGTATTTGTGTTTTTTTTTTTAAACTTTAGAAACGACAAAAAAATTATCAAACGCTCCGTCGTTTGCAAAATATTGATCGACCGTGTGTAATTAGACGTGAATACGACGAGCGGATGATATAATATAATGACTTTTGAAGGAAAACTTGCTCGTAACAAAAAAAAAAAAAAAAACAAAAAATAAAAAATGAAAATAAAATAATAATATTCATATTATGCCCTCTAATATATAGTGAAACGACCTTTTAGGGTTGGAAAAATTAAAATTAAAAAAAAAAAATCGAAAAAAAGGTCCATGTATTTATAAATCTCACAGAGTATACCATGCTATTTTTTGTTGACATATTATTACGAGTGAGCTTTGAAATATACGTATGGAACGGCCAAGTACGAAAGAAATTGTAATATACAAATAAATAATAGTGCCTGCAAATGGTACACGATAAATCTTATCCTAAATATATTGCAACATTATAAGCCGTATTTACATTTTTTGACGTAGGTACTGTTTTTCTCGAGCACGCCCAGTAAACGGATTCAATTACAATTATTAAGACTTCGCGTACTATTATTAATATCAATACTGTTAAGTGACAATATTATCAATAACACATTGAATCGAAATAAAAAATGTGCACAATATCCGTATTGTATTCTAATTGTATTATATTTGTTTTTTTTTTTAAATTCTGATTTTGAATTTAATCGTGTATATTATGAGTGATAATGATATTTTCATATAGAATTTATAATTTATAGTAAGACGTAAAATTAATCGATTCTGTAAGAAAAGACACGATATTATATTATCTTGTGTAAACTTTCTTTATTATTTTTTCAAAATAAATTTTGCTTTTTTTACATATAATTTAAATTAAGTTAGCAAAGTAAACGTATAATTGAATCTCATTCCAAGCTGTATCTAAATGAGATCATCACAAACTAGGTATAACAATTGCGATAATATACCTTCTCAAGTACTTAATCTCTAGGGCAATGATATACTATGTTTGTATAATACACAAATACATAGATTATATAAATTTGACCTAAGCGACTGTTTGGCCACGCGCTCTATCTACAATATCGCATTTATGCAGATTACTCGAATATTACTGTACTCTCGCTAGAACTAACTAATACCTACTACTGACTAAAACCGGGTAGTATACTTCCAGTTCGAATGTTTTATTCTACGACTAAATATTTAATACTAGGAACTTTGAAGTATTTGTTAAGTGTTACTTTTGAATTTAATTAAGAGCAAACATGAATTTGACATGGGCATGGATAAGCGGGGCTGCAATAAATAAACGCCGAGCTTTGAATAATAACTAATGTAAAACGCGTCGTCTTGTTTAGTAGTAAGTAATTTTTTATTATTTCAAAATGGCGAAATCCTATTTTATAAAACATCTATCCTACTAGCCCTTTCCTGGGATCAGTCGCGTGCAGTGCACTATAAGGACTCCACGAGGCACGAAGCTTAGTTCTCGTACACAAGAAGAAAGTTTTCTTCTTTTATTATTATTATTATTACAAAGCCCCGTGTTTACGGTAAAAAAATAACCATAATCCACCAACAGCTTATACGGTAACGCGTAATAAATAACAATGTATTGTTCAAAATTTATGTATTTTTCAACGAGCGGCAAAGTTCAAAAAATATTGTTTGCAACCGTCGTCTCCGCCGGTTTTACATTTTAAGACGTGCAAAGTTTGAGCTCGGTTGTATACTTACTTTCTTTTGTAGGTGCACTTGATCCGATGTACAAACTACGAAATGATAACTCGTATTTACTATTTTACATGCACGACAAATAAGATTTTAAATTATTTGTTTGAAATATAAATTCATAAATCTCCTTCTTAGAAAACATATAGTATTTCTCGAGAATTCAATGTTCGTTTTCCAACCATATCTTCAACGAGGAGATTATTTTTCTTTCGAACTGTTTGAACAATTTTTATACATTTGTGTAACATCGATGATTTTATCGTGCATTTATAAATACTTAAATAAAATATTGTTGATTCAACGTTGCATATATATTTTATTTGAATATTTACACATTTAGGTTAACAAAATATTTGTTTATGGAAGGTATAGGGGAACCATAATTGAACCATATTATACATATATACATAAGTACGTCATTTATTATAATTTAATAAATTTATCAATGATATTATAGATAAAAGTTATCACGTATTTGCTGACAAATTTTAAGAACATACACATTTTATTATAATAAAATAATACTGTAATGTGCGATGGTACTGACGTAAAGTATACTCGCAAAAACTCTATTTAGATTAAAAAAATCATATTAAAAACACAGTTATTTTCTTTTTATTCATTTAAAACTCAATGACGTAAAACTGCGACAACCCATTATATTATTATCGCGTACGGCGGGTACCTATTAATGTATACAATAATATAATAACGTCATTATGTTATTATATTATCGTGTATACAATAGGTGTACCTACCCCGAATTATATATATAAATATAATATGTGTGTATTATACGTATATATAATACTGCAGCGAGAACGGTCGGTTAGCCGCCGATAAGTCTCTCTTCGCGCGCGACGAAAGGGGTGGCGTTCAGCGAGCTGTACAAAAGAACTGTTTTAGAAAACGGCCGCTGCGGCGGCGGCGTGGTCCTCGTGTGCGAGGGTGAAGTTTGCGACGCGTTTTATTCGGTTCGCCGGGTCTGACGACAACAACATAATAATAATATATATAAATGCATCGCCGCTTCCGTAGTTATATAATTTTGCGCAGAGACTGCAACGAGGACGGTTGAACCGAGAGAGGGGAGGATGATGATGATGCTGCGAGGAGGCGTCGAGAACACGCGCGTAGACAAGCGCGGTATAACCGTCGGCGGGGTGGTGTGCACCGCGAGGGTGTGAGACAAAAGACGCGCTATCGGGCAATTAGTGGTGGAGTTCGAGTATAATGTGTATGATGTATGTGTATATTATATATATATATTATGCGAGTATATTCTGTGCGTGTATAATATATATGCATAATAATGCGTATGTGTATGCGTATATTATTGTGTATAGGTGTCGCGCCTACCAAAGCGTCGACAGAAGGCGAAAGTGTACGTATGAAAATGAAAAAAAAGCACACACAACGAGGGAGAGACTCAGTAGGTATTGAAATCTTTGAAAAGGGTCTAGAGGCAAGAGGTGCTGCGAGTACGCGTGAATATACCTGTTTGTATATTATTATGACCGAGGGGGAAAAGAGAACCGAATAATAATGATTGTGCTACGAGGAACCTTATAGAACACCGTACACAATATAATACGTTATAACAATAATATTATGTGTGTTTGTAGTTTTACGCGAGTAGAATGGATTGTAGACGAACGAATTTAATGTTAATAATTAATACCCGGTCAAAGGTGCTATGTTATTTAACGTTCCTGTTTATATATATATATATATATATATATATTATATACTATTTTCATATTATATGTATATATATATTTTATATTATACCTATACCGATGGGATGATCCCGTTCGTCGTCCGAATACGTGAGATGAATTCGAGAAAACGTTCCGTTTTATACGGCGCGTTATTATTTTTATTTTTATTTTTTTTAATCAGCATCTCTGACACGTATATAATATATATACATTGAGCGGCTATATAGAATGACGATGATTCCGCCGGCGCTTGGGATTCGCATGTGCCCCCGAAATATTTTAATATCCCCGTCGAACACTTTGGACGAGTGGTGGTAGTAGAGACGGCGGCGGATTTCGATATGGCATTTTTCGTCGAATAAAAATGTTAATGAGAGACAGAGATACCGGAGACGCGTGTATAATATATATATATTGCCCCATAGTTCTACAAGACCACGACCGCGGTATATTATAGTCACGTGCGAGCGACAAAAGCTCCACTACGTCGATATATATTATACATATTAGGTTCGTGAAACGCATGCGAAAAACAGTCGTCCATTCAGCCACCACCGATGTCGTATACTTATAATCACTATTGGTATTATTATTACTATTATTATTATTTTCGTCCACGTTTTGTACAAAATGACAGTGTGTAGATATATTTTTTAACTTTTATCATTCGTATTATGTCGAGTACAATTAGTACGTTTAAAAATCGAAAAACGAACTTAAACTGCCCTTGGAATTATATAATAGAGTATCTGTATACTTAAGCATATTATGATCACGAAGATGCATTACTCCAATGTCAACAACTGTAGAATAAAGTGATAAAGAAATATTTTGTTGACAATTCAAAAGCTCAAGTTTGTGCACTTATAGTAAATTTTCATCTAGAAAATTCAGTTCTACTATCATATATTGGTATATCATGACTATTATAGGTATATCTTCAAATGCACATTTTAGTGAATAATAAACAGTGAAGTGACGGTTTAATCACGTGTTTCCGGTACAGTTGTTGAAAGTACGAAATCCGGTACCTCGGTGTCGTTGCTGAATTATTTATACAATTCCTTTCGAACCATCGCTTCCCCCTGTCGAGAGCTATAATAATTATTGCTCATGAATTCCGTAATAATAATATTCAAATTCGCGATAACGGATTGCGATTGTAGATGGTTTGCGGCGAATGAGAAGTAGCGAAGGTCGGCTATTTCCCGACACTGAGAGTTC
Source organism: Aphis gossypii (assembly GCF_020184175.1). Taxonomy (NCBI): domain Eukaryota; kingdom Metazoa; phylum Arthropoda; class Insecta; order Hemiptera; family Aphididae; genus Aphis; species Aphis gossypii. Next base: position 3,218,225 of record NC_065531.1, read on the forward strand.
CAAACGATACTGCCTATATGATATCGAAAAAAAATGACAAACATTAAGTTTCCTATGCACGGTCGAATCTTTCATATTATAATAAAGCTTAATTAATGGACACCATCAGTGGAACCATCCAAATAACGGACGATTTTTTGGTAACTATTACTATACATACTGTCTAATAACTTAAATATAATATTACTAACCGTGTATATCGATTAAACTCCTGATGAAGTGATGTATTTAATAAAATATTGAAAATATCAAAACCATTTTATATAATCATATTTATATTGACGCCCAATAATAATTATCGATACCATAAAATTTATCGTGTTTTAGGTGTGTATTATTCTTATGTATTTTACCATTTTACCAGCTTTATCGTTTTATACAGGCCGTGGTCTCGCATATTATTATAGCTTATTGTTTCCCTAACCTACCGATGTATCTGCATATCTTGTCCGATAATGTTCTTATTGCTAGCAGTGATATCTCGTAAGACTTACGATGTATCTTAACGACGCTACACGCAGTTCGTTATTTTTTATACGTCATATCAGTTGTAGAATATAATTAAATATAACGTAATAACAATTTAAAATAACATTTTATTGAACACTAAATAAAATAGCTAAATTATGTTTGAAATTAGGGGACACGAGTATGTATCTAAAAACGATAGGTACGTCCTAAATTAAATAAATACAATTGAAATAGTTTACATTTTAACAATTTTATTTACTAAAATAATTATTTAAAAAACGTATTTTGTACTTATTTTAGATTGAATATTATCTAATATCTTTTTTGAAAATGTTCAATGAACCTTTATATCTAGCGGTAAACGTTGAAATATCAAGAGTCTAGTATCCATGTGTCACACACGTGTTGCTTTATAGAACAACAATATTTATATATTATACTTAATGCATACCAAACCGATCAATAATCGTGTATGCATCGTTATATATATAGATACTTATAAGAGCTATATATTTATTCAATACTTTATGCCGACCAGATGCATATAATAAAATATTTTTTTGTTATACTATTATAATAGTTCTGGTATCAGATTTTGTGTATTATTCCGCGCTTTTAGACATGAGATTATATCATAAAATGACAAACACATACGACTGCTTGAATTATCGTGATCATTAATTTTATTATGATCTATTACCTAAGTGAATTTGTTTTACGTAGGCTATAATATGTGGTTATTATTATTTATAAATATATGCACAACTTTTAGCTTTCAATATTTTTAATTATATTATGTGTTTTTTTTTCTAATAATTATTATTCGTGTAAACAATACGTTAAATTATTAACATCGATGTGTGCACGTTAATTTATTTTATCAAAGCTTAAATTAAATTTTGAAACGTTTGTGGTTTGCTTATTAATTAATGCTTGTTGTTATTAAGCCGTTTGATCGAGAAAAAAAATATGTTGCTATATGATGCCTATATAATAACTAATAAGTACGTGTTACTTGAATACATTTGAAAAAAAATACTATATAATAATCTGTGAAAAGTATACTACGGTAGACTAGAAAATAATAATAGTTTACAGATCGTATTGAGAGTATCCCGTAATAGGTAAGGTAAAATACCAATAAAATACAAGTTTATTACTATACTTCTGGTATTTACTTTTACAGTCATACCTAATATAATAATATAATATTGTAATGCTCTGCTGATATTTCAGCCACACCGCGCTAACTACATATTATGCCTTTGAAATCGCATCTTTATGTATTCTGTACTAGTATAATATCTGTGCACCTCGTATACTTTACATTTGATTTATAATAACGTTTTCCTAATTACCAGCAAAATTTAAAATGTATTTTTGGCCAACTAATCACGAGAAAACTAGTAATAACCCCAACGTGTTTTTTTTTTTTAAAAAAACTCTTGGATGGGTTCATTTCTTCGTAAAATTATGTATCATAATATATTTTAATGAGTTGAAGACACGACAGTCGTGTTTTCTCGTGATTTTATCAATTTCCTCACTATCATAACTAGTGGTGTACATGACACAAAAACGTTACGGCATGATTTATTATGCGAACAGTAGTCTTTATATTTTGGTCCCTCTTCGTAAACAACATGAACGGTCTAAGTCACTGCCGCACCCTAACCATCATATCTTACGGATTATATACCTAACTCCCTTAAATGCATTATGAGGATTTGTGGTATTTTAAATAATTAATACGTGATTAAAACACCTACAAATGTATAAATTTGTTACGTTTACGTAGTCGTGTTTTAATATAAAATTATAAAATGTCAAACGCGTTAACCAAACTGTATCTGTTCAAATCTAAAAGGGCATAGTGATTAGTGTCCAATAAATCGATAAATGGATAAAATAGGTCTATTCTTCTGTATCTATTTATTATCATTTGTAAACATTATAATTCACTTTAACTTTGACTTTAATGGCCATGGTTTAAACAAATTGTACTTAAAAGAATTATTTATTATATGTAATACTATCTTCTGTACAAAATAAATAAATGCTTTACCTTTTTTTTTTGCGTATCACGAACGACGCAAATAAAATATAACTTAACGTTTATACCGTATTATTTAATATCACCTAGTTAAATAAACACATAAAATACAAATAAATACATCTATAGAAATAACCTCAACGTGGCGATGTAATCACTAACTGCAAATCTTTTCACCATAACGAACACGGTTTTTTTATCGACCAATCATATACAAGCACAGGGTCATAACAAGACCTCGTACGTTCATGTAGGTACTAAAAATCACTTGAATAATATATTGTAGCAGTGTAACTATGATCCTATAAATGCTCAAATATACAATTAAACATTATGTGGTAATAAAGTTAATAAAAAGTAAAAATATACAAACAAATACTTGTCTTATAAATATGAAACAATATATTATTTTAATATACAAATACTTAATCGTATTCTAATATTTTTTTTTATTTCAAACATATATAAATAAATATCTTTTTGTTCATATTGTGTTTGTTTATAACCGTGTTGATTGTACATGAAAGTCAACTATTATTTTTTACTTATATTTTTAAACTAAAAATATGTAAATTTAATAAATAACGGATAACCATTAAATTTTTCATTGATCTACACCGTCCATTGCATTTGCTACAGCTCATCATCATCCGATTCAATATTACTTTTAACTGATAGTATCGTGGTCTGTGTGTATTAATTTATTAATTTGGGTGTTCGCTATACTATGCCATATAAAGCATAGTTCAACTTTTAACAGCCAAATTTTCTCTATTTCACCTCCTGCTAGAAGTCAATTTTCCCAGGTTTACGTAAAGGTTTATATGGTACACAAATAGGCTCACTGTTTATAGATTTCTTGTTTGGAATTATATCGCATACGCCTCTGACTAAGTATGACATTTATTTAGAATTTTATTTATCGTATTTACGTAGATTATGTGCGTCGTATATGAATTTAAAAAAATGCAAGTAAAACGTTGGTAAAACTGTGGTGTAGCATAATAATATGAGATATAAATATTAATATTAAGAAGGTATTAAATTTCGCATTATCGTTGCTTCGTTTTATTCGTATATATGCTCGTATAGGCATGTAGTATAATATGGATAGACGTATTGTTATATAATATGGACTATAGCTAGTTATATATAGATCGCGAATGCTATTATAGACGTTCGTCGTTATTGAATTATTGTAGTCTGTGGAAGTCATTTAGGGCGTGGGGCTTAGGATGTGAATTTGGCAAAACGAAAGACAAAAGCGCCTCAAATATGGGCCGTGTTAAACCATAGATAACGAAGAGTGAAAAGCATACCACCTAATATAATAAAAGTGCTTAATCTGATAAAATCCAGATAAAAATATATGCCTATGCCTGGCTTTTTTATTTGATATATTTATCGTAATAAGTTGATTTGGCGTAAACGAATAACTAAGTATCTACTTACTATAGATTGTTAATTTTATAAATAAAAAATAATAATAACAATTTTCAATAACTACTTGCTCCAAACGGGTTGATATTTTTCAATATGATTTTAACATCAGTACTTAATAACAATTTTTATAATTTATAAACACTAGGTATTTGAAATATTTAAATATTTTTGGAATATTTGAAAATCGTGTAAATCATAAATAAACGAAAATAACAAAATTATTATTATTTTATAGGTAGTCAACAATATAGGTTTTTATGGAATATTTTATTCTTTAGAACATTTTTAAAATCGTGTTTGGTAAACACAAAAATTGAAATATATTTTTAAATACGAAAAACGATAAAACCGCGAGTGGGAGGCAAAACAAGCTACAATAATAAGCGTCGTTCTCGGTCGATAAACGAAAAGCCGCTTCCGTTATCTGTGTCGTATAATATTACGCCATCCCGCGCGACTTAAATTCCGCTCACGCTGACATCACGACTATCTACGCATCGTTTGAAATCGAACCGCATAGTGTGCGATCGAACGCGTTGTTTGAAATCGACTAGCGTGGTTTGTATGACCGTAAAATGGGAATTTTATAATATTATGCTTTGATGGAGTAACTCCGATAGATTAAAGCACATGAATTTTGTTATTTTATTTTGCAATAAAATAATTAGGCATTTGTATCGGACACTAAACCTAAGCGCTGAGTGACAATTACCGATATAAAACAAATGTCAAATGAAAAGCTTACAACTAGGGTTAAATTTTAATAATTAATTATTATAATATAATAATAAGATATCAAGACGAGTCCTCTACCCGTTTCGGTTAAAACTCTGTTTAAACTATTCAGAGATTTCGTTTTATTATTTTCAAAATCGCTGACATTTCGACGGTTTTATTTTATTTTATATGGTCGTGTAGGTGGCTTGGCCTGCCCATTTACTATATGACCATCTCTACGCATATTGTTTCATCGTCGCCATCGTGTAGGTACTACGTGAATACTTTATTAATGATATTGTACTAAGCTCATGTTGGTTGGGTAAACACGCATACAATATTTATGTCGTTTGTATACGTATCTAACTTTATATGTATAAATGTATTATTATTAATATTCGCGTATTCATAACATTATATTCTAGTTTACGATCGGTTTTCATCGGAGTTTTCGCCATAAGATAGTTATTACACTCAACATTTTACAAACTAATGACTTGGTTTGTAAACATAATATTGTTACAGAAATAATTGACAATAATTATGAAAATTTTCTTTTTTTTTTTTTTTACTTTATTGGCTATTTTTGAAGTCTGAACTTAAACATTGTTGTATGATATTATAATTAAAATCTTGGAATCCGATGATGTTGGTTAAGTATTTTTTTTCTTTATGATATCCGCTATATAATATAGTGACATTTAAAATCAAATTATATTAAAATGGACACTATAGATAAAGTATGCCTTTAGACTGTGGTGCACGTATTGCATTGAAAAACGAGGCTATACTGATTGTGTTCCCGTTTATCGGCTTTTATGAGATTTTTTTTAAATCCACCATTTTTTTTTTTTTTTTTTACTTTGCGTGTCTCCAATGCATAATAGCCCCGTGTATCTCGAGGGCTGGTGACCTCGATATTATAATATTACATATTCCGCTGAAACCATTAACCGCCCGTGGTGATTTTGATCTCCCCCGAGGTATGAGAGGACAAAAAACGTTTTACATGAAAAGGATAGCATAATAAAGAGTTGTGAAGCAAAACCCTGTTCTACAGTTTTTGAACGTTAAAAAAAGTCTAACAAAACTCAAACTAGTGAACATATTTGACCCTATTTTGCAGTTCCGTACCGTCGAAGAACTTACACAAAATATGTGTTTGAAAATGATTGTATACAATGATAATGAAAATTAAAAACGGGATTAAAGGTTAAACATAAATATAAACTATATATTCTAAAAATTCAACAAAATATTACTTATATTTTTGTAGCCTTACAAAATGTTTTCATTCAATTAAAATATTAAGCGTAGTTTTTTATTTAAAAAAAAATATTCCTAACATAGGCAATAATTAAATCAAATACAGTCTAGGTACTTGTAAACAAAATAATAATATACGTTTTAAATTGTATAAATATAACACTAAATTGTTAAAAAAAACCCTCCCAGACAAGCAATAAAGTTGTTGTTTTTTTGTTTTTATATTGATATACCTAACTACTAGCATATAAAACAAATTTAAAATTCATTGTAAATATAAATATTAATAGCTCGGTTAATATTCATGTTGAAATTAAATGTATCTGGTTTTTAAGCGTATATCTTTATTATATTTTTGATTTTTGTGAAATCATCAATTAAACACGATAAAATGTTAAAAGTCACGTTGATACAATGCTATAAGATAATAAAGTATCTTATTATAATGCAAAAAATAAATTATTCTCGATTTTTCTCAAATGATCAGTGTGGTTTTCTAATTATATTTTAGCTGTACACTTTTAGGGTTGAAACATTTTCGAGAACGTAATATGATGATAATTCTCAGAAATAATCAAGGTTATAAAAACTTGATGGAATTCAATTATTGCATATTATTAATTACGTAAAATTATTGCGTATTTCAATTATACTCTTAAAATTTTAATCAAATATAAATAAAGAAATTACAAGTCAAAAACAAATTAAATTCTAATTTTATTTTAACCATCCAAAAAACAATTATATATAAAAATTAAAAAATATATTTATTTAATATGTACATTGTACATGGTACGTTTATGTTGTGCACAGAATATTTTTATTGAAATACCAGTTAAAATTATTTTTCCATGATAATAAATAAATAAGCTTAATCTAACCCATTCGTTTAGATTGCTATTCTGGTCAAACTCTATAACCATAAATGTAATACTATAGGTACTTTCAAAGAAGTTATATACCCTATTATTTATTGATTTATTCACTAATAATAACATAGTAATGTGATGTTTCGTGAATATCTTAGAAGTAATAATGAAAATAACTTATTTTGTAAATTAAATAAATGTGAAATCCATTACCAAGGCTGGATGACTATATTAATATTTTTTTAATGATGCATTTTCAACCGACTACTCTTACAAGTTCTTCATTAACAATTTCAATGTAATATCATTATTTTATTTTGTTCCCCAGTATTCCATTGGCATTGTTTTATATAACTAAATTTATTTCCTTAAATTGTATTTATAATTCTATGATTATCATTGTTCTATGTCTAATTTATTCAACACGATTAATATTATTCTTTTGGTTCGCTTACTGATTTGATAAGAAATCAAAAACCGTATTTGAACCTTTGTGTACCTTTTCTATAAGTATAATATGGTATTATATAGTAACATTGCAGAATCTCTGAAAGGGAATCCGAGATAAGCCTATTTCAATCTTACATTATACTTTAATGATCATTTTCCCTTACTCTTTTGTAGTTTTTCTATTCTATAGTATAAAATAAAGGTATCAGATGATTTTTGTGGTTACTTTTTTACTTTTTAATTATTTAATTTTTGGTAATTATTTTTTGATAATCTTTCGAAGACCAGCTAATTTGTTAATAGTATGAAACTACGAGCTCAATGTCCATTTCAGTAGACACATATTATAAATACATGCAGGCCCAATGTAATTTTTACTTTCGTAGAATTATATACTAAATATACCACAACGGAATTTTTTTTGGTATTGATTGTTTTTTAATATTAAATAATATTATTTCAATGTCTATTTCAATTGGCATAAATACGTAATAAAATCGAAAAAAAATATCAAACATATATTTTCTCTTCCAAATTGTCACCAATTTAAAATCATTTGTGGGTTTTATTTAGATGTCAGCGTAGATGAGGTTAGGCTTTTCACTTTAGTGAACATCAGATCTGCCTCACTATGCAAGATTAAAAATCAACTTCAACACCCACACAATTATAATAACTGTTCATTATATTTAATGTCATTATTTATCAGTTTAAATTCTGAAATGGAAATTCTATTTGTAACCTATATTGAATATTTTTGTAATATATACAAACGTAATACTTTTAACATAATTTTTAAAATAAATAGAGACCTAATTATAAAGATTATGTGTATTTTATATAAACTCAAAAAAACTTTTAAATAAGTATATACATTTGAGCTAACAATGTTGTTAATAAGTTAATTTTTACGTGTCATCCTTTACCTGTTTAATATATATATATTTTTTGATTCATTCAACAGAAATAATAAAAAAATGTACAGTATTTAAAAAAAAAAATCCAAAAAGTTGTTTTTAGCTGAAAAATTAATGAAAATGTTCGATTTCTTAAAATAAATCAACAATTTCAAACTATTTTCTTATAATAATTGTAATATATTAATTATTAATATTCAGGTTTATGCTTGAATATTTTGAAATGAAACTTCTCTAGCTCAGTGACATTATGAAGTGTTTATAAATATTGAACAGTAGTTTTATTTGTAACATTAGTTAAAAATGACGTGGCTGTCAAGTAAATTTAACAGTTACCTTAATCACAATGTCATGTAGCCAAAATTATGTTTAGAGACGATAAGTGAAAACACTTTTGAAAAGAGATGGCATTATTTAAATTGAATGTCAAATATTTTTGTATATATTTTCGTATAATACGTGACTTAAAGTATATAATATGATTATCATTGTGTCAGTAGTTATATCCATCGCAGAGTACACCTAGAGTATATTTTATACCTACAACTTCTGAAATTCACTTAGATAAGTATTTTGTGAAATACCACAAAATTAAAATTCGACACTGGTGTCGGCCAACTATAAAGGGATTTATCTTGTGAGTTTTAAATTACCGTATTATTTAATGGATTAACGGAAAAGTTTTTTTTTCTGAGTCCTAATTGAATCCAAAGAGATCGACAACAACTTCTGATGGGTGGACGGAAAAGTGAAATCATTCAAGTCACTGCTGGGGGGATTTAATATTTTCCTAATATACCAGAGGTGGGTCTATGCAATAACTGTGAGTAAAAATAAAATAAATCCACGAGTTTATCGCTATAAACAAATATTTTTATTATTATTATTTTTTTTTTTTTTTTTTGAAATATACTGTTTACTCGAGTTTTTCTTTCTTATGCTTTGTTTTTATGACAATGAATAAATAAAGTAATTTCCCGTCTTACCCGGTTCGAGATAAAAAAATAAAATTCGATAAAGCCTTATTTTAAATAACTCCCTTGGCCTTTATAAGCTTATACAAGCGACGCGCATCAAGTGCTTTTGAAAATAGATCCTATTCTCTGAAGAAGAAAAGAGGATAGCACAGTAAAAAGTCTATATTTCATTTTAACAACAGCAACAACATCATCGATATCCGTTTCTGCCAATCTTCACTACAATGCGGTCAACAAACAATTGAACCACCGTCATATATGTTCTAAAACCAACAACTGTTCGATTAATATTTAAAATAAACTATAAAATTCATATTAAAATAAAACTCACATTCAGCTCGACGCCCGCGAGGGGCGAAGCAATAACACATAAAGAAAAAAAAGTCGAACGTCTTTATTTCACACTGGTATAATAGTTATATGATTGTAAATTACAACCTGTGACAGGTCGGCTGACAGCTGTGCCTCATTATCGGGTCGGCAGTGTTGAGGCTATATATTTCAGCACTCACCCCCCCCCCCCCCCCCCGCTAAGTCATATGAGTTATTGTAAAATATTATTGTCGAGGGGCCAAACATAGATATTATTGCATTCTAAACTGTTGTGTGCACACCCGCCCGGTTGTTGTAAAATAGGGGAAAGGAGGTGACGATTTCACTACGTCATTCGTATAAGGTTCCATACACAAAAACAATATCGTATGCGTACACCTCATATTCAGTCATTATTTTGTGCACGTTCGGCAGTGCAGTTGAATGTTTCAAAATGACATGTGTACAGTCAAAATGCCTTTTGCTGTTCGGCAAAATTATTTAATAAAATATGGAACATTTGGATTTTACTGCAGAACAAACAAACACACACACGCACTCGCACGTATATAGAATAATATTATGATGCATTTATATGCAGTAGACAGTGTCACGCGTTGTTTTGACAAATTGTATATCACTCATTTTGATTTAAATTTGTTTTATTATTTAGCTTCATCAATCGAGTTTGGGTCTGTAGTTGTATGACTAATAAATAAACTGATATATTATTATGTATTTAAGCTTATTTTTTTTTTCAAGTTGAAATAATAATACTCTACAAAAAACCTTGGAATACATTTCTTAATTCTTTGACTAACCAAAACTAACTACATATATTAGTATTAATGAAAATTGTATTTAAAATATTAATACTGTAAAATATTCAGTTACAAATCGGTACAGACAACATTTGTTGTAAATAGCCACTGTATAATAAAGTAGATGCCTTCTACTCAATTTTTATATTACGCCAGATTTCACATTTATCTATTTATTATTATTATAGGGCTTTTTACGGGATAAAATCTTGAATGAAATATTGAAAAGGTGTAAATATAATGTAATAAAATTGAAGTAGTTGAGTTGGCTGTTTGGAAAAAAAAAATCCTATCGATGCTTTTTTATTCAGAAATATAATTTGTGAAAGCATTTTTTTACATTATATAAAGGTAGACAGATAGTTGAATATGCTTGTGTATGCATAAAAATACAGCCATAATTTTTAATTAATCTAAAGAATATTTATTTGAAAATGTTAGTGATTTTTATCTAAATAGGGTAATAAAATTTAATAGTCATCTTTTAACCTCGTCTAATAAAATTGAATCAATATAACAGTATCACATATTTTATTATCAATCAAAAAAATTTATAGAATATTATTATAATTTAATTATAATTAGTCTAAATTTTAATTATTAATTAATAATTTTTCACTTCATATTATTTGTATGTTACGTATATCATACATTTCTAATAATATTCAACTCCACTTAAGTCTTACACATAATCATAAATGAACAATAATTGTAATAATTGGCAGGTAGGTATGTTTAATACCCAATGAAATAATGGCAACACAAATATTCCACTATTTCCACTTAATGTAATTGGGTGTAATAACTCTTTTTAATGAATCACTTTTATTAGTTTTTACGGTTCAGTGGCAATATGCTAAGAACTTTGCGTGTTAAATACCATTTGTGGAGATATTTTAGAATAATGTTTCCTCCTTAAAATAGCATTCATAAGCTGACCATAATTGATAATTACACACCATTTGATTCAACACACTTGTTCGGTGAATTGGAGTGTATAAATTATTATTACACTGCGGGTGCCTCAGTCTAGTTTAAACCCTTACAAACTGAAGAATAATGTTTGTAGAACGGTTAACTCTGACATTCCGCTTAAACTTTCTACCCCTTTGACTACTTATTTTAAATATGCGTACTTTCTGACTATCGAAGATTTAATAGTAAGACAATATTGCTTAAATATTTATTAAAACCAATTTTTTTTTTTGGATAAGATAAAATATTGTTCGATAATATAAATTGGTTTGACACGACAGGCTAAACACTACATAAAAACATTCCACAGTAAATAAAAAAATACAGTTAATACCGATTTCTTAAAGACATTGGACGAAAAATAATCTGTTTGGAATTTGTATTCTTGATTTTACCAAACTCAAGCCTATGATAATACTTTGAAAATACCAAATAATGTTTTATGTTTAAAATCTCAGTATTGTTGTTTGACTGTATAGTAATTATTATTATTGTCAAGGGAAACCCAGTTGGATGGAAAATCTTTTTAAAAGAAATATTTTTTCAGCATTCAATTATAATATATTCTAAAATGTAGTTTATCTTGAATTGATTAAGGGAATTTCGAATAGTCCGAAATATATGTTCGATGAATAAAACTGATCATTTTTCAAAGAATCGATACATTGTTGCTTAGCTATATTGTATGATATTCAAAATATATATAATTTGATACTTAGTATTGGATCAAAGTAACTTGTTTAGTTTACTAAAAAGTTAGAAATTTTTAGGATGAAATTGCTCATGCTACGTATTTAATATATTTATCTGCAAACTAGTTTTATTTAAAACTCTAAAAATCTGTTACTGCAGTATACATGTTTTTGACAGCAGTTATATAAATATGAGCGAAACGTTTGAAGTGTCACGGCGCATGTGCTTTTCACAATTTTTTTTTTCATTTACCCCTTGTACCACACTCATTTTTTTTCTTATGAATATTTGGCTACCGCCGTCACTATTGCCGTGTGAACTTCACAATGCATCCCCACGAATTTCGTTTGACAAAACAGCCAAATATACGAGGGTGAAAAATATTTTCTACCACAATAGGTATTCACGTCGTTACCACTGGCTTCTGCAGATATACAATATACATAATATATAATATTAAGAACCGTTCATTTAATAAATATTTTATACATAAAATACCTAAAACATTGTTGGACGGTATTAACTATAAACCGTTGGCTATTTCTAGTACCTCATCACAAGTAATTGTTAGTAATTGGTCGGATAAATAATATACGGTGGAACACGGATTAATAATACGAGTGTTATAGACACTTAATTAAACCGAGTAAAATTTAACGTATACATTGAAATAAAATTATAATGTCTGTGTTATATATTTTACTTTGCCGATGTTCTGATAATAGTTTACACTGCGCAGAACAAGAGATGAAACGAAACTAATTCGGCACACTTGTACGTGGCAGGTCAAAAGATAATTATTATACATTTTGTAAAATGCGTTCAAAAATAGTGAGTTACACCTCATCATACATGATAAAACTCAGTGATAATACATAAAAAATGTAAGATAACACGCGTTTTTTGGATATATTATTATAAGATATTTCATTTTCAATATAATAATAAAATATAAATACCTTTATGTGTGAAACGCCATTACAATATTAAGATAAAAAAAAAAAAAAAATGATTAAATTTATTCGATTTACAAAGCAGACTTCTGCGAATTCCAATTCCCAGAGTGCCAACTTATTGAATACATTACTTCATATTATATTCTTGACGATTCAAAACAATAAATTAATATCAAATATGACACTTTTGCAAACATTATACTTCGTTTTAATTAATTTTGAGGATATGACGTTCCGGAAATTCTGATTGGATGTTTATTAGAAACTTTGTAATTATAAATAATATAATGAGTGTTTATTTTTAAAATTCGATTTAATAACTAACTACATTCATTAGTTAAATATGCTCTATTTTAGTATTCTTATTAATCAACGATGAAGTCAACGCCCTTTGCATAATATAATAGATATAATATATAATTTTAACGAGTTTTAACTGATCAAACTAATCACTGTGTATTTCACAAATAATTTTTGGAACGTTAAAAAATATTGCTGTTATAAAAAGAAGTATACTGCAGTTAAAATGTTATTAATTTATATTTAAAAGAAATGTTAATTAATTTTACTCTACCGTAAATTATAGTTATTGGATCACCACAAAAATTGTTATTGTTAATTATTATCGTATTTATTTATACCCTCATAATAAATGTGGAGTTGGCATATGGCGTACACAGACACACATACACACACGCTTGGGGGCGCCCACGCGTCGGTGTAGGGGTGTACTATGTACGGGGACATAAGGCATTATATCGAAATTAAATTTGGCGTCAACATGGTTTTTGGATTAATTTCAAACAACATCCTTGGATTATTTACGACCAGCTGTTTTGCTAGGAATTCCAATAATATCTCGAGTATGATTTAAGTGAATCAACGACATCGTCTAAACTTTGCACCACTGTTATACCTTATAGTCCTTGTACCATTCGTCTTCTGTAGACTATATAGTGATAAAACAGACAATTCTAACAGTCGAGGAAACAGAATTGGGTTAACGTTGTTGTATCCATAAAATTTATTTTCCTGTTAATTCTGAAATCGTAGTTATTAATATAATTTCTTTAAAGTTTTTTTTTTAAAAAACACTTTGATATATTATTAGTTTAATTTAATTAACACTAATTTGTAATTATGACTTTATAATACCACTTGAGTCTTCAAATTCTTAAAGGAATACTATGTAAATAATCTAATGGCTAGTTACTTACATGAAGATACAACCAATATTTGAAATTAATTTATAGCATAAATTGTACTAAAAACTTTAAATTAATACTTAATTAAATATAAACCATGTACAAATGTATCTTTTAGTATTTCATACAGTTATATGATTGCACATTAGTAATATCCAGTCATACATTTTATTTAAGTGTATTATTATTATGATTATTATAAAATATTTCAAAAATGTATTCTAACTTTATAGTAAAAATTCTAAGAAAAACTACGATTTCTTAAATATATATATATATATATATATTTATATATATTTAAACTTACAATAGTTCTACCCATAATATGTTAAAAGTTTTTTTTATTAACTATAATATTACGTTACGAAATAACAAATTTTAAAATTAAAAACTGTGCTTAAATTATTTTAAAATATTTAAAAAAAAAACGTCTGGCACATCGTAATTACATACATTTAAAAAACAAACAATGTTTTCAAGTTTACCTTAACTATATATTATTATATTCTTTATATTTTACTCCTATAAGGCGAAGTATTAAAGCCTTTTTTACCATATCACTATATTGTGCATCCTCTTAAATTCATACAATGGTAAAACATTTTAAAATATTTATTTACAGTTATAAAGAGAATAAATAAAGTTGAAAATTAAGTATTTTATATCTAATTTTACTTTATACGTTGAATATTTATTAACATGAAGTAAAAAAAAATATACCTAGTCTATATCACGAGATTTACTTAAATAAATACATTTACTTGTTTTTTTAGTAGCATAGTTAATTAGTCAGGTCACTTTTTTCATTAAAATTTTGTCTGACTAAACGTATTAATATTAAATATCTCACTTTTTCATTGTATAGATTTTTTTTTATTATTTACTGTTTTTAATTTATTCCGTTGGGCTTAATTGTGTTTCCCCGGGGACAACTCACCTTTCGGATAATATCACTCCGGGGACAACGGTTTTGTGAATAACTGACATTCGTTCCGAACTGCGTTTAAGCGATCGTTATTATATTATTATGAGTGTGTGCATTCCACTGAACAGATAAATGTATAAAATAGAATTGAATAGAATTAATCAAACATAAAAACAGATCAATTTTTTTCCTACCAGAACTGTTAGTTTTCTACATTTATTATCTTAGGGTTTATCAAAATAAACACGTGTAATTAAATATACGAGTAATTCAGTTTGAAAATAAAATATAATAATACAAACTTCAAATAACATAATCTGTTGAGGTTGTAAAAGTGATTACGATAAAGATCGCCATGAAAATATAATGGCCACTGTTTTAAGATATTTATGTGCAATTCATGTTCAGGAACAACCGGATATAAGATGATAAGATTGTGTGACGTCCTACACAGAGAGAATAAAATGATTTTTCTTAAATCGCTTTGTATTCCTAGGTGTTTAGCCATGAGATTTATTATACATTTATTATACGCATTGCCAATCTTCGTGGTGAGCTTAAACGTACAAATAAAATTTTACTATTATAGGTTTGAAATTTTGGCATACACCCTATCATAAAATATACCATTTACAATACATTATCTTTGATCTTGGACTGATGTAGTATTACAATGTGCATCATCCACCATAAAAATAAACGTGAAACCTATACCTAAAAATATTTAATGGTGAAGAATGAATCTTGGTGATAAATCATAAATTGTGTGTAAATTTTATTTCTGCATATTTTATCATAATTATTATAATAAATTAACCATTAGATTTTTTTAGTTTAACCATCACAATTACACTGGTGTTATTACACATTTATGTTTTAAAGAAAAATAATTGAAACAATACATTTTTTTATGACTAATTAATTAATTATGTACATATAATTGTATATATTTCTTAAAACTAAAAAAGAACATTACAATACTTCATATATAGTTTCAATACGGATACGAATTTAATATTGTTTAACTTAATGAGAGTGATTTTCATTTTTCAGTAAATATTGTACAAAAATAATTATTATAGATTTTTGCTTATGAATATTTTAGTTTAGTTTAATTTGCCCCCCCCCCCCCAAAAAAAAAAAAATGTTTGATTAATATATATATATTTTTTTAGTAAAACTAAACAGTCTTAGTAGGGTGGAAATATTTAGTTAAAAATCTTCAAAATTCATAGTGTAACTTTTAAATTTAATTAATAGTTAAACTCCTAGGAAAATATATAGTTTGTACCCGACCTAGGTAATAATAATAGTTTATATATTTTTCAAGTTTGAGAAAGTGAGAAACAATTATAATGTTTTAATACCTACCTATTATTATACCTCCTACTGTAAATACCATCTGATAAAGTGTAAGAAATGTTGAAAGCTTTTAAATTGTCTTCAACTAAATTTACTTCTAAACATTTCTTCAATCAATGGATTAAACTTAGGATACAACATATTGATTAAATTAAAACAAAATAATATGATTTCTTTTCTTTTCTTTTAGCGTCAAAGTTATAAATACAATTATAAATTATATTAAAAAATTGAGTGTGTCGATTATTATTGACTTTAAAATCAAACTGGTTAATATTTTAGCATTATGATCTACAGATTATGAATAATTTCAAATTCAATTTATTGAGTAGTTAAATCGATCTTTTTACTAATTGTTATTGCTTCAAGTATGTTTAGAAGAAAAAATAAACAACAATAAAAGGAATAACCTTTCATATTTTTACATAAAAAATTCTTAGTAACAGCTCTGATTTGTAAAATTATTCAATTATTATTGAATGTTTAAGAAAAAAATCGTTATTTTACACAAAGTGTTTAATTGTTTTAATAAGAAAAACGACTTTACACATCATTATTTGATTATGGTTAATTATTGTTTACATCAATGTTTTTAATGATATTAAGAGTAACACTTATATTTATTTAGATCCGCTTAAAAACAACAACACAAGGAAATTACCATATAATCTTTTTGGATCCACGGCAGCGATTTGGTGTAATAATAATATTACGTAATTATAACACCATTAATGGGAATAGAATTTCCATTAATGGTGTCGCGATTAGCCCGTTAGTATCGTGAAAAGTTATGTGTAAAACGCACTTGTATATATATACGTATGAAGTGTTAAGTTCCCAGCCGCTAAACGGAAATTACAGCGAAACGTTTTAACTTTTGCGCGAATAACGTCGTAGCTGTAGGATAAAGTATGTTTAAATACTTGGCCATTTCCATCCATTAGTCGGATGCTCAGGAAATCTATGAGTCATTGAAACGCACACGCACTCTCACGCGAGTTAGACGTACGTACACTGACACACACAAATACACTTTAAGAACTACAACTTACTTTGTGTGTGTGTGTGTTCAGTATATAATGTACATAGCGTGCAATCCCTTCGCCGCGAAATCCGACGACGGCGATGGGGAGACGTTAATCTCATCCCGCGGTCTTTCCTCGTCTCACACCCTGTCTCCTTATATCATCCCCTTCGTCGAGTTTAACAACATCTACATCCACTCTACCGTCCTCTCACCTTAATCATATTCACCTTTGGTTCGTCATCTTCGCCGATCTTCATATAAATTGTCACTGTTGTTTTGCGTACATAATTAATCCAAGATTACAGTTTTACTAATAGTTTTATCACGCATTACTGCGCATTATAATCGATGCTGACACCGCGGCTTGATGAACAACAACAATAATAATAATAGTAATAACAATAATTTACCTAATATAAGTACCTACTGTAGTTGTACTACTTGCAGCCTTAGTCAAAATTATTTAAAAAGAACTTATCTTAATTAAAATCTGCGCTATGTCACGTATCTTAAGAAAAATGTTTTTAATATCTGAGTTACAAAAACTGAGTATGACTGTTTTATAAAAATGATCAAACATTATTTTTATGTATACATATTATACATCTTGAATAAATGACAGAACATTTGTATAATACGAGATCTCTTTTTTATGAACATGTAATATCATTTGTTATTTTTTAATAAATTATTGTTCTATACATTTTATAGAAGATACTTACTAAATAATTTAGTTACCTTTTCGTATGATGCATCTACTGTTTAATGTGTGTATTGTATGGTTTCTAGTGAAACAATAATAACGCAATGAGACTATACTAAGAGCTACTGGCAATATCGTATACTTAATCCAAAACTAGATGTATGCTACTCCATATCAGTTTTTCCTTGCATTTATACTGATTTAGTTGTTGCGAAAACGTTATTTATTATTATTTCCGACGTACTTTGCCCTAGATAAGTTCTAGATTTTATAGTTCTCATCTTAAAACATAATTCAAACTCGTCGAAATAATTATTTTGTTTATGCTAATAGAAACTTTTACTTGAAAATATAGTCGACTTGTCTATAATCTCTATGAAAATATTAATAAAGTTATACTTAGAATGGATAATTTTACTCGTAATAATGTCTTCTATTATAAATAGTTAATAATCAATGTAATAATATTCTTTACACCATGGTCTATTCTAGCTATTACATAAGATATGAGAAGTAAATGTACAGTGTGGTACAAACTATTTTTTAATTATGGTAACTTAAATTTACAGAGGGTGACCATTTTAAAATAGATTATATTATAATTATTATGATAATATTTTATTATTTGACTATATTTTACTATAATTTATAACAATATTATAAACATTTTAAATGAAGTAATTTCATTGCATAGTCATCAGAATATTGGTTGTTCCACTATAATCTCTTTCGAATGAAAATATGAGAGTAAAAATGATGATACAACTTTGTAATCTCAAAGCCGATAATAAATTTAAATTTACATAATTAGATAAAACTTAAAGGCCGACCGTCTTAAATTAATTGTTTTATTTAATTTAACGTTTATTTTGCCGCTCTAAATATCCCTGGATACAACGACGTGGCAATTAATGACGCCCGTGTCTGTTCTTGAAATTAACGGCCTTTCTGCTACAGACTTCATTCTGGCAAAACAACTAACAGGGTGAGGAGTAAGTGCATGTAGGGAATGTTGATGAAAAAAAAAATAGATATTTGTAATAAGTGCATTTTAGTAATGGAATCAGCATTGATTGATATTATTTTTTCATTTATAAAATAGATTTACACGATGTAGGCACATTAGGTACAATAATTTGTGTTACTGGGAAAACTTAATTAGTAATTAAAAACCACCTTAACTTTTGGACATATTAAAGAATCACGATTTTAATTGAATATCTATAGGCAAATAATAATAACAGGATTTTTAGGTTTTTTTTTAAAAAAATATTGTTGACAAGGTTTCCCAATAATGTGGTATTATCGCGTATCATACTCGGATAAAATGAGTCAAATCCACTTTAAGCCGTGTTTAATGTTTAAAATGTATCTCGAGTACCTAAGCATGTCAGCATATGCACATACAGTGTAATGGTAAGTTTTTATATTATGCGTTTTATCACCTCATACTATAATATGGCTATATATAGCTATATTTGTATAATACACTGTCATATTATATATTATTTCTTGTCGTCTTTTTTTCTGTAACGGATCTTTTTATATTTTCAGTCACGTACTATTATAATAAAAATATCTGGTCGATTTTAAATTTCACTATTCAGCGAAACGGTTGCTAGCAAATTTATCTTAGATATTTGTGTCTTGTGTTATAATAGTATCTCATTATATTTCCAATTGTATTTGTATTAAAATACGTATTGTTTACTTTTTGGTTTACTTAGACGATATGTGTACATTGTCGTTATTGAAATGTAGTTTCACTTTTACATAATAACGATCATTATTTAATAACTAATGCACTTGAGTCGCTGTTTAATGTATGAAATATCTTACATAAACAATTTTGATTTATCATACAAACTTATTCATTGAATTGCATCGAACAAATAAAAAAAAGGAAAGCTATTTACGTGTATACTGAAAAAAGCTTTTCTGGATTTCTTTTTAACCAAATCTACGAAATAATGACAATTCTTAAGTATTAAAATTCAGATCACATACAATTTTGATTTGTAGACTAACCAACATACTATTTGCTAGAAACAAGTTGAACGACGTTAGCCTGAGGGTGATTTTAAAATAATAATATGTAGTCGTGTATGCATACTCTAAGCCA
The DNA here is from genome assembly GCF_020184175.1 of Aphis gossypii. Lineage (NCBI taxonomy): Eukaryota > Metazoa > Arthropoda > Insecta > Hemiptera > Aphididae > Aphis > Aphis gossypii. The sequence goes on from NC_065531.1 coordinate 3,238,489, forward strand.
CAAAATATTTTCCATTATTTTAACTAAAACCGTCTTTTGTTGTTACATTCGTATAATTATTGGGCAGTTATAAGATCTACAGAGGGTTTGTCGAATTAAAAATTAAATGTATTCAAAAATAGTTTCTACCTCTCTGTGATAAATATTTTCATTGAAAAATATTTTTATTATCATTTTTATAAATACTGTAATATACATTATAATTAACTTAACATTTGTATAATGTGAACTTTATAATTTTATTTTATGCAACTATAGTATACATACATTCATAAATTATTTAATCAATGTTAAACACTATTAAAATGCATTAGTTTAATTGAAAATGACGGACAATTTGCTATACAATTATTCTATCATATTAGTTAATTGAGTTCTTTAAATATATACTCTTTACCTACACAGATAATGTATATTGAATAATTAAAAAAAAATATGAATACGAATTTTATTTCATTGTTATGATTTCGTGTTCTCATAATCAAATTAATTTATTTTAGTTTTTAGAAATGTTATTAAATCAGTGTAACACATTTTAAGATTTTTCGTCATTTTCTATACATCAACTGGAAATTAATATTAAATAATAATATTTAAACACAACTAAATAAATTTGTTCATTGAATTGGATTATTTTCTTTTAAGTACTATATTTAAGTCAGTTTATTTTATGATATTATAAACTTAATAAAAAAGTGATTACATTTTTAGTTGAGTGGATCGAAATATATTAGGTATATCTAATAGTTTCACAATTATATATATAGGTATGTACATTTTTTTTAAAAAAGAAAGAAGCTATTTTCGGAAAAAAAAAGTACTTTAAAAGTTATATATACGAGTTGTTATATACATATATATTTATATTATATAGATTAGAAATTGAATCCTGCAGATGGTTACTATACTTGAAATAGATCATTATTAGAATTGTTTAGTAGTTTTCTAAAAAATTTTAAACTCTCAAAAAAATACAATGGTACCTATTTATTTTACACTTTATTTTAATATAATTAACTTTATTGAGTGAGTTCACTCAAATAATTAGTACATAAATACTTATTTACCAATTTTATGTTTTTAAATTTTGGGATATTTATATAGATAATTTGATGGTTTAATATAATTATATGTTGATAATGTATATTCAACAATAGTAATTTATTTTAATGTGCACTTTAATTTTAAGAACGTCTTATAACCTATACGTATAATAAACCTAGTGATATTTAAAATGTATTATATAATCTTATTTACCATCGATTTAAAATGTTTATTAATATATTACAATGCTGAGGAAAGCTAAGGCTGAATCACTGATCCTATACATTTGTTAATTGTTTATAAACATAATTTTTAATGATATTCATATAACAAAGTGTAAAAAAATAAGTTATTAGTATAACATTGTACTATTGTAATAAAAATGTTAGACTTATTTGTATAACACTAAAATTAAAGATAAATAGATTTAAAGCCCTATTAAATAACATGCATAGTCTTTGTACTTACACTATCTACTTACTTCTGTTTGGCATTTAAATAATTGAGACGCTTAAGTTTTTTTAGAGTTTTTTCATATACATACATTCTAACGTTAAACATGTACAGTGTACACTATTTAATTAAACATATATCTACAAACATTTAACTAATTATCAATGAACCCTATCATTATACTATTAGCCATTAGGTATATTAGAACAAATGATAGGTAGAATATAAAGAGTTATTAAAACTTAGATGTTATAAAAATAATTTTTGTTTGAAAACAGTCTGGAAAAAATATGATCTCGTTTTTGCGTGATAAAAGATTTTTGATTTAATAACAAAATTACTTGTATATTTAGCGTAAATCATAATTCCTTATGTGTGTACACATTCTGATTACATTACATTCAACCCTCTGATAAGGGTTCAACGATATCTTACACCACTTACCAAGCAAGAACCCACGTGACTTATTACTTGTGACCATTATAAACACTTGCACACACATGTATAGGTATGTACATACATATAAATCAGACGAAATGGTTATTATTTATTAGTTTATGACTTAGTAAATTAATATTACATGGACTAATAATAATATATCACACAGAGATTATATCGTAAAAAAATTGTGTTTTTTAATTAATTTAATTTACTTGTTTTTTTTTTTTTAGAAAGATAATATCAAATCAAAATGTTTGATTTTTGATTAAAAATAAAATAAACCTATAAAATAACATAATATATTGATCTGACTTAAAAAAAAACAAAATAAATAGTATATTTTTATACGATTTGTTTTAATACATATTGTACAACGTTTTATTAACCAGGTACGTTTTCCAACGAATAATAACATTATACAATATGGTAAAAATTAAATATAAATAAGTTGAAGAGTTACGGAAAAATAAAAACTATAAAATAAAACTAATGGTTATGTTATCCACATATAAATGCTTATTGACGTTATCTATTAGTCGTTAAAATAGCTGTAAAGTTTAAACTTTTATAGACAGTATGGTTACGGGGCTGTGAATTACATTTAATGTATTTATATATATATTATAGGTATACATGTCCAAAACTTTCCAACTCCCTTGTCGACGCAACACCAGACGGTCGTTTAGAGACTTTGTTTTTGGGCAATTTGTAATTACACCACGTGATGCATAGAGATTGATCGATTTGAGTTAAATATTTGTTCAAAAGAAGAGATAAAAAATATAACCCTTTTTAGCTTGATTACTGGACATTTGTAATGTGCACAGCAAACACACACGTATACACAGGTCACAAGCCACATGCAAGTACTGCAGTGACATCAAGACAAAACAATGTCTATTTTATTATATTATAAAAGTCATTACGACGCCTGTTGGTTTAATTAAACGTTAGCCATACGTGGGCATTGCCATGGTTGGAGGGTCTGCGGTGCGTACACGCGTTTTATTGGTCGTTTTGTGTAATAACGAAGAAAAAGGGAACCCATGTAATCGTGCCGTATTAATATAGAAACCCTGACATTTGGTCACACTTTTCACCCTAAAATTGTGTTTTTGTTGGATGAAAAAAAATCTGTAGCAAACAATAATAATAATAATCGTAATATAAATAACGTTCAAACAGTAACTTGTGATTTCATAAAATATTATTGTTATGATTCATGAGGTATTTATGGGAAAAAACGAAAGATTTTTTTTCAGTTCTTACTTCCTTTTCATATTATTAGCACGTATAATAAAATATAAAAACAAGTGACTATGTAACACAATTCTGTAATTTACGTGATTTGAATTTTCTAAAATGGTATATGACCCCGAGTTGAAAAGGAAAAAAATAATAATTTGGATAAAATTAAATTATATACGTTGTACAAATGAAGGGTAAGAGTAAACGTGTGGAGATTGATTGAACAAAAAAAAAAAAAAACTTTGTACGTGTTTTATCCGAAGATCTCATTCGAATGAATAAAGGTACATATTCGTTTGATATAGTGGTTTAGAATATACAAACTGTGTATTTACGATTTTTAGAAAATTCGTAAATTATGGAATCGTTTTTCTTTATAGTTTGCACGAAATCATATTTAATGTATTTTAAAATGCTTAACGTAATAAAGCATATATAAATATATAATTCCACTGACCTAATACGAATAATATTTTATTACTTTATTATACCATATAATTAGGTATGTTTTAATGACAAATATATTTATTTGACATTTAATGTTAATACTATATTTATATTATATAAAAATACAATGCATTTCTAAAACATATAGTCTTTTTGTTAATTAAGTAAATTTTAATAAATATAAACAACGTAATATTATGTTGATGATAATTTAAGTTATATTTATATTATATATAAAATATGTATGTGTTATGCATCCATATAATACCCTTAATTCTATAGGTACAATATTATTTTTCATGATATTTTTCTCGTGACATTAAAAGGACGTTAATATGACAAAATAATGTTTATAATGTTTTTAGAAATCCTTTTAACGCCAATCAACACAACAATCTACCCAAAACAGCGCTGTAATGTTTCCCGATTGTGATATCCTATTTAACAGACCAATGCAAACTGTCAATTATTATTTTGAAAATATGAAGCTTTTATGTATTTGTGTATAAAATACCATAGAATAAGGTATACGTGAACGATATTATTAGTGGTAATATAGTATCCTGCCAACATTTTATCGTGATGAATATTTTACAGTTCGTTCAATTCTCTTTCAATCGAATTCTTATTCGATTATATTTAAGGCTTGAACACATTCAATGCGAATCACACAGATTTTTAATTATTTTGGATTCACGGGGTTGGCTTCACTAGGATGGTTTTGTATAAATCATATATTTTTTTATGCTGTCGATTTTCTCAGTTAATTAATAATTATTTTCCTTTTAGTTTCAAATACAAATTAAGCATTCTATTTGAATTTTATAATAATTAAATTATAAAATAATATTTGTTAAAAATATTATAATTATTGATGAAATATTAACAATAATATTTCTATATATGTTTTATAAGAATCATAATTTTAGCAAGAGGATTGATATATTTGTGTGTATTGTCAAATAATAAACCCCGAAAATACTAAGTAGTAGGTATACTTAACAATAGTTATCGAAATCTTCTTTAACTTCACAATTTTGAAAATGATAAAAAATGTATTGGGTTATAACTGTCATTATTTATAATGATATATTATATGGTCGGTGCGTCTGGTAATATAAATGCCTACGAATAATGTTTTTAAATCGTTTGTCAAATGTATCTAAATCCTTCGAATATGAGCATCGAAACATTTCAAGCATAGACTTTTCGTGAAAAGTCATAACTCACAATAACACACGCGTGGATAGATAATATAATAAAATGTACATGAGCACCTGAATAACGACAATATCTCTGTAAAATCAGACTTCATAGTATATACATAGAAGTACGCAATATATTATGCAATATAACTGCAATTTTCAAACAGTGGAAACCAGTGCCGATGGTTACTCATATGCAGTTACATCAGATGCAGGTGACATAAACTCACGTTGTTGGCTACCGACGACAACTACAAACGACGAGTAGAGGTGAAATGGGAGGAGGGATTACGGAAAACAACTTACTAGTCTCGTATTTTTTTGAAAATAAATAAATAAAATCCATGTCTGCCATAATAATAAGATGAACTATGGGTGTTGTGTAGCGTAAAGATTGGCCAAGTGCAAAAACTCGTAATATTCAACTCATACCTGCATAAAGTTGAATGGACATTAAACGAGTAAATATTATACATAATATTGTATTATATTATTATAATATATTGTTATAAACCTTCCAACAATCACCGTAAAGGATTTTCCACTTTATTTACTTTCCCTTATTGTCGTCGAATAACATATATAATATTATGAAACGCGACGGAATTTAGTACTCAGACACTGTATATGTGTATAAATTATATATTATTATTATTATTATTATTTTCATCATAGGTGAGTGTTGCAAGTGTCGTTTTTTAAGCCTTTACTATACGCGTATAAATTATTCATGGCGTGAATGTTAGATGTGTGTATAGCATATGAAAAATAAAACCTTTGTGGGCTCCATCAATATTCGATGTGATATTATTCAGTACTCTAACGCCTGTGGGAAGAATACGACGTGCACTATGGTACTATATTATTATGTGGAGGTTTCCTGTTATAAAATAATGTCGTACAGAACGCTTAGCGCTATCGTGCGGGCGATTTCCTGTGCGCCGACCGAATATGTGCTGCGCTCTTTCTACGGCCGCGACGCTTTCCTATAGCTGACGGAGCTTTTCACCGCCTGAATGCGTTACGTGTTCTGGGTTATGTAAATAATTTTTGTCCGTTTCTCCTCGAAAACTTATCACGGCCAAGTACATATTATTATTATTATTTTTGCGTAGTTTCGTGTTGATTACAATCTTGAACAACTTTTCACAAAGCCCTTTGAAAATTTATTTACCCACTTTCTGAATACACAATAGTAGGTATTATTATTTTATCATCAACTATAGTTAAGTTTTACAAACAACAATGTTGTTATTTCATAGTTTCAACATATTTATACGTAATAGTTATATATATATGATTTAAAATCAGTATTCGTTTGGCAGTTTATCTGAATATAAATTATTGTGTACAAGTAAAACTCATGTCATATTCTCGTATTTCTATAAAGTTCAAAAATGAAACGTTATATTATTGGAGGCATGTAGTTTCAAGTCCAGCTAAAATTAAATTTTTTAAAAACTGTTTTTTTTGCATTTTCTAAATGGTCACACTGTATTACAAGCGCTGTAAAAATATTAAACATCAAATAAGCTTATAACCATGGTCTAAACTAATCATGGAATATTGTGGTTGGTACCAAAATCACCCATTTAACATTATTTATTTAAAAACCAGCCATAAACAAACACTTTTTTTTCGCGGCAATAAATTATAATTTTCTTATTATTGTCTAAGGTATGTCACACAGTTAACCAGTTTCATTAGTTGTTGTTAATAAACTAAAATCAAATAAAGTTTGTCTAAAGTAAGACATAATAATATATTAATATTTTGATTTCATAAAATTGTTCAATATTAATTTCAAAACTACCTATATCGCAAAGTGAATTTCAAAACCTGCCATATGATGAAGTTTGCATAAAAACCAGGTATATCGATACTATAAATGTACATAACTCTTGTTATAATATTTTTATTAAACACCATTTCATACACGGTATTATATACATTCAAACCTATAATTAAATATTCATTACAAAACCGCAGAGTTTTTTTAAGGTTTTATTTTTGTTGTTCATGAAAAATTTCAAAAAATGATTATGGTTGATTTTAAAACTACATGCTTCTTATAACGTTTCATTTTTGGACATACTAAGAATTCGAGAATATGACATCAGTTTTAATTGTATACAATAATTTGTATTCAGATAAACTAGATGAATACTCAGAATACTGTTTTAAATCATATATATAACTTATCGATGTTTTTTTAGTACTTTTTCGTAATAGTTTAGAGAAAAGTCAAAAAATTCCATACTTAAATAAGAATTATACTATAATTGAATACTTGGATTTTGGAATATTAAAAAAAAAAATAAGCATAGAGGATTATTTGGATCATTTTTATTACAATTGAGAATAACCATACAACCAATGTTTACGTTTCTATAAAATATGTATTAATAACGCAAAAAATGAGAATATTATGTAAAATTATAAATTCGACGGAGAGCATGATTTATTATTTTATTTTCGATAAAAATTTAGAGATGAATAAAATATCACCTTTCCGATCATATTATCACTGATCATCGTAATCATCAGCACATCAGCATGTATTATTAAATCTCACGAGAAATGAAATGTAGGAAGGACTAAAAATCGATATCGAACCCTCCATTCAACATGATTATACAAACTGAGTTGTTGATTTTAGCATCGTTGTTTTTGTTTTTATATTAAATCAATACCATGTAAATACCTTTTGGCCATTAAATTGTCGCGAATATTTCAAACGATTGCTTTATGACAATGCACTAAATGTTCATATAATATTCTTTCTTGTATATAGTAGGTGACAAATTATTTGAAAATTTACCATAAACCAATATTTTGTACTTCCTAAAAATGAATTTATATATTCATTAATATATTAATTAATGTTGCCTTATAGATAAAGTAGTATAATATTCTGTCAAACTCATAAAACAAGACCATATATTTACACATACCTATAAACTTAAAATTCTTTAACATGCTGTTAAAGCTATATATTATTGTGGAATAATTATTTAGATAGTTATACAATATAACAATATTTTTGATGCGGTTATTAATTCCCATGTGCAATATAATATTTTTTTATAATAGGTATACAAACGAAAAATTTAAATTTACTTTTAAAAGCATATAAAACTGTTGCAAAAAAACCCATTTAAATATTATGAGTTTATGACGTTAATTTTTAATGGTGCAACAGACGAATGAACGAGTAGTATTAGTTAAAGATACTTTATTTAACTTTTACCCATCATACGATGTATTTTCTTGGCACTATAATTATTGTAAGCAGGACATTTGCATAGGTAATTGACATGGTAGACTATTATAGTTTGCTGTTTAATAAAACGAACAATTAACTGTTCTGCGAATAAATCAATTTTTTTTCTTTATTGTTTTATTTTTTTTTCTTCATTATATATTTTGAACTCACATTAATAATTTAGATATATTACTCTATACTTATAAAGGAACATACACAAACCATTGTAGTATAAATACAATGTATACATATATTTTATACACACGCAGTTATACAATTGATATTTCCCACAGACTGATGGTCTTAAGCTTCCATTGCATCCAATCCTTTACGGGGATTTATCTTTATTACTATTATTATTATTATTTGTTACATATACATACATTTTTTTTATCGATATGATTAAAACCGTCGTCGCATTTGATTGGATTATGTAGGGCATAGGGGGACTAACCGCTGCAGAGAATATAAAATACTTCACACGGTTTTTTTACCCTGTCATAGCAATTTTTTGTCGATCACATTTGAAAACCGAGGGTTTTAAATCCCCCGTCGAAGAGATTTTATGCACTGTGGAATATTTTGTTGGTACACTCACAGTATTTATTGATAATTAGTGAAAAAATGTATGATAATTATTAAAAAAAAAAACTATTTAAATACCAAAAATAAAATAGTAGTACCAATTCAAATGTATTATACAGTTGCTATGGATTAAATTCGTCTAAATACTTTACCAAATGTATAATATTCATACATCAAATATATCATTACACTCTCATTATTTCAATTCCCGTATACGTATATAATTATAGGAACTAGAAATTAATTTATTTTAAAAAATGAATAGCATTTATCATCAAATGTTATAATTTATTTAAACATTAATCCTCATAATAATTGAGAGATATGTTTATTTGCGTTTAAAACGTCAACCGTTTATTACGTATCAATACATATAAAAAGCTTTTAAAACTGTAATTAAAAATTCTGGTTAGATTATTTCCAATTGACTTTTATTTATGATTTTTATAAAAATCTACATTTAAATTTGTTTTAAAATATTATACATACCTACTGACATGGTTTATTGTAAATTTGTAACAACAAACAAAATAATGAAAAACATTTATATGTCGTGATAGTATACATAATTTTATAGTTTATTCAACAAAACTAAAAATATAATAGAAAGAACGTCTAATAACTACACCAAATTGTAGTCCTATTTTCACGATTTAATTTTAATCAATCAAATAATAATATCTTTTTTTTCTGAGGAAAAAAGTTTTATGAATGTGAATATTTTTTAAATTACGATGCTCGGTGTTGTAATCTTAAAATATGCATTTTGAAGTTTCAGACAATTTATATATATGTATACCTACAAATAATTCAATTTCCTGATATCGAAGATTTCAACAATATATTTTTTTAAATATACATATTTTGTTATTATTTTCCTGAAAAACATTCGACGAATTAATGAATACTAAATTCGTTTAATTGCATCGTTTACGTTGTTTCTTTTAATACCGGTTGTGTAGAATTCGTGGTCAATATGAAATATATTATACATATATATATTTTTTTACTTGTATACATCGATTCTGACCTAATTAACTAGTTTCGAACCCAAGTGACTCGTAACACGCAAAATCGCTGGTGGTTTTGTTTTAAATTAGTTTTTTATCGCCCACCAGCAGCAGTTGTAAAAACCTGCTGGAGAATTATACGTGGAAACAGTCTGTATGCTTCACCACGGCAATCAAAGGCTCGGTCCACCCGCACATCCATCTTTTCCCCTACCGTGCACCAACCCAATCCCATAAAACTGAAAAATCGCATTTTGTAAATATTTGTACTGAGGGGGGTTGTTTTTTCTAACGTTGTCACTGCGACTGCTGTTGTAGTAATAGTATAGTTGTAGTAGTGGTCGTAGTAGTAGTAGTAGTAGACAAAAAAATAATAACACGAAATTGCGTGTTAGGTATTTTCCCACCTACCCGGTTTGCTCTTCAAGGGGGTAAACTTTTTCCATTTCTCCGTAGAAATCAAATAAAAGTTTCTGTTTCTCATATATACACACCCATACATTCACATCACAGACGAAAAGTGTGTTGGGAACAACAGCGAGGGAAATTTTTAAGCGGAAGACATCTAGATATATGAATGTGATATTTTTTTTTCGTAAAACGTACTTCATAGGCTGCTCCTTGCCCTTAAAATATATAAATGCAATAATAATAATAATAACACAAAGCTACTACTTAAACCTCGAGGGGGTGGTTTGTTTTATTTATTCTACATTATTTCATTCACTTCTCCACCTTGGAGTTGTACGTCTCCTAAAATCGTAATAATATAATAAATCAACACTTTTGCTTATATAATATTTTATCATATCATAATATAATATGTACGTGTTTACGTATATGTTTGTATGATGACATTATTTTCATCTTTGTAGTTTTAAAGCGTTCTTACTTGGTAAATTGTTTGCATATTGTTAGAAAATAAAAATTGAATTTCGTCGCACGCGCTTTACCAACCGAAATAATAACGTCACTCTACGTTGGTTAAAAGAAAAATATAAAAAAAGCTCTGTTCATATCTTTTTTTTGTTTAGAGATCATTAGTAATGTAAAGAAAAAATATTTGAGAAATTTCTTAGGTGCGGAGACTTATACTGAAAAACGATAGGCTTCGACGATTTTGTGTACAAAGCCCCTAAAAGTCTTCTATGGAAAATCAACCCTTTTTCACCTATTTTTTCCTTTAATATACAATTATAGTATACTTGGAATCATATACGTAGTGTTTTTTTGTTGACATTTGAATTACTTGGTTCGTCAACTCTTCTTTTCTTAAATGCCAATAGTCTAATTCTTTTTTTTTTTTATACAACTACATTATTATATACTAGGTAAATACTATATCTCATTCTCATTGATGACATTTTGAAATTTTTATAGTAGTATAAAAATATTATTGGAAAGCAAAATGATTTGTGAACAATATTTTATGAATTTTAACTATACATAAAATATAATATTTTAAATGATTGAAATCAAACATTTTTAAAAATATATACTATTTTAAGTATTTATTTATAAATTTAATAATTGTTCACATATACAACATATATACCTTGTGTTTGCAACAACTACTACATTTATTTTAATATCCGTGGTAATGTGTTATTGACCACATTTGCAATAATCATCAATATTTCTTATTATAAATTTGAAAAGTGAACTATAATAAAAAAAAAAATGTATTTCCATAACCGATGTATAAGATAAAATATGAACAAAAGCATAAAGAGATATACTTTTATCATGGTAATTAGGGTTAAAGTATAAATTTAAAAACTAACCCAAAAAATTAAAATAATTGATATTACGATTTGCGAGTATGTTTTATAGATCAAAATATAATATGTAATATTTACTTGATATTGTATCCATTTTATGGGTTCTGTTTTTGTAATATCCAATTATTACTTATATAGTTCTATGATATTGTTCAAAATGAATTTATTTAAATGTTTATTTTCAAAATTGTTTTTTTTTTATTATTATTTCTGATGCTTAACGTCTAAAGTAGTAGTTAATTAAATACCACGTATTATATACTCGTAAATACCTATATATATATATATATTTATCGATCGGACCATTATTTTTAAGTTCAATGGGGTTGACATGAAATCCGGCCAGTATATCACTACGGTGTAGAACTTGTTCCCGGTTGGCCATAAACTTTTGTAAAAAAAAAAACCATGAAAATCACATAAATCAAAACACTGACATACAGATGAACGTTTAGTATACACATATATATGTATAATTTCAGTAGGTCAAGTATAATTTACGGAACGGAGTGGTGGAGAGAAATATCGTAATAATTTTTTACACTTGAAAAAAATTATATCCTTTGTGTGGAGTTATCAATTTAAATTTTGAACCTACAAATTAACAAAATACATTAATAATTAATGAGTACCTACTATACATATATCATCGGTTAGTGTCAGTTTCAAAGACAGACAATTGGCATTGAGTCATTATTGTGGTTGTTTGGTTTTGACCTTTGCGTTATTCGATAATTATGAGTTCATGACAACGTCATCGGTTCATCTGTGTTCTTTATGTATCTATAAATACACCATGTATTATGGATATAGTATAGGTATTACAAATTATTTTATAAGAGACCTAATATAAAAATTTAAGTAATAACATAGGGGGAGAACTCTCCGTCATGGGGGAGGTTTACCCCCGGGGGAATAAATCTCCGCAGCGGCGGTGGCCACCGCTGTATCAAATGGACGAAGCTGCGTATATGGTATTTGGCAATGTTGACCGAGATAATGGAATGTTCGTGTCAAATCGCGACCTGGGGGATGACGACGGGCAGGATCAGAGAGATGGGGGCTTTAGTCTCGACCCTTTGGTTTTCGTACAATATATGTATACAATATCGATCAGTATATAATGCGTATGTGTGCGTGCGTATGTGTACCACATAAAACTCACACACATTCACAAAGGCCTATGACGTTTGATTGACTGTCCCCCACCTTGTCCGCCCACCTCTTATTCATGTACGACCGAAGTGCAGTGGCAGGACGACAGTATATAGGTACTCACTTCCTATCCGCCTTACATGTTAGCTGTACACTGTTTTACCGGAGTTGAGATATTTTTTCCCAATGCCTTTGGCCCACTAACTACGTATTATAATGCATTAAAGGCCTATTTTTGTATTTAATACCCCTTTTTTTAACTACCCTTTATGCGTGTAGGAGATTAAACACTATACTAAAACACGACCAGCCTATAGCCGCCGTTATACGCCGCGACGCAATTTTCGTCGTCTGCGTGGTACGATGGACAAACGGATAGACGGCTGACAGAGTGTGGAAAGTGGCGTGCGAGCGTATATGAGTGTAGTGAAAACCGTGCGAGAGGTGATTGCGACCGGAGAGCGAATGCTTTTGTAGACAGAGTTAATCCAGATTAATAGAGTTCAATGTAACCCTCAGTACAAAATATATACACAATGTACACTGTACATACACGTCATACATACATTTACATACTTATGTACGTGTAATATGCTTTTGTAAGAGTGATGTGCTATTATGATCATGCAGTACGCTGCCTCTCCGTTGGTTCAACGCTATATACAATTATATTATACTTCGCTAACCATAAGGATTTTATGCGTTGGTGTCTAAACATTGAACGAGTGCGCAGTTTTTTTAAAAAATACGTAAGGTATTTATGTATTATGTGTCAAAATACATTTCATTGTGTTCGGATTTTAATGTTATGAAATTGCTACATCGGAATGATTATTATTTATATATATATAATTCCTCCGATCATCTAGTCAACGACAGAATTATTCTAAACATTCGAAACATTTTAAAAAATAAATAAATTGTATTCAAATATATAACTATATAGATACAAAAATAGTGGTGGTTCAGTTTAATGAAATAATATATAACTATGCAGGTTCGCAGTTATGTAATAGCAATAGTACCTACATTTTCTTGATCGAGTCATGTAATAGAATTTAATTTTTATATTTTGTAAAGTTATGTTCTAAAAAACAATAAAAACTATATTATTCCTAACTATGTGTTAAAAAATATAAATCATATATTCAAACGTATTACGTATAATAATATATATGTGTATTCTATGTGATTTTGTAATATGAGATCATTGAGTAAGTATCAATAATCCAGAGTCTTAATAATATTTAGGTAGTATGTTACTATTTTAAAAAGCATAATTTCTATTCGCAATAAAAAGTTTTAGTACCTATAAAATACAATCTGGACTTCAATATAAAATATGTTGTAATAACTTGATTTAAAACATGTAAAAAAATAATTTAAGTTTAAAATTGGAATTCCTCACAAATTTTAATAAAAATTAGCAATTTAAGATTAGTGTTAAATACCTATAAATATTGTAATATTTTTTTGTTTTTGTTTTTAAAATATTACGTTACTTTTTTAAATATATATTTAATTGAACTCGGCAAATAACTTAAGAAAAATAATAAAATGTCAACAGATGGTTTGTTCTCCCAACCATACTATTAAATTTTCATCATTAATAAGGGTATAATATAAATTTATAGTTTCCACTACTGTTTTTCTGACTTATTCAAAAAAGTATTGTGTTCAATTTATGTCAAAAAAATATGTTCACTTGTGATAAATATTGTAATTGTGTTGGTTAAAGTATGACTATAATATATGTTCTTAAATTCATATTATTTATCATTTTTTTATGTATATATATATATACAATATAATATAATATATATAGCCATATATCCAAAAGATAATGTGAAAATTCCGATGTTAAATTTAATCATGAATTAATGAAATTGTTTAATTTTGAATTATAGGTACTATATGTTTTACATATTTTGTCCTTAATATCATATTATATATAATATTATTGACTATCATTAACTAACCACTTCTATGAAAATATATAGACTCTGACAGGTGTTTATATTTTTAATATAATTATAATTAACGCAATTTGCCATTCATCTCTTACTATAATCAAAGGCGTCAGTCAATATGTAAAAATAAATACCTAAGCATAAATATCACTTCAGTTTATCATTCCAGTAATTAAACAGACACCTTTTAAGAGTTATATGTGCATATTTCTTGTTGTTTTCTCACATGCTTATTGAATTTTATTATTATATAGGTACTTATAAATAATTTAAAAAATGTATATTCATAAGCAAAATCAGAAAATTATTGTTCATTCAATTTTAGCTACACCGACGAGTTGAAAGGTTTTTCAGTTACCTATATAAATTAAAAAAACAAATTTTTAGTTTAAAATTAAATGTATACTATTTATTTATGTATATATATATCAACTATTTTTTTCAACGAGCCAATAAAATATTGACTTCATATTTTTACCTTATTTATGAATTATTGTAATACATCAAACTTTTTTTATTTATTCTCACCTCTATAAATCAAGTGATTTCAATTATATAATATTATTATTGAAAATGAAGTATTTACTTCTTATTAGATATATGGCAATATAATGAGATATATTTTCCTATTACCTATAATATGTTGATGATATTGCGATGATTTTTTATTACATTATTGTTCTGTTTTTGGTTCACAATCAAAACAAATATTATCAGAATGATTATTTTATGTATTCGGCACAAAACGAATTGAACATAAAAACTTTTTTTTTCTTCTCAATGATAGGTCTATTTCGGTTCAACGAGTTTTAACTCGATTCACGCAAGTATAGTAATGGGTTTAATACGTGTGTGCGTATTAAGTAAAGTATCGTCTCCGGTGATTTATGTTCTTGTAGTCGACCGACCTAGAAAACTCTACTATTCAGGCAGACAGGGTTATAGACGTTCAAAAAGTGTGTTATTCGAGTGCAAAAAGCAGCAAAGTTCCATCCGTTAGGCGTCCATCCAAATCATGTTTCACTTCTCGCGTACGCATTTCGTTGAACTAGTGGACCGTGTATGTATTGCCAGGATTCTCGAGACAGAGAGTCAATTACGTAGTTGTCACAAAACAGTGCCTTTTAAATTATTTTCGAAGAACTTGGGTGTGAGTATGTGCACACAAGTGTACACTTGTATACTGTATATGTATAATATACTACTTGAGCATAATACAGTAGAGAGAAAACAAGCACTGTATTTTTACACAAGGATAAAGCAGGAAACGTTCGTTTGAATAAACATCATGGCTGATCGGTTTCTATCCCCATCTGAGCATCCCTCCCCAACAGCCCTATATGTATTAGGCCAAACGTATGTGTTGTGTATGTGTTTAACAGCCGTAAAAATAAAATTTTCTTTTTTTCTTTCAGCTAACGATTGCTTTGACGTACCTACCTGAACACATATTTTATCTTCTCCTTTTTTTAAAAAAAAAAATACTCCATCCCAGTGATAATTTTTGCCGGTTTACACGACTATAATTCTCAACACTGAAAACATTTAAAAAATCGTATTTATTTCATATGTTTTGAAAGGATTGTTTAGAATTGACGGTCGGAAGGAATGGAATACTGTTGATAGTTGATACTTAGTCAAACTATGTAACCAATATTTATTCAGGAAAAACCACTGATAGATAGTTTAAAAATATTTCAATTTACCTATTTAATAAAATAGTAATTTCAGTAGATAATACTTAAAGGACATCCATAACTTATGACAATTTTTAAATTTACATACAAATATTTAAAATGTATTTCTTATATTTTATATAATATTGTATAAAGATTTATGAATATAATCTAATTTATTTATAACAGGCATACACTTTGAAATGAATTAAATATTTATTTTATAGAACTTAGGTATTATACCTGACGTTTATTGTAAATAATAAAACCAATTGCAAACATTCATAACTTTAAATATAAATACTTTTTATTTAATAAATCAGTATCTTTATGACATTAATACTCGTATTAAGAGAAAATGACATATTTTGTATGCATCTTATTTTGTTTAGAAAACAAATTCAGATGATAAAGTCTTAAAATTATTATTTAAATGCATTATTTAGATGAATAGAAAAAGGTGACTTTGTATCGCCATAAGAAAAAAAAACTAAAACTAGTAAAGAATGTTCCAAGAATTAAGATGACAAGTTAAATATTTGTTTGGTGTGATTGAAAATATAACTATTGTTTAACACACGAGTCCCATAAATGGATGTAATAAATAAAAAATGGAATTACGTAATTATTTTACTTCTTGTATCCACGAAATTCGCATGAAATAGTCCCAAAAAAATATACATATACATATGTTTATATAATTTTATAAAAATAATACGCTAATACATTAATAGTGGTATTATCATAAGTATCGTTTGTATTTTAAACACCTTAATCAATTTTTTATTTTTTTTCAGGTGTTTTTATCGTTAAAACGAAGAAGAAACCAGCCCGGTAAGTCAAAAAATTTGTTATTTTCCTTACCACGCGTACTATAATTATTATAAGTATGATTATTACAATACTATCGACGCGTATCTTCTATATTATTATTATCATTATTATTATTATCATAATCATCAACGTTAACCATTGTCATTATCATTATCGTCATCGTTGTCGTTGTTATGGAGTGGAATTTATACTAGTTATTCGTGAGAGGCATATAAATTACGTGATCCCAAAATATTTTCTTCTCCTCCCTCACTCGCTCGTCCTCACTCTCTTTTTATAACGTGGATATTTTAAACTGCCAATAAATTAGTCGTGACCGTCGCCACATGGCATTTGAAACTGGAGACTACGGAGCAACAAGGGATAGACCTTTGCAAATAACGTATAATAAATGCCGGCGGACAAAGCATCGCTCCACCGATGGTATTCAGTTGTGACGTTAAACGCTTTATTATATTATACATTACGTCCATATATTAGTACTTATAATAACAGCATTAATGAGTAGCTCGTTATTTTGGTTTTGCTATGCGTTGTGTGCGTGTGTGTTGGTAATACTAGAAAGTATTAACTAATAAACTATTTGAATCAAAAGCTGGGTTTAAAACGAACAAATAATAAAACACAGATAGGTACCTAATACATCAATGAATAACTGTAACAAAAATGATAGAAACGTAGAACATAATACGTACATTTATTTAATCCGGGTATTATATTTTATCCGTAAAGAATATTTATTCAATATTTTCTATGTAAATTCTATGTTTTGGGGAAATGGGTGTTTTAATCACAGCAACATTCCTACAAAGGAATACAGTTGACATTTCAGTATATTTATTTGACTACCAACTTATAAAAAATAAAACAAACATTATCTTTATTATTAATCAGGTAACTACAATTACTACTTTAGTGATCAATAAATCGTGAACAAATGTATGTTGTTCGTTCAAAAATACTAAATGGTTATTTATATTTGTTCACATTTTTGTTTGATTCGAATTAAAAAGTACTCTATTTTCCATGTTACATTTGATAATTTACTTTGCCATCAAAACATTTAATGAAGCAAATATTAGTTGTATTGGTTTTATTTTATAAATAATTCTAGGTATTTGGGCTTTTTTTATCGTCCATGAACGTTAAATTGTATTTTAAATATAATGGGTGTACAAACAGTGGTTAATTTTTAATATTGACATTTTTTCTGGATTTATTTTATTTTTAAATACTGATTCTAATCGCATATGCTCGAGTATTCTAAACATTCATGATGTACTAATAGATATTTTTAATCTACTTTTGGCTCATATTGTAATAAAAGTTTAAAAAAAAAAAATTATTTCACTGCTGTACATAATTGGATCATTAAAATATTAAGTCAAGAATTTTCTTCCTGAAGTTACTATGTAAAATGAATAAATTAAAAGCAATTTGTCTAAATTAAGAAAAAGGTTATATTAACAGATGAATATTTTATAAAATATAAAGGTTTTAATAATTTTGAATATTTATGAATTAATAAAACATGTAAAATATAAATATTTGTTCCCCAAAGAATCTTTTTTTTTTTTTTTTTGAATAATTTGTTTTATACGAGTAATATTATTGTGAATTATAGAGTTGGCAATAAACTTAGAAATCTATATACTTTATCACATAAAAACATAATTAATATAAATTCAAAAAAATACAATACACGTAAGTAGGTACTTAAATATTTCAAATGTTCTAAATTCTACAATAATATAATGAAAACAAGTGTTCACAAAGATATTACGGCAATATTTTATTTTTTTAGAATACAATATTAAACAATCATTTTCAAAACGAGTTGACTATTTTTTTTTTTCTGTTTACGATTTCATTTTTCCCAATAATATGATAATTTAAATTAACGTAGTAAATCACTTATAAATATCATAATATTTTCATCAATAATAACTTGTTATTAAATAATACATCAATATTGTAATTCATATACATTAAAGTAGGATCATATTTTATAACAAGAGTCAGCGAAATCTAACGCTTTAACTTTTCTGCATAGGTTTACATCTACTTTTTCATAACAAAAAAAAAATAATAATTAAGTCAATAAAACACTCACTGTGTATCATTTGTACCTTCCATTAAAAAAAAAAAAAAATTACAAAATGTTTATTTAATTAAAGCTAGATTATGTCGTACAAATGTAAATTGAAGTATTTTATTAATGTTTAAACTTATATTTTGGCGATAGACTTAAAGCGATAAATCCTATATAATTTGAATTATAATATAATATAATATGTATTGGTATAAATTCAAGATACAACAAACAACATAATACCATGTGCAATATAGTTAACAATAGACGCTTAAATTCACAGTTCTCTACATTAGTCACAATTATAGTATCAAAGTTTGTATCCATAAAATAATTAATAACAACTAAAATCAAAATTTATGATTTTACTCTACTAAACAATGAATATAATGACTCGTTGTGTTGTCTTGAAACTGCTGTCGCATCATAATAGTGTAATACATATTACAATATCTTCTTAAACTATGCCATATGTACCTCCCCAGTGTTTGCCGTCAGATTCTTAATGATATAAATTAGACATTTAGTCTTAGTCAATTAATCTTTGAGAAACTTTACAATTAACTTTCTTTGTTAATTTAACATTTGTAAAAATGAAGTTTCTGATTAAAATTGACTAAAATGTAGCACTTTCATAACTTATATTATGTATAAAAAATGAAAATTGTTTTTTTTTTTTACTTAAATTTCGATACTAACAATTAATTTTTTTCGATTAGTATATTGTTTCTTAAAATAAATATCTTAGACAGCCTTAGTTGTAGATGCGTTATAATTTTAAATGTCGTTTATTATACATTTATAACAATCCAAATTGATTATCTGACTGTAATCGTATTATCATTTACTTATTTGACTGTTTCTCCTCAGCCTTAATTTCTCATAACTTTCAAACTACTTTTACAATTGATGTTTATCACTCATATTTGATATTTTTATAGTTTTATCATATACTTTTCAAAAACAACCCATTGATAGTTTACTTAATAAATAAATTCGTTTTTCTTTTTTAAATGATTACGATTTATTTAAGTATCATAATATAGGAAACTATATAATATGAAATCATTACAATATGTTGATGTTGGATGATATGGGTATTACATGGTCTATAATCTATACACAAAAACCATGAACAAAACAGATCAAAGACGTCCATACCACATATTATCGACGAGTACCAACATAAATATTCAGTAAACAATGCCACTTATACATTGCTTTGTGTTACTCTGCATGGTGAGCATTTTTGGTTTGTATCGTCCTTTTGTTTACTTCGACATCGTCATGTACGTAAAACCATAAGCTCTTTGTTTAATCGCAGGTGTTTAAAGTTTAATTGTTTAAAATACAGAAAAAATACACCCTGTATAAGTACTTCCTATTTACATACAAAAATTATTATTATTATTGTATGTAATAGATGTATCTCTAATTTATGTAAATATTCAGATTCATTTTATTGACTACCTACCTATTATAATATATATATTATTATACTATAATTAGGGTACAATGTCGATTAAAACATGTACATTAAAATTGTATGTAGATTATTTTATACTCAATAGACAATAACTATGGTATTTTTATCGAAAGTTATAGCTAAAATATAATGTGAGTACTTAATTTTTTCAAATTCTTTTAATAATTAAAAAATTTAAAAAAAAACATATTTCATACGCTTATCAAAATTTATAATTCTTATAGTTACATCAGATTACTTAATTTTATTATAACGCTACGTAAATCAAATTTGCTTGAGTTCACTGATTTGTAAAAAAAAAAAAATGAATACACATAATTTATAATATTATGTACCATATCAGCCAATAAATTATATTCCATTTTTAATTTATGGTTGAAAGTGATTATGTGGATAATATGACTAATTCATAAGCTAAAATAAAGACATTTAAAAGTTTAAAAACGTTAAAAAAAATCGTTTGCTTGAAATACAAGTATCTTGTTTTATTAAAAATAATAATATCTAAATATGCGATTATCTATTTTTTAAACGTACATATAATTAAATGGACAGCTATAGAATGGGTTAGGTATGTACAGGTAGAGATAGTATAATAAGAGGGTTTATAATAAATTGAAAATCATTGTAAAATATTTAAAGCATATTTATGTATAACACTACAATAATAATAATAGCTGTCAACGGACATTAAAGTTCAGTAAACATTAAAGTGACTATCATTATTATTATTTTTTTTATAGGAGTCAAACATTATTTATATTATTATATGTTTACTGTTTAGTGTAGTTAAATTTAAAAGTTATATACACATAATAATTATATATAAAATGTCATATTTTTATAGTTTTAGTATACGACACAACGATGATTTTAAAGAAAATAATATATATACAAAAAAAAAAAAAAAAGATAGAACTAATTATAGGTAGACATTGCCATTAATTTATTGTAAACGATATTTATTTTATACTATTATTATTTTATTAATTAAAATTCAATACCTAGTCTTCATTGATAATTTTAATTGTTTTAATAAGTAGGTATAATATAATTATTTGTAAATTGTATTTACGTATTTTTTTCACCTAAAATTAATTTAATAAATAGAATGTATAATGTCTTACATTTTAAAAACATTTCGACAGTATTCAATATTCATCAATTTAATTATTATTATTTTAACTAACTTCCATTTCTTCACATTATAAAACGTGTTTTATTTGAACTATACAAATTTAAGTAAATTGGTTATCAATAGTTATTTTTTTTTTACAATTTTTTATAGTGTAATAATAATTGTATATTTATTAAGAAAATATAAAACATTTAACGTACCTACACGACTACATAACCTGGATCGCGTGTTCTATAATGATAATTTATTAACGCTTTTCCACTCCTAAATGATTGATAGTTACAACTATGCATTCCTATAGCACTATCGGATATCGAGGGTAATCACACAGGAATACATTATTGTATTATGATGTGCCATATTAATTTTCATCTGTAAATAACACACAATGATCGTGATAACCAGTAACCTATAACCTCGTAACTATGGTAACTATACAACTTTGGTACAACCATATAGGTACATTATACTGTGATTATTATAGCAACGTCACTCACAACGATGACGATGTCAAAACTATTTTAGACAATCTAAACACAAAACCACTATCCATCTAACTACCTTTCTATCAAAGAATAGCGATATCTTTGACACCTTTGGATAATATTTAATTGTAGCTTAATTTTGTAAAATAAGAGAAATAAACAACAACAAAATATATAATAAATTAAGGGAAATGGAATATCGTATATAATAAAATATATGTTATGAATACATGTCAACGAATTACGGGAAATGTATGATTAGAGTATAAAGGTTATACAATATTTCAAAACTTGCCATAGGAATATAATCAAATAGCAAATAAATCCGGGAAATTCACTCTGTTGTATATAATAAGTGTCGAAAGAGTCTCGTATTGAGTAAATCACTGTAATAGATCCACTGTTAGAATTCAATGGAATTTATGACGTACAAAAATTATGTATTAAATTTTAAAAAGTTTTAGAAAAATTGTTCATAAATTCATTTTTGATTTATAACAAATTAAATATTTTAATTTTTCCAAAAATTTGTTTTGCGTAAGAATGTTTTATATATTTTTTTCTCTTTTTACTAATTGTTTTATAAGTTACTGGAAGTTTTTTATTTTTACATCAACAAAATACTAACAAGTTCCAACGTTTTACTAGAAACCACTGCAAAGTAGAATATCTAATCATTGTTTTCACTAAAAAAACGTACAAACGTATTCACATGAACCATTGTTAAACCATTACACTAATCGCTTCGCTCTGAATCTAAAAATATGGAATCAAAAAATAAATTCAATATATAATTTTATCAATATTTAAATATTTCAAGTTTTTTTCTCGGCCAGTAATAAACTAATAAACGTATACTATACAATAGGTATGCCAATAATTGGCAATAACGATTGATCGATATATCATTATTATTAAAGACATTTTAAACCAAAGCGTCCGAAAACAAAACCAGATCATCGTGGCTGGGTCAGCAACCCTTTGGCCTAAAACCATGTCTCAGACTATGTTCGCATAAAGTATCTGTCTATATTAGAATTTCTGGCGTACGCGTATGCACGTATTATAGTTAGGAAAGGGTCGTTTTTCGTATCATATAGGTATAATCTAGTGAAATTTGCACCTTATATCATGACACGGTTGAAAACCCTATTTACACAAACACCCTCACATACGCAAGCACATTGAGCTCTATTGAAAAACGGGTACAGAAGTGCGTGTGTGTTGTGGTGGTGGGGGTTAAATGGGGGGCATATTTCCTAGGTTATATAATACAGTACGGTACCGCCGCCATCGTAAAACCGTCGGATTAAAGAGCCTCTTTCCCGGGCCACACTTAACCGTGATTTATATTCATTTATTGGAAGCCGCGGGCGCACATAAGTGCTCCTCTTGTACCATGAATTATAAACCAATAACAACTCGGATATATCTAATGGAGGAGGTTTTTTCTCATCATCTCCCGTCCGTCTACTTACCACCTTCCGCCAAATGCTCACCTCGTACTTTCCCACTTCGTGCGTCCTCATCCGCCGACGCTACTGATTTCCTCCTATAAATCATCTCTTATTATTATCTATTGCTAGTCTCGTGATGTTTATTAAACGGGTGGACGTTAAGAGCATATACACACGTATGAAAATATTGTATGTCTACCGAACATACGTCTTGTGTGCACTAACATCATATACGCGTCGAAACTCGAAAGGCTTCAAAGTTCATCTCTTTATATCGGGATTTTCTTTTGGTTGCGTTTCATATAATACATTTTTTATTTATTTTCTTTGTAAGCTTACATTGCTTCATTTATTTTCCGGAATAAAATGTCTTATTTTATGCAGATAAAAAAAATAATTATACTAATAAAAATTTAAAATCTAGTTACGAGTATTTATTATTAATTGTACAAGTATATATTATTAATGTTTTAAAAAAAATGTGTAACTGTTATGAATTTTAGATATTTTAATTTTAATTTATTTATAAATTTCCACACATTTTTGATAAATAATAAAGAAAAAAAATGTTTATTTTTAATCGATACATTTGTTGTCAAAACTCAAAATACATTTTTTTTTTTTATTTAATGGATTTATTTTTATTTTTAACGAACCTTACAACTTGTAAAATAAACTAAAATATACACAATATTACGAAATTATAATATAATATTAAAAGTTCTGTTGCTTTGGCTTTTATACATTTTAAACGATTTCTTAAAGGTATAATTTTTCATTTTCGTTATTTTATGAAGTGATAATTTAACGAAATTATTAACGATAAAAATGTAAAATAAAATTTTCTATTGTACCAAATTTGAATTGCATATTATATAGTATACCTTCAATATAACTTCCATAATCAGAAAAATGTTATTATTATTTTCTGCTATTTGACATGAAATTTTGAATATATTATCTGTACACAAAAAAAAAATACTGGATGAGAGTTAAAATAGTTTGGCTTCTAAACGTATAAAATCATAATATTATCGCATAGGTACAATATTTAAAATTTCAAGTTTGTATTGGAAAAAATAAACTTGAAATAATTAATATGATATATATAACATAAAAAATATCACATCGTAGGTATTTTAATTAAAGTTTTAAAATTGACTGGTTGTATAAATTAATTTATAAATAAACCAAAAATAGTAAAATACTGTTTTAGAAACATTGTTTAATGAATTCCAGACATAATTGTTTTGTAAATCAGCATTCAGTTCAAACTTTGTACTAAAAACTTCAGATTTACCTACTATATAAATAACCATAACAATAAAATTACAACTTTTAACAAAATGTATAACTTATGTAACTAGTAATGTTCATAATACTACGATTACTACGTTATAGACTGTATTTTTCTGGGGTACAGGTTTGAACATTATACATTATACAGATTTAGAAACAATATTGATATAAGATACAAATTAATACAAATATTTAAAATTAATAAATCGAAAACGTTATTTAAAATATTGGTAACCAAAACACATTGTTAATGGTATTTTGTAAGAAAACAATTAAACTTCTATTATAAGTCAAATTATACATGCAGTTTTTTTAAGTTTACATATGCAAACGTATATATTATTTTGAATTTAAATCAAAGTACGATATAAAGGCGCTTCATTAGGTAGTTCTTTGTGAGCTAACTTTATTATTAAATGTATGCTAATCCTTTGCGATTCTGAGCTTTGTTAAATTGACATATTTTCTTGTATATATATAATATAACTAAGATATATAAATTTATTATTTATTATTTATATGATAACTTATAACAGTTCAAAATAAAATAAAAATATGATATCAATAAAAACCTTAATATATTGTGTGTAATGTTAATATGCGGTTAGGAGCTAAGCTTAATTTGTTAGTAATCTATACATTTATAGAATCTATTACGATATACGTAGGCACGTGGTTTAAACATTTTTTTTTTTTCATAAAAACTTTTCAAAAAATAGTTTAGATTTCAATTGATTATATTTGTAAGAAATTGACAACAGATATACTCGCATAACTATATGGAACTACTTATTTCTCAGTATTACTATAACCATGGACAATATGTACTGACAGGAATAAACAAATATTCGTCCAAATATTAAGCATTATTGATAAATAAATTTAAGTTTTAATTATTATAATTTTAACTGCATTATCGTAATTTGTATACATGTATTATTTTAATAATGATATAGGTATAATTGTAGTATTGTGTTATTATCGGCATCATATAAAGAGAATCAGGACTCTGAATTTCAGTACCTAATTTAATATTTTATTATTCACTATGGTCATCATCCTCTCACTATACAAAATACAAATTTATCTAAATATATGTTCAAAAAAATGTTCAATGTATTGCCTTTGGCATAAATTACATGTTTAGATATTAATAAAAATGTTCATTGTTTGTTATAATTCAAAAACATCATTGATAGGGACTTACAATTTCTAATTTTTTATTATTTTTATTTAGCATTTATAAATAATTATAGCTCAAAAAAATATTAAACATTTAGTATTATAAATTTTACTTTATGCATTGATATTTTAAAAATTAAGATTAATTTAAATATATTGCCTATTTATACAATGAATGTAATGAACCTATGTACACTGTTTTACGGTAAAGTGAAATTGACTCATATGTTAATAAAAATAATATAATATGGCATAAATTATTTTTATTATTATTACAATAAATAATACTCATAGTAGTATAGGCTTACAGACCTGCTCTAAATAGTTTTCCTTTACGATGTTAATATAATTACCTATTAATCATTCAAATTTAACACATATATTACAGTGATCCACTCAATATATTTTACTATAAAACAGAACGGTACTCACTTGCTCGTCTTTTTAGAACTTCATTTATTTTGTCGCAAACATAACTATTTGACTTTCTGTTAAAAATCACTGTTTATAAATTTAAAGAAAGTTGTGATGTTTTTTGGCAGTGAGAACAAGTTGTGGTGAATTTATTGGCTATAATATTTGAAAACTTTTCACATTGGCTTTGTAAATTATATTTGGTTGAGTGACGAACTGGATACTGTCCAGTTTTGGTTCTATACCCTAATTCTTTATGATATAAAAGTATTACTTCTCTCCTGTAGTTGAATTATTATAAATCTCATTCTTTATTTGTTTGTCAAAGCATACATGGAATATTTCCAAAGAAACATTATTTGTATAACATGTTAAGTAGGTAACATTTTAAGTAAAAATCCTTAAATTTATAGTTCAGGATAGAATTGCTCGTAATTCCTTTGAAGAATAATTCCATTTATAAGAAAAATAATTACTAAGATTCTATGAATAAAAATAAGTGTTCATTTCTATCAAACCCCTACAATTAAAAAATATTAAGCATAGTACCTATAAAATGTATTTTCTTATTTTCACTATTTATTTAAGTCCTTTTTCAGATTAAAGTTCATAAATCATAATTCTATGAAATTTATATTTATAAGTTTGTTAGTACTTTTGCTTTACTAGTCATATCTCACTATTTCTTTTTAAAAAAATTAATAATAAAAAACAAAACATTAATAAATATGGTCGGTATTCATTGTATAAATGGTATGCAAATATTTTATAAGACGTTTTTATATATTCAAGTGCTACCTAAGTACCTATTTGACTGGATTGGTTCTTATGTTCACAGATGTTTTTCAATCGAACAACTAAATTTTTACTTAAATATCAAAATATGGATTGCATACATATTTAATTTAACTAACAACTGTACAATACTATACTTTTATTCATATAGAATTTATTGAACATACGGATTTTCAAATTCAAATTATTTTACTCTTCAAATTCAATAAATAACAGCCCTTAAAATACGTTAATACTAATAATATACCTATAGCCGATGAAAATTTAAGCGATGAATTGCTATTAACTGTCTCTCTGCCACTACTAGGTGAAATAATGTTTCTGTATATTTTTAAGCCTTAATTATTTTGATAATCAGCTTTGTTTATTTACTCTGAAACCAGTGGTACTATTTTATAATTTATGTAAGACGCGTCCTGTGAGCCCTCGGGTTTGCTACAGTCATTGTCGGCCCCATTTACACGGATTGTTACGATTCGTTAGGTTTTTGCATTTGAAATGCAACACAACAGTAATTCTGTGTTGATTCTTTGCCGTCCTTTTATTTTTTTTATTTTGTCTCAGAAGAACTTCAAAACAGGATTAGCGAATTCCCCAAAACTTTTGTTTTTTGCATATCCATTGTCACAGTTTGCTGCCGTCGTTGCATCCGGTTTCGAGTCACGATAGGCGAATCCAAAAATAACAAATTTTGAACGTCCCGAGCCCAACCACCCGGATAAAAGCTAATATCGAAGTATTG
This sequence comes from Aphis gossypii, assembly GCF_020184175.1. NCBI lineage: Eukaryota > Metazoa > Arthropoda > Insecta > Hemiptera > Aphididae > Aphis > Aphis gossypii. The sequence continues at coordinate 3,266,693 of NC_065531.1, forward strand.
GCTATAAGTCTATAGACCATAGGGTCTGTCGATATAGCAGTAACTATTTTCTCCCCTTTTTGTTGATATATATACACTCTTTCGCATTTTCCTCTACCCCGTAAACACATTCTCTCACTCATATATTCACTCTCTTTCTTTCTACTTCCGCGTGCGTTTGGAAGGGCGACTTCTAAACACCCATGCGTATATTGTATGTAATAATATATATATATATATATATATCACACGTGTGTGTGAATCATGGAAGCTTTATTTAGGCTCGAGAATAAAAACATATACGAAAAAGACGCCCCAATGGCAATAAAAAATACGACATGAACTGTTGGAATACAAACATACTTTTCATTTTTTATTTATTTTTTTTAACTGCCCCCTAACAGTTCAATACGCGAACACGAGACACTTTTTTATTGCAGACTAAATATTCATATACATTTTTTGACTCTGGCAATAGCATACCTTTGGTGAAAAAATACATACATTTTTAGGTACAGTGATAATATTGTATTATAGTCAGTAATAAAATATTGAACAATTTTTTTGTTTATGGCGAATTAACAAATAAATTTAAACGTAAATAAATCTAATGTTCGAGCATAATGTAAATTTGTATGGAAATTATTTGTGTATGTGTCATTTTAACTCGTGAATAATTGTTATAGATAACTATTTATTATTCAATGAATTACAGTATAACAATTTATAAACCTGTATAATCATTAATCGTATGTAACTTAAAATATACTCATATGATTGGTACATACAAAAATTGTGTTATAAGAATTGGACAGCACTCTGCAACTTACATTTTTGGAACTTGAATCAATAATAAATTTTACATTGCCTAGTCAATTTTTCATTTTGATTTTATAAACAAGATACTTGAACCTGCAGCTATTATATAAATATAATCTAAGTAAAATTAAAATGATTGTACATAGATATAAATTCGGAAATATTCACATATAAGAGACACGTTTTTTATTTTACTCGAGTATTATCGGGAATTTTATACTTAAAAAATGGCTTATGTCAGAACGAAGACTTATCATGGAATTTCTTAATAATTCATTTAAAAATATACAAAATTTTGTTTTATATACAATTATACAATTATTGAGTTTCTATTAAAGTTTGAAGCGTATTACTATTTTCTACCAATTATTTAATTATACCACTAAAATACCTCTGTACTTATTGACTAACAAATAAATGCACAATACAACGTAAGAATAATAGCACAAGCACACCACTTTTTTTTGGGTTGTCGAAATCCCAAACATGAATTATATATAGTGTACACACTGTACACTGTACAGTAATAATATGATGATGTTCAAAAAATGTAGGCATTTCTAAAGTATTAATAGATTTTAGTATTTGTTTGAACATTTAAACTATTTATATTTGAAATTGCTTAGCTATAGTTTTGTATACAATAGGTACATATTATTAAATAACAAAATATATATTTTTTTTATTAAGTAAGCTGAGACATAATACATGTATACCGAAACTCGAACACATACTTATTTTATTAAATATTAGTGATTATACATAATAATGTTTTAATAATAAAAAATTTTTACAATAAAATTTAAATATCATTGAATCGGGTAACTTCTATTGTAACATTTTTTTTTATATATAAATTTAGCAATTCGAGTATAAAGAAAAAAAATAGTGTAATTATTCTTTATTTTTTTTACCTTTACACAATTTTTATTACACTGATCTTTTTTGAAATATTAAATATGATTATAAAATGTTATAGATCGACAGACAAAAAGTTGAAAGAGTTATTTTTTTATATTAGATTATTAAAAGAGTTCGTTTTCACCATACTACTTCGTTTAAAAAAGGAGCATATTTTTTCTATAGAAAATGCACGCAAACGATAAAAAAATTATATTTTTCTTTAGTTAAAAGCAAAAAAATATTCTCGTGTCATTTTTTAATAATTAGGTGTTCATTAATTGTATTATAAGTATAGTGTATGCATAAAAATGTATATAAATATAATAATTGGCCGTACTACGTCAATATATTTATAGATATTAATATGTATTATGTTTATTATCATTCTTACTGTAATTATATTATTTTGTTATTCACACATTAAAATGATTCAGCTTTTATTATTGCCAAATTTAACTATATACTCTATAGTGATACAATATAAAATGTAGGTATATGCTTACCAATATGCATTTTTAATTTAACACGACCCCCGGAAACAAAGACCATTTGGATAGATTTACAAAGCTACATAAATACTCTATTTATTTATACAAATAAACTGTGCATTTTATCTATATAATTACTTTAAATACGTTGGTGTGTTCTATGTTTTCGAAAGTCTGCGTAGACACTCCGCTAGAGTAGCTGGTTCATAAAATTATAATAAAATAACTCATATATTCAAGCTGTCCTCCCCTCTCATAACTCGTTAAACGTCAGTCTGTAACGATTTGAAGTACTTGATTGTAGATACAAAAAACTAAATAAATAAAATCCAACACGTTCCAAACAAAAAAATAAAAAAAAAGAAAGAAAGAAAGAAAGAAAATAAAATAATAATAAAAACCTTTAACGTATTTCAACGCACCACTTAACTTTACCAATCAATAAATAGTATACTACGTAAATTTTTTTATTACTATTCAAACATTTTTACAAGCGTCTCCATAACACTTGAATGATGTTGAATAGTCCATTTGTCGAGAATTTTTTTTTCAACTTTATTATAATCATCGTTTGCACCAGCAGTAGATGAATTTTATTTCATTTTTTACTATCATTTCATTTAGAGTCGTGCAAATGTATAAAACATCGTCATGAAAATATCAATATCAAAATATATATGTTGGAATAAATTAATGTTATGAACGCTCAAATTTATGAAATTAAATATAAGATTAACCCCGTTATTCCGTCAACTGGACTGTATGTCTCACATACTCATCACGCGTCACAAAATCGACGTGATCCACTCAAATGAATACACTCAAGAGACAAAACTACAATGAGCAACAACTCACAAAGGTTCGCGCTTGTTTGAAATAATGAAGTAATGGACTTTTATTGTCCAACCAAATACCACTTTAAATTAGCGAACAACCCTCGTGGGAATACGCTATATACATATTATATTGTGGTCGCCGTTGTGGTATACATGACATAAACTCCGCAAGAAACAGTCCTCAGAGTGCTAGCGTTAAGCCAAGTAATAGTTTTCGAGATATAATATATTATGTTTAAAAGTTTATTATACAAAAAGAGTCACTTCGACCTTTCCCTTAGAGGAGCCTTTTACCGCTACGCTGTATATATTCTCGAACCGTGACGGAAAAGGAATGCTTCCTCGTTATATTACCATAGGGCAATAAATTTTTATTCCAGCTGCTTCGAGGTGATTCAGAATTAGACCTCAATTTTATTCGGTACACTTTTTCCCCTTTTAATTTCATAACCCTAGTTTAATTAATAGGCATGTGTATCAAATGATACTAAATATATTGGAATAAATAAATTCATTCATGCATACATTTTATTAACAAAGTTCAAAACGTTTGCTTGGAAATCTCTTTTATCCGCGTAACACGTGTAATTTGATGTTTACTTTATATACGAACTTATTATCTATACAAAATTAATCATTAGCTGGACATAAACATTTATTCTAAATCGTTCGGATGCTGCTGCATTCGTATTACTAGTATAATAGTTAATCAATACTCGCTGATAATTCAATAATGTGTATAAGTACTGATTACGAATACTTGTAAACAATGTATTTTCATTTTACTATCAAACAAACATTTGAATCGATTCAATAGGTACCAAATGTCTGAAGTAGATTTATAAAAATATGTTAATCGATATATATATATAATATTTTAATACCTAGTGGAACTAAACCAATATTTTTTCGAACAAAATATATAATGTAGAAACATGGGGTCGAATTTAAAAAAAAATTAGTTTCACAAAAAGTAATCTAACGCATTACTGTGCCTCTCACCGTACAATAAATACAAATGTATGTATATATTATATACAACGAGCGTAAAACGCAGCTGGTGTATGTTTATAACAAATGGCATATGTATGTACATTCGAGTTCCTAATTGAAAAGGATTTCTGCCCTCAAAGCTCCCACCAGTGCTGCTGCCGCCGCCACAGGATTCGACACGGATCAAGATATTTATACCCTCGGTGGCCGATGCACGTCAAGTGTCTAATAAATACACATCGCAGTCGCACGGCTAATAATAACAATAGAAAATCGTCGAATTGCGCGAAAACCTACTGTGATTAAGTATATATATTTATATATAATTTAATATATATGTATATGTATGTGTGTTTTGTATATATACGTGGGTGTGTGGATGTGGGTATATATTTTACTACGACGACGGAGTTGGGTGCGTGTTATTGTTTTGTCGGTGAGCCTCCTTGAAACAGAAGCTGGCTCGTGGAATAATAATCCTCTGTGCTGCGTATTATTATTATCAAAAGTGGTGGTATGTTTATTTTTTTTCGAATTCCGCTAAATTTCGTTCGAAAAATTCTCCGATCTGAACCAAAAGCTACCTATAAAAAGCTTTTTCCGTTTAATAGTGAACGACGAACGAGATATTCCACACATCAATGTACTACTGTTATATAGCTGCTTCTCTATATTGACTAGTAAAGATAACCATACAAAACACTAACTGTGATAATAATAATTATTGGACATCATTTTTCGAAGAATCATTTAATGGTCATGCTAATTTGTGTTTAGTTTCAACGCAGTTAAAGCGACAGTTCACCGAATTCACTTAAACATATTAACACTGTTTTGATAAAAATATTTCTGTAGGTACTCTAATTTTAATCTATTGCACATTTAATCAACTACAATCGCATTTATTTTATAAATGTTTCACATTACCCGTCATCTCTCTTGTTATACCAAACAACATTCAAGAAGGTTAAAATCAATATTTTTGTTTTCAAAAGGCAACAACACGTCAGCATTAAATTATTAATTCAATTAAATATTTAATACATAATGTATACAATATGCAACTGTAAATGTATAGTTGATTATTTGAATGTAATAAATAATAATTCTAAGTATCAACATTTAAAAAGAAAATATATTTTATTATATGTGTCACTTGATTGATTGATGACAACTAATTCAATTTATTTCCTGAGTATCATATTTATAAATAAAAAATATATTTTTGGCGTTTATCTTTAATTCTTGAGAAGTATAATATGATCAAATTATTCAAATTATATTATAACAAGAATACTTTTTCTTTATTTTTATTATTATTTTTTTTTTCAAGCGAATAAACCATTTCAAATTATGGTTTATATTTTATATAGTCTACCTTTGAATTATTTATGCTTTTTAAAAAATTAATATATATACAGTTTTAAACAAATTTACTTTGTATTTTTGTCTTTAATATTATTTCCCTTCATATTCAAATTATGATATTGCTAAAACACATTATGATAATAATGATTACGCTATCATTGTAACTTGTCATATTTACTTTTACCTGTCTGTCACTAATTTTTTACTCACCAAATATTATTTAAAAATGTTAAAAATGTTAATAATGTTTATAAATAGTTATTATTTTATAAATTCAAATACTAAATACTGTATAAACAAACAAATATCCGTTTTTCAACCCACGAAATTTGAATTAGAAAATTACTTACAACGCTTATAAATAAATAGATAGTTATATCATAGTTTATTCAATCATTACTATTATAGTATTATATTGATTGTAAGCGTCAATATAATTTATTTTAATGTAAAATTTAATAAGACGTCACCTATTGAAAATTTTAATAATTTCAATAACGAATAAGTTGATACTTAATAATAATTCTATATTAACTTAAACATTTTAAGAACTATAATGAACTATGAATAACAATAGACCATCTATCGCTTATAACTTATATATATAAAAGTTACATTATATTATAATTATTATTATTGAGATACTTGGGATCTAAAACAAGGTACCAATTTATTATTTAAAACTGTCAAATTATTATTTTAACAACAGAGAATTCGCTTAGAAACAATGTAACCTAGTTTATTGATTAATTTTTGGAGGATTTATATCTGCAAACAGTGAAAATTGTAAACTAGTGAAATATTCCCGGAAGGCGCTACAATATAGGAAATGTTTTCGTCCGTGAACTGATCCCCTTATTTCTAAAAACATAAGCTCACATTTAATGACCATGTGAATTCCATCCATATTTTATTACATGCATTAATTTGAAATGAATAGGGCTATCATTATTAATTTATATTAAGTGACAATGAAATAATGTTGCCATAAAGTTTGACAATTAATTATCTTGACGTTCCTCGTGTTTATTTTGATAATATAATGTGTTATATGACTTTTATTTTAACATTTATTGTTCATTTTATTGATACATTTATGATTTTTTTTTTTTTTTTTAGATTAGTAAACAGTTTATAATACTTTGTATTTCGCATAACCAACAATCAATTAAAATCGATTATTTATATATCTATAAGATAAAGTCACTATATAATATATAGGCTAATGAGGGCATTAAATTAAACCGAGCATTAAACTGAATTGTCAAATGTATTTTTATTTTTTATTTTTGAAGTTATCCATAGATGACACTTTATTCCATATATTATTATCATTTTAATTTTAATTGTGTGTGGGGTTTAATTTGTTTAATATCTGAACTCTTGATAAATACTGATTCTACTCGTATTATTATAACAGTATCTGTTTTTATAACTAAATATCATTAAAATAAATCATAAATAATAAAAACTTATTTAATAATTATATATTCATCGTAATGGTTAAAAAAAACACGATACATTTTTCTCAAGGTGTATAGAAATTTGTATTTTAAAAGCTAAATTTTTATTGTATTAAAATATGGATTAATATGATTATACCTTTATTCGGGGCACTGTCATCTTATTTAATCTGTCCAAAGGGTGCATTATTATAGCCGTATTGTCCGTAGTCAGTCTGTTTAGGTAAACAAAACAACCCTTTTAAAACCACTGTTATACGTTCGTAGCTGCTCCCATTTCCTCGTCATCTATTTGACGGTTTAAGTAATTACAACTACCCGTTGCCGCAAAACGCATTATGAAGAGTTAAAACTACTTTCATCGCCATAGAGAACATTATCAAAAATTAAAAAAAAAAACACCGCAATCATTTTTCGGTTTTAATTTGATGGTGATCATATTTAAGTTTTTTATGTGTTCCCTCCACTGTCTGTCTATATAGAACAACGAAGGAGCTTTGTTCCTATTAAACTTCACTTATCATCATTGAAATTATATAGTACCTACCCATTTCTGGCAGCATATACAACACATGATCACGGGCCCTCTGTAATAAAAATAACGACCACACCTTGTCACAAGAGCTGTTCGTAAATACATTTAATATATTTTGAAGTGATGTCTTGATTGGTTTCCATCAGTAAAATTATATTGCGTGGGCACGTATATAGTTAAGTCTATAAGTCAACGTGGTATACCACTGCAACCACGCTTTTACGTCAAGTGTATAGTCAGGAAATAATACCATCTTGTATGTGTAGACTAAAATGTTCAATGTAAACCTATTGACGAAACACTTAAATATTAAAATCCGACTAAATTGATCGAGCTATAATTAATGAAGTAAAATTATTACCATTCCTAGAATTCTCAAATTATTAGAAGCGGTAAACAATAATCGTTTTTTTGTGATGAGTGATATTTAAGAGAAAAAATATCTGAAGTTTGAACGTTTTATTATATAAAAGTATTTGTTATCATTTTGTTATATATTCTTAACTATGTTATTCACAGTATTATTGAATTATTTTCTTACAACAAACTAAATAAATGTAACTAATTGATTATTTTATTTAAAGAGTTTCTGATGAATGTTTTATACATTAGATTATTCACTCTAAAATACAAAACACATACAAAACTTATTAAACTCATTGATATAATAATATGTATAATTAAATAATATTTCAATAAATATTAATGTGTACAAATAATTGTTAGACATAATACAAAACGTTTGATATGGATTATATAAATAAGTATATACGCACAATAAAAAGGTACCCATATTCAAATTTCAAAGTATTATAGAGAGGTCAATTATTTGGCGTACAACCTATACAGGACATACTCTTCGTAGCTCACGAACTAGTTTGTTATTTTTCTCATTATTTACACCGACTTGACAACGAACGAATTGTGTCCGACCGTTGAATGTCACTGCTATAATAATACACACCCTTGGCATACAACAGATATCGATATGACTCAGCCAGGCGTGGTGTAGGGACAGACATCAAACCACGATGTATACAATACAAGGTTTCAGGTTTCCAAATTTTGGGTCGCTTTCGGTCAGCTCGCAGTGAGAACGGGCTTTAGCTTTGTTTTATACGTATATAATATATGTGTACCCCCTGTATGTGTGTTTTAGTTAAGAGGACGCTGTGATGAATCAGAGTGTAGAGCAAGGCACGTGGCGAATCATTATTGAAAATGGACTCCTGTAGGTTGTATTAAGTTCGCACTAATACATCTGCGCTAGACGAAATCGTGGTTTGGCAAACCGGCAGTATCCAAGTACTCCTTTGAAGAACAGTTAATGAATATATTTTCCTTTGAAGTTGATCATTTTCTTAGGGGAGTTGATATCGAGTTATTCTCCGGAACTTTGCGTAAAACAGCTAGGGAGAGGGACAAGTGGAGAAAAAAAGTAATAATAATAATAATAAAAATGCCAAAACAAACGACGGCTGAACTGGAAACATGATAATTAAAACGGCCACCACCGTTACCGTCGAATGCAAATACTGTTGATTAAATACTGTGACGTCCCTGAATAATAATTACGTACGATGAATTTTTATATAATTTCGTCACGCCGAATTTTATTTTATTTCATTATGAACACTGGATAAATAACAAGGGGTTCATGGTAAAAAAAAATAATGAAGACGTGCGTGATTTCCGTAATCGTGATGAGTTTGAAACCCAGGTTTTCTGTAAACAAGAAATTTTAGTTAAATTCGAGGTACTCTTAAGTCACGTCATGACTTCATCACTTTTAAGTTTATATTGTAAGAAGACAAGAGAACGAATTGAAAAATGAAATATCAAATGATGATTTTGACCGAGTTTATTATAAAGGTGAAATTTTCGATTTATTGAAATTCATATAAAATAGGTACGAGTACATTTATATTTGCATACATTTAAATTGTATTTTTATAAGTATACGAAAAACATGCAAAAAGATGTATGAATACCAATAATTATCTGCAGATATTTTTAATTGGATTTTGATTCAAATTATATTTTTGAATATTATGTTTTAAGTTATTATCAGTATTATTTTGTGTGGTTTTGAATTTAAAGTTGACAACAGATAATGTCGATAATGATGATGTCAGTTAAGTCTATAGCATTATATATACATAGCTACATAACTATTTACATAATTTTTTTTCTTTTGGTTGTTGCTGATATATTTTATAATTTGTAATTAAATAACCAGAAAATATAATACATCGTAAATTGTATACTGTAATAAATAAAATAGTATTTTTAAGTCGTATTTTATAATTATTATAATAATAATAATGTTTTTTTTTTTTTTTTTTTAAATTAGAAGTTTGTATAATGAGCTTGTTTAAAAAGTGAAATAATAATATGTCAAAGTTATTCATAACTTTGAACTATTAAATAGATATATTATCTTTAAGCAATTTTGACATTGTTATTTTGCTATTGCCTATGTGAATGATGTGAGACGAGTATTTAATAAAACAAAATGATGAATACTTCCAAGAAATATAATACAAAATACTGAATTGAATACATTTTTTGGTTACAAAGAGCTATTTATTTTTTATACGAATCCTTAAAACATTTTTTAATTTACCTGAACCCTTTGATTCATCCCTCTTTTCATTGTTTGACTCATCAATAGAATATAATATGTATAGTACCCAAACTTTAAAATTATACTTATTTTACAAGTTTAATTTTAAATTGATTAACTTTGAGTATTTTTAATTAAAATAAAATACATAATACGAAAAAAAGTGTTTGGTATCATAATGGATTTGTTAGATTTAAATCGTTTTATATTGCATACGCATCTGTTAAACCTTTTAAGGTTTATATAATCTATTTTCCTATAATATTTATTAATTTATTTTTATGAGGTAAGTACATTGAATAATGAGTTACAAAACTTAAATTAGGTATTATAAAATTATATTTTTAAAACACCATATTTTTTTTTAATACAACTATAAATCAATTCAGAGCATCATAACTAATCTTACTTAAGACTAACAAAGATTTTATTAAATCTCAAAGTATGTTTGACGTTTTTTTTCACTTAAGTATTTCATAGGTACAGATATAATAAAAACAATAAACGTGTACAATGTACGCATGTTAAATAGTCTTCTGTACCAAAATATATTTTGTAAGTTCAAATTATTATTTCCAGAAAACATTGAAAATCAAATTGTTGTGTAAGGCTTATACAGCGTAAAATTATAATATAATACCTACATGTTTTTTTTTTTTTTTTTTTAATTAAAATTACACTAATAAATTGCTAGGTATATATTTAGTAGCATGACTGCGGTGAAAAAACTAAATTAAACTTTTAAATTATTTTAAATTTTAATTCATTGTTATTAAATATTTACATTGAGAGCAATTCATTTTTTATTCGTCAGTATAAAAACTAATACTCACGTTTATTTTCAAAGCTTTTCTTTTATATTTTTTGGACATTTAATTCTTTTGGAAGAGGAAAATATTTATTTTCATTCATTTTTACATTGAAATAAATAAATAATATCTTTTATTATAATATTTTATTGCAATACTATAGTAAAAACGTTAGTAATGTAACATTTCAAAATTGATCATTTAAAATATATCAGGTTTGTACTATTATATTAAACAATTACATTTATTCTAAAGGGTATATTATTAATTTATTAATTTTCTAAACTAAAACCGCTTCAGAAGTGTCAATTATGAGAATTTTACTTTGATTTAGGATTTTATTAAATAATAATAACTGTACAGTGAATTTCAACTGTCATTGTAAAATTAAATATATTAGTTGGGCTTACATAAATAAGTAATATTGAAAAATATGTATAAAATAAAGAAACAATAAACCGTATATAAAAAATAGTAAAATTAGACATGTTTTTATAAAATCAACTGACAATGTTATGAATTCATGATCAATAATATTTAGTATTCTTAATTCTATAAATTTAGATTATGCGCCTGTTGAACGAGAAACATTAAAAATTCATTCAAACTATAAATTAATTAAAAGAAATTGTACTTATACATATTTTACACATATTAAATAGAATAATAAAAAAACACTAAGAACTAAAAAAAAACTATATGTCAAGAGCGTGATTTAAAAACAATAATATTTGAACTTTGTTAATTTATATTATTTTAATGAAAAAAATAATGATGATAATTCCAAAAGATTCAAAACGTCATACATCAAAACTCAAAAGTGATGTTTTAAAATTTTAATATTAAATTACACTAATATTAAATATTTTGTAAAAAAAAATTAAAAAATACTATGAAAAAAATAGATAACCATTACTGCTATCGTTGCATATTAATTGTATATAGTTGCACAATGTTATTTTATCGTAATTATTTTTGTATATTTTAAACGCTATTGTTTATTTATTTAATATTTTAATTCGTGTTAAAGAAAAAAAAATTAAAAGTAGTTGATAAAGTAATTTTGATTTGCGACGTATATTTAAACTTTATAAAGTAAACATAATATCCATTATGAACGTTTAGCTTATCTTTACAATTTATTTTCTTAGATTAGGAAAAATAATAAAATTTGTCAAAACTATTTTTTATCATAAATAATTGTTTTTTTTTTTTTTTAAATAATGTCAGTAACATAATATCTTCATATTATATTATTATATTATATTGTACATCATACAGTAATCCAAAAAATAACTCCTGTATAATAATGTTTTATATTTATAAATTTAAAAGTAAAATGAAAACATTTTAGAATACATTTGTCCAATTTATTTCGAGAAGTTCAATGTATACATTTTTATATGTAACTATTTTCGTGTTCACAATTCAATTTAATTTTAAAAATACCTTTAATAGTTAATGTCCTATCAGAACTTTTTTAACTCAAACATATTTGATTTCAGTTTGTATTCGATTTTATACATACTTTCCAAAAAACCTTCTTATTTTTCTAGCAAATGTTTTCATGTTTTTGAACTTACAATACGTGGTTTTCCTTACTTAAATTTCTCACCTGGACATAGCTGTACTTTACTTGCGTGTAAACGACTACCAACACGCCATAATGTCGTATAGATATCTCTAGTCTAACATTTGCCATATTTTTTGGTAAATTGAATAAAACTGTCAGTTTGAATTTGAATTTCAACAGTTCATAATCGGTATTTAACGTATCCATTATTATTATTATTTCTGTGTAAAGTTTCAACAATTGTCACGCGACACAAGTTTATACTCTTACAGTACTTACAATTAAAATCATTTATATAATGTACAAAAACGTATTATTATTTTACAAAATATTATATTTTTGTTTTTTTTTTACTATTAGGGTATGAATTGGCAATTGTTGACTTAACATCAAACATTATACATTTTTTATTTCAGTATACATGGTCAAACATTTTAATACAATTAACTTGTAACATGTAAGTTACATTATATTATATAATGTTCAAATACAACACGAGTACTACTAATCTAATAATTGTTGAGGGGTTGAATAATTAAATCAATGGTAGTATACAGAGTATAATTAAAAAATTAATTATCAATTGTTTTGAAAACATTTTTTTTTTTTTTTAATGTGTTTTTAATAGAAAATATAACTATTTTAGGTACCTATCCATAAAATATTTTAATATGTTTATTTACATTTTGAGAGGAACAATAAATGTATTGATTAGGTTTAAAATTCTGAAAGCTCATTGCAATTTTCAGGTAGTTTAATTTAGTTAGCAAGAGCAATTGCAAAGAATTAAAAATTTCCCTTACTTTTTCAAGTAACCGTGAAAATTTAAAAAAAAAGTATTAAATACACAAAACCTGATTTTTACAAAATTTAAATTATTTAATTTTAACAACAAATGTTTAACTATCTCATTAATATTATAATTTATTATATTTAAATATGTACCTACAATAAATTATAGTGTAGTATTTTTTTTAAATTATTATATTTTGCATGTATTTAGTAAATGTATCATACTATTCATACTAGACAAATTGCCTTTAAAATATAATTTTGAATACTTAAATTTTTGTTTATGATCTGGTTACGATTAATTTAATAATATAGTTATGTAAATATGTCATAATGTTCTCAAATAAGTTAATAGAATTTATTTTATTTCTAAAAAAACATTCGATAAAATTTAAATTTATTGAGTTTCAGCCAACTTTTTCACCAAATAAATTTCGCATTAATAAATTCGTAAGGGTCCTTATGACGGTTTTTTTTTTGTTTTAACTTCCAACACCTTCCGGTCATTAGAATATTACAGGCATCGGAAATCTAATTTCCGGTTACCCGTCCTCGAGCCAAAACCGTCATCAACAAACACACAGACCCACTAGCCCGTTAAAAATAAATAATAACGAATGAAATCGATTATCACGTTTTCACATGTACCTAACCATCATAATAATATAATATATAATTTGGTCACTACAATAATTATTATGTTCAATAATACCACAGTCCACACTTCGCCGAATCGTTGCATTGTCCTCTCCACTGGACCGCGCGGACGACCAGGAACACGTTATCGCTCAATTTTACTGAAAAATATTGCATGTTCGGTGGCTCCAGCATTGGCGGGCGGGCAGAGAACACAATTTTTATTACGATCACGATTTCCATCGCCGAGTGCGTGCGGATGTGCAATGGTAATTTATGCGTATCCCTGCACCGGGTCGGTGGTAGCCATAGAAAGAGGGTGCGCGTTGATGTCCGATTTATCGCGATCCAAAGGAATACGAATATTAAAAACCAAAAGGGACGCGAGTGTTATCAGGCTCACCTCCGAGTCCGCGGAATCCTATATTATATACCTACCTATACCGAGGTAGAATCGCCACTGCAGTCTCCGTGGTTTATGCGGCGTAATAATAATGATACACGTTCTCGGGAGACCTACTGGTAAATCCCGTCCGGTCGGGCGGTAATGGTGGCGGTGGTGGTGGTGGTGATATCGGTGGAGGTATGGTATAGCGACTGGCCAGTTGTTGTGGACCGCGTTGTGTTAATGGCTCGGAATAACACTGATAACGACGAGGATCATCTCCTACTCGTCCTGTCCGCCCTTCCTGTTGCCTACAAATTACCCCACGGCCGAAACAGAGGTCGAGACTGCTGGGCCGTTGAGAATTCCCAAGAGTCGCGTCGCCTACTGAGCGCAATAATAGCGGCGCGAATGCATGTGGCCGATCTTTTGTCCGGGCACACGCGTATAGACGTTTTTGGATTTCCCACGTGTCCGATATTAAGTTTATAGTACTATGACCGCAAAGAATGCTTTAAAACGACAATCGAACACTGTATTCTCGTTTTAATAATTCGATTAGAAATTTTATTCAGTCCATTCGAACACGCGTTCAATTTATATACATGAACCAAACTACGGTTACCGACCGAAAACCACACAGCGCTCTTTGTCGTATTTTCAAAAAAAGTAATGTTTTAAAACTGGCTTCGTTTAAATTTGTTTTATTATTATTAGCGCTAAATGTTATGACCAACAATAATAATTGTGAATTGTCCTAGTCTGATATTATTATTTAATAATTTATTGCTTAATTTTTATTTTTAATTTTCAATATCATTATTATATCATTATAATATCGTTTTATTTAGATTACATATATTTTCGTTACACCGAAAAAGATAATTTTGTCTCATTTTATATTATGATTATTATTAGTGTTAGGTAACTATAACTGTAATATTATAATCATCTATTTTTAGTATGATGATTCTAAGAATTAAATATTACCTGTAATCGTTATCAATTAAATTTAAATCGTTTCGGTATCGGTTATTCACAAATCTATATAATAGTTTTCTATAAACACAACCTAATACTGTTGGTTCATAAAACATAATATTTTGTCCGTGTAATTCATATTCCATTTGAATACTTGTGTCTCATTATAATATTTATTGTTATAATCATAATATAATAATTTTTTAAAATATTTTCTGTATCTTTCATTTTAAAACTGGAAATTTGTATAGGCACCCACATAAAAATTAAATTAAAAATTAGTATTTGATTCTATTTTAAATTAAGAAACTAAGAAATAGTTCACTTAATTTTATATTATATATATATTGTATAATGTATATAACAAAAGCTAAAAAAAAGAATAAGTATTCGCTGTAAATACTTGAACATTGATAGTTTTGTGAATTAAATTAGGTTCCATAGTAACTAAATTTTATATGATAAATAACTAAATTTACATGAGACTTTGTGATTATACAGACCAATGAAGTTCTAAAAACAAAAAACCTAATGAAGTATTTCAAAGATCCTTTATCAAATTATCTGTGCTCAAAGAGACCAGTAAAAGTTTAAGTTTAGCGTTTCTTTATACCGTTGTATGAAAATGACAACCTTGTTTCTATATAATATAAAAAACATTTTTTTTTTTATATATTTCTATAAAACAACAAATATTATGTAAATCAAAAAATATTTTAAAGTACTATTTTTACTAAAACTTGCTTAGATATGTATAAGTTCAACAATAACGGTTTACGGATGAGAGATAAGACAATTTGTATTGTATTATAATGTACCTACCTATTTACTATTTTACAAATAAGTTTTAAATATATTGAATCTTAAGCTTGAATGTACACTATTAACTAATTAACTTAAAAACAAAAATATTTTAGAACAATTATGTTACTGCTTTCTTATTATTATATCAACCAATTAACAACTAACATTAAAAATACATAGTAAAATAAATATTCCTTTTTGAAGAATTCTCCCTAAAATATCTATGTAAAATATTCGTAATTTTTATTACCGATTCTATAGAGTTATAAATAATAACGATAGTCATTAAATTCCTACCGACTGGGGACATCTTAGCAAAAAGGTCATTTTACTTTTATATCATTAAAGGTTAAGAATTCTCGCGGCCTTTGCACATTATAATGGCACTGGGTTAACGGGTTGTCAACGTTTAAAGTAGTATTCCGGTAAAAGGGTGCGGTTTTCCCGTAGAAATTATACCAAAGTTCCTATATATAGACCAAAAAAGTATTGATGGGCTAAGTAAAAGTGGCTAATACGAGTTGGAAAAATGAAGGAAATCAACTTGAAGTTTTTCTCGTAGAGCATATAAAATAATACGAAATTGTGGTTCTGGGATAATGATTGTGCCGGAAAATAAGAAAAATCGCGTGACATTGACCAACGTCACGCTACGAACTTCTTACTTTTTTTTTACAGTTGTTGTAAGAACTTTGTTTATTTTTTTATTGATGGTAGAATTATTATAATATATTATTATTGTACCTATTGAAAATGTATTTTAACCTTTTTAATGAATTATTTTAAGTACCATAAACCGTCAAAAAAATGTATTACAAAAATATTTGAAGTTGATTTTTCCAAATGAAATTTTGTAGTACTTTTAAGTAATACAACTTAATGTATCTTTTAAACCAGATCATATAACAGTAAATTAATCAATTTTTATCATATTTTTAGCCAATAGTTATGAGCTGAATTCGTCAAAAATTATTATTTTTCTCATAATTAATATTATTCGCACAACATACCATATACTAGGTATATTGGTATAGATTTTCTGATATTCGCAAACAAAACATAATGGATCATTGGTTGACTTCAAAGTGACATTAAATGATAGGAAACGTATAAAACGACTGATTTTATGTTATGTATGTTTTGTTTAAACAAAGGAATACTAATTTAAAAGCCTGGGGCTAATTAGATCAAAGACTATATTAATATAGGATGATTAATTAGGAAGGAAATATACATTAATCTATTAGCCAATGTAATAAAATATTCTCATAAAATTGTATGAAAGAAACAGATATTAAATAGTTTCGTTTGGAAAATTACTGCGTGATAAAACAATGGCGCAGTTATTTCAACGTGAATTCCTTTGTCGTATGAAAATTGAAAAATGTATAAAGATTTTTTTCTTGCGTTGTATTTTCTGTTAGGTATAATTTTTCTTTCAAAATCAATTTTTTTTTTTTGTAACATTTATGAAATTTAATTCGAATTATTTATTTTCATAAATTATATTTAGCTGATAAAAATATAATAATATAATGATGCGCATTATATTTTGCAGATAGTCTAAAATGACAACTAAAGTTTGACTCAAAGTAGGTAATTTTAATGATGAAAATTAATAATATATTGAATCAAGCTTAGTGTGAGTAGGTAGGTATGTAATCTGTTTATCATTATACATTATTATTTAAAAAAAAAGTATAGATACAAATTCGATTGAATAGCAATTCATTTACAATTTTAAGACATGCTTGGACGATATATTTTAGATATTAAAATTACACCATTTAAATTATAAAATAATATTTGTTTTTGTATACATTGTATATTTTATTCAAAGTTATATTTACAGAAATAAAATAAAAATAAGCCATTCAGCAAAGTCTTTCATAATGAAATAAAATGTTTACTACTTACTAGGAATTATAATGAAATAATTTTTAAAGTAATATTGTATATTACGTATAATATAGGTTTTTATATATTTTTATTTATAGAAAAATAATACTGAGTAAATGTTTTTTTTTTTTTTAATTTGTCTATACCTTTCAATTCCAGACAAAAAACTTGAAATAAAAACTAATCAAAACTTAAAATTAAATTAATTTGAATTATGCGAAGTTAAGTTACTTATTACTTACCTTTTAATAAAAATCGATTCGTTCACTGGACCAGATATCCTATTATCTTATTTGTTATTCACTATAATTGTACGTTTAAATCTTAAATGTCAAAGTATAAACTGGCACGTGCCTTATTTTGTCGGTAGTATATTTTTAATTATACAAGTTTTTTTCTGAAAATATTTAAAAATGTAATAAGTTGATCGTAATTTAATTTATTAATAACCATTATTTTTTTTTTTTTATCAAAGTATAATAATTATATTATAATACATGCAAATAAAATTGAAACTTATATTATTATAATTCTATATTTTATTTTTCTTAAATGAACCATTGTTATAATTACTCTTCTTTTTCTTACTTGAATAATTAATGACAAAAATAGTACAATAGTATTTTTCAAAAAAGATTAGATGATTCAAAAAATATTTTAAGACTAGGTATAGCAATTTTTGAAGTTAATTTATATAATCGATTTCCGTGATATTACATCCTAACTTAACTTAATAAATTACTTAACTACTTCAATTGTTCTACATTTAATTGGCTTTACTGCAGATAGTGGTCTTAAATATACCTGTACAATGATACGTAATTTCTCGCATGGGCATAATATTTCAAGTAGTTAAATTATTATTCGGTAGCTAGCGTATACCTTCAACACATGTAAATGACTTGTACGTAAAAATAAAAGCTTAATAATAAAAAAAAAAAAAGAAAAGAAAAGAAAAAAGTCCAACTTGGCCACGTAAACGGTTTGGGTATTACGAGCGTTAAATTATTAATTTTCGGTGTTTAAACACGAGTGGAAGGAGGTGAAACTATTCGGGTTTACGCGGGATTATTATTGCACCGGAACCCTCCGAACAATTCCAGGACAAAACGCCACTTTGCATATTTAAAATATCCCGGGCCGTCCGGAGTTATATTAAAACATACCGTGGTATATTCTTAGCATTATTATTATTATTATTATCATCATTATGACTATAACCACCGCCGAGAGTGGGTGGAAAGAGTTTAGGAGGAGAGCGACCGGAGAGGGATGGTTGCATTTTAAAATGTAATCCGTTGTGTGTGTGTGTGTGTTGCCGTCGCTGTTGCTGCCATAACGAGTGGCACACAGGCACCCAACACGACCGACTATGCCATCTCTGTTTCCGGTCCGTCGCCCGTACACTCGTTATCATTTTTTTTTATTGTGATTTCCCCTTTTCACTCGAATTAATATAACGTATATAAATATATATGTATACACATAACTATAGTGGTCTCCAGTCGTGTTTTACCACAAAACTTCCCTCGAAATATTGTTTTTAATGCCACTCTTAATTGTGGTGTGCGTCTTTGTACTTACGTGACTTGAAAAGACGCCAGATGATGTGTCGAAGACGACCAACTAGCCCGTAATACCACGACTTACATCGCTGCTGCAATTGAACATCGTGGGACACGTGTTTTTTCACCGAGATTGGCAACAAAGAATGTATAACACAATAACATTATATTAATAATACCATGGCAGTTATATAATTTAATGTCAACTTTTTTTAGTTTTTTTTTTTTTTTGTAACATAAAAATATTTAATATCTTGTAATCACAAAAAATGTATACGTCAATACGATATGGTATCACATTTTATTTCTTGTGTGTGCATAATTTAATATATATTAGGTATACATCAAATGTATGTCAGAAAATCAGTTTACGAGTAGCGTAATCTATCTGAATACTTAAAATAGATATGTTAAAGGTAGGTCAAAATCAACATATAAAAACTAAACTCAATAAATCTATTTTCCATACACTTTTTTTCGGAAACATTTAAATGATTTAATGCATTTACGGTCGAATAGCGAACGACTATAGTTATGACAGAACAGAATACCAACCACCAACGCTTAATATATGTAAAAAAAAAATTACTCGGTCAGTTGAAAAAAAATCTCAAGAGCATAGTATTTTATTAGTTATATTATTATTATAGGTATTATGTATGCAAAGATTGGTACAGTGTCCTGAAGTAGAACACAGATTTGCTAGTCGAACCGATTGGGTTAGCTCCCTTGAATCATAAAAACAATAAATTGCGCAGTGCAACAGCTATTGTATCTATCGGGTTCGATTTCCTACTATGGACATGTTTTTCGATTGGATTACTGAGTTATTGCAGGGGGTTAATAGAATACAAACGTAGATGTAATGTGGTTATTCACAAATGTCTTGTTCTCTACACCATACATAGGCACCTACATATTTTATATAAAATAATATTACCGTGACGTGTTTTTTACACCCGCCTATAATAAATCGATAGATCATAATATAGCATTCATAGCGTGTAGCTACACGTTAAGTTTACGATATAAAAACAGTAAAATAACGACACTGATTTGTTTTTTTTTTACAGATCATTGAAAATGCCGCCGGCTTTGTACGGACTGTTAGCGGCGTATATGACGTTTGTCGTATTGAAAACACATGCCATTACCATTGAAGAATTGCCGCCAGGTAAGTTTTCGATATTTCTTCGTTTATAGATGTAGATAAATAACCGAGAAAACAAATATAAAGAGAAAACAATAGACACCGCTGTTGTTAGTTGATATCTCGGTAAACCCGTAGGTAATATGGTAATTTACCGTTTCTCGCCGACAGCTTGTCATTAAAAGTTTATTTCCACACGAATGGTGCGTAAAATAAGTAATATTAAAACGCTATTTTTTTGCAATTCGGCGGAAAAAAAAAATAAAAACTTTTGAATTTTGTCGAATATATTTCAAAAACTTACAATATTCTTTTCCAAAAAAAAAAAAAAAAAACTCATAATTTTAGTATTACTTTTGAATTTTGTCCTTGCAACCTCGACAAAAAAGTTATACCACATTTTATTAATATATTTTTGACGTGGAAATTTATTCGCGAAAGAATTACACTACGCGTTGGGTTTTCATAAATTTAAATTTAACGCCTGTTGTAGTTACGCCAACGCCGCGTTTAGTGTATAGTAAAAAGAATTATTGAATCGATATCGTGTGTTATGTATAGGATTAAACGTTGTAGGCGTTGCAGTCGATCTAATACTTAAGAGGTAGGAACTATAAACCAGATAGGATGACGAAGCGTTACTGCCGTCCTACAGAGGATTATCCTAGAAAACGAGGGACGCGGAACGGGAACAAAAATAAAAATGTGATCCTAATCCTTTAAATAATATAATAATCGTGTCTCGAAAGCTCTTCGGGCGCTCTCGGTGAACTTAATACGGTCTGCTACGGGTATAGTAATACCCATTAATGTTTACGGTACGCGTCGTGTTTATTATCGTGTCGGCGACGGTGCTTTTACAGTGGATAGAGAGAAGTGCACCGCGATGACGGTTTTCTTCGGACGAGAAAGAACCGTGTATACTGTGTATAATATCATTACGGAGTCGAACGTTCCTTGACGGGATGGACGACATCCGATAGCATCATAATAATAATATACACGCCAATACACTCTAAGGTGGTTGTACGTATAGCAGCTGAGTTTCGATGTATAGCTGCGGTGCAGTGTCTGTCTAAATCAGACGCCGCCGAGGAGAAAAGAGCGGTGTCGGCGATACGAGTCGGTGTGACGGCAAAGGGTGTGCAGGGGAGGCTGACGGTCCAGGTGGGAGATGTGTTTTACACGCACACCGCGGACAGCCGAGGAAAGTGCGTTTTGTAAGCGAGCGTGTAGCATTTCTTGTCGTCGTGTAACCGGATCGACCGCGGAGGGATTGGATTTCTCGAATGCGCGGGAGTTACCGCTCACCAACAACCGTGTATAATACGCGTGTGTTGTATATACCGCAGTCGTGTCGTAGTTGTTATATATATATATATACACATTATAGAGGGTGGATAGAATAATATTATCGGCGGCGGCAATAGTGTGAGTTTTCTTTGTTCGACAAATCGATCACGCGGCGGCAACGATGTAATATTATGAAACGTTAGCCCGCGAAGAGCCTTCGACTTGTAACGTCGGCTGAATCGTCGTTATAACAGTATTATTATATTATGCAAAACAAACGGTTATTACTGCACGTGTAAACCGCATTTTTATTTACTACGATAGATTATTATTATTATTACGACGATGCGATGATGATAATAATAATAACAACACTGCAGTGTTGGGCACGTTACGACGCACATTTCGCTGTATATGATTCGCAGCAATAGGTTAGGCATAATATCCTATGCTCAGACCGTTGGATTTAATTACCATATAAGTAATTTGGAAGTTATTCGGTTTCTACTTTGGTCCGGTTTTAAAGACAATTGTTAATTCTTGAATTTCGGTTAGCTATTTTGGTAAAAAAAAAAAATATGTTATCGTTAATTATATTTTTAATTATAATTCCATCAAAATTTAAACAAATATTTTTTATTTTTCAAATTAATAGTAAACACGTGTATTGTTAAACGTAATTTATAATATTATGTTTTATTTATTATTGCTTATACTCCTCTATTGCACAATAGATACTAATACTTCATGGTAAAGGGAACAGACATTTTTAAAACGTCAATAGGGAGATATATTTAAGTTTGTCAAAATTAAGCGTCCCTAAAATACAACTGAACATCAGCTTGCATACAGCAGGCATGACTAATTACTATTATAGTACCATACGACATTAGGTAATATTAGTGCTTGAATTGTTGTAAGGGTGCAGTAGGACAGAGTTCCACTGCCTATTTTTTTTTGTATTTTCAGAGCACCCCTACTAATTACATGGCATTAAAACGGGGGATGGTATGTTCGTTTTTATAAAATAAGTTTTGTAACGCATTAATTTTAAAAGTTCTTGAAATTGTATTAAATAAGATGTATTTTAAATTCAACTTGATAAGTCATACAACTTATCTTTATTCTGATGTATAGAACATAACAGCTAAGGAATATAATTATTTTATAATTTTAAAAAAATAGGAATTAATTTTTAAATAAGTGAGCAAATTACTATTGCTCAAAAATATAGAAATTAAATTACTGATAAGTAGTGGTTACTGAATACTATCGGGCCATCGGGGTTTATTTTTCCAAAATTATTATAATACATTGTGTATTTTTGATATAGTTAGATTTCGGTGATAGATCAGTAAATACAATAAATACCGTTGAGCGTGTGACGATGTGCCAATAGACAATAACGACTTTGGCTGTACATTGTTTGTTTAAAAAATGTATTTAGGTACACGTATTGCACAACTGACTGTCTGCAAGCACATACGTATGACTTTTTTTCATACATTTCTGTATCAAATCGATTTTGTTTATAATATTTTCATTTTATTGTAAATATAATCATGAAATGTCTGCAAAATACAAAAATGCACAACAATTCATTGTTGTTGTATATACCTACATATTTTATTACATCAGAACTCTTTGGATTGCAAATATTTCACTTTGAATGTAGGTATGCGTTATTAAAATTGTACACATAAATAACTTTGTCAAATTTAAATGGGTAATATGCTTATGACTTCATGGAAAAATAAATTACATCGAAAAAACATTGTACACATAGTAAATATTGACTCTAACAAAAACTTGTGAAGATGTTTTTTTGGAAAATTTTTGTTTAATTTAAATTGTTCTCTGAATTTATTTTCTGATTTTACATAAGTACATAACGGTTAATTGAAAAATGTGATCGATCTCACTGAAAAGTATAAAATAAAATAATATCACTTTGTAAAAACTTTAAAATAAAATAATGAATAGTATGCATTTAAAAATACTAAAAATATATAATCAACTAATACGTTTTTACAATAATTTTAAATTTAAAGTGAAATGTAAAATGTATTAGTGTTGCATGCCATAATTGTTATTTTTTTTTACCGTAATTACTTATAACTTTTTAGTATAGTTAAACAAGTGCTTTAAAAATAATTGCATGTAACTCTATTGTAAATGACATCCAATTGCCATGTATTTCTCAGGGGTAATTATAGTAATATAGTTTCTTTAAGTGTTCTTTAGTCTACACAATACCTTACGAAAACTAGCAATGCAAAGAGTGGAACAATTAGTTATATTAAATGTAACGAAGTATACAAATTTTATGTTGTATTAATATATATATTGACAAATCTAAAATATAATTAAAATATATTAAGTACATAATATGTACTCAAAACATTAGTTTTAAATAATAGTCACGACTTAAACTATAACTAAAATCTAATATAGGAGGTATATCAAGAACTGCTACTAATCGCCCTGGACAATCTGGCGATTACTTATCATTGCCCATGTTTTTTATAAAAATATTATTATATTATATTATTAAGCAATAACACTATTTTACTGGCAAGGTGTTATAAAACGTGTATCACGTGCCTAGTATCCATGTTATGTCCGTGTTTTAATATTAAAATATTTTAATTTTTCTAAATGTATTTTTATGATAATTAACGTCGTTACTTGAGAGATATTACGAATTTATAAATTGTGTAGAGCAATTGCACGTGAGCAGCGTGAAGTATACGTGTGACATCTGTGTCCGTTGTCTACATAAAAGACAATAAAAACATACGGTGAAGCGTGGTGGTGGTTAGGTTAGATGTGGTAGGGGATTGAAATGTGTTATAAAACTTCTGGTATTGTTTTACCATGATACTTAGAAAAGGTTATCGTGTGATCGGACTAGCAATATGTAAAACGTGTGCGCGTACCTACACCTTTTCGTGTTTTTACCGCCGTACTTGTTCTGCGACGGTGGTTGGCTGAAGGAAGGGCGTTTTGAATAAATTTTTCCTACAACTTTATACATGTATTTTATGATTGCGTCTAAAGGAGCATTTCCTATTTCTTTCGAGCTAGAGAAACGGATATACGTGCCCTTTAAAAGTCACATAAAATTGGCGGGTCCGAAACAGACGCATTGCGTCCCTTTTCCCTCCTATTGACCACGCACTGCATAACTCGACTTGACTTCTTATACATACATAACTGTTATGATTATTATTATTATTATTATATGGTTGCTTTGGTTATACGTGAGAAAAATTATATGGCCTTTGCCAATTTCATATATACTCACACATTTATACACATATACGTATGTATATATATATATGTGCCTAATGTCATTCTACTACAGCAGCAATTCCATTTAAAACGTTCTATCTTTGGGTTGACCAACACGATACGTCCATTTGAATTCAAAAGTCAATGTATTGTACCAAAAAACGATCACAAATGGTGTTGAATATTTTATTTTGAGCCAACAAATATTTTTCATTGCAGATTTTTATTATGAATTATTATGTTACTGCATATATTATTATATCGCCCCACTAGTACCTCTGCGATTGGCAAAGTAAACTATGCGTATAAAGATTTATTTTACTTCAACGTCTTAAACAACATATGTTTAAACAGCTTAATAATATTTTTAGTATATAAACTATGCTCAAAAAAATTACTGAAGACTATTTACAATTAATATTATATTTTTTTTTTATTAAAACGTAGCAACTATTAAAATTTTCTTTGAATATTGAAAGTTTTGTTTAGTGGTACTCATTATATAAACAATATTGTTTATTGGAGTAATTCATAATATTTTTATCAATGTTAAATACATTTTTAAAATGAGTATCAGAAAAGAAAAAAATGTTTCTCGTATAACCTTCTCAATATTTCATAACTATAAGATATCTCTTGTTCATTGAACTATCTAAATATTCATTGTATAATAATGTAATATTATAATACGCGGTAGTATTATTATTATAATTTATAATACTTAACCACCATATATTATTTAATTTATTATTTCATGTAAATTCTAACTATAGTAAGTACCTATCTCATTGGCGAATATGATATAGAATGAATAAGTTTTTTGTAGTATAATTTTTTTTAATAATGTATGCACATTTTTTCTTTATATTTCTATTCTAATATAATAAATATAGTAATGAATTATTACTATTTGTTAAATGTAAATATTTTTTTTTATTAAACTTAAATAGAAACAATCAGGTTTGGTGAAAATCCATCAATATAGGTACTGCATATTATGAACAATTAAATTTGTATTTAGCGAACTAAAATCATAAAATAATATAAGCTTAGTTATTTAACTAGAGTTTATTTATATCGTTAATTATTTTACCATTATCATTAAAATTTATTTGATTGCATTTTTAATGATATTTGTATTTTAATAAGCTTTAATTTTATATAAAACTGTCAGAAAATATTCCTTATATATTTTTTTAGTCTTGCCCGATTACACTTTTGGCATTTTATAAAACTTTTGCATCCCCTAGAGGACAAATAAAAATAACGATAAAAAACCGTTCCCTCTTTCCATGTTTAATGTATTATTCTATGGAATACGCAAATATAAATAAAAACGATATAATAACGTTATTATTTATTAATAGATATATTTTCTTATGTTTCCATTTGGTTTTATGAATTCATATCTAATACAGCAGGGATCCAAATTAAAATTGTATATTCGATAATAATATATTATTATTGAGCATTAATAGTAACAAAATTGCTCTTCGAAAAGTCCATCCAAATTACTATTAGGTATTATACATTTTATTTTAATGATATGAAAATATGAACATAAAACTCTCCGGTAACACGTGGGTTTGATTACTTCTGTATTTGCTACTTATAATGCTCTTTAACGTGTACTATATACACATAACTGATTAATGATTATTAAACAAAATAATATCTATGTGTTTATACCTGATATTAATATGATTTATAATAAGCATTAAGGAAATTCGTATAATTTAAACTAAAGACAACATATTGTCCATATAGCAAGTTATATTGTTATTAACATTAATTAGCTTATACTCGACACTCGTATATTCTAAAACCTCATAAAAAAGTCATAACAATAGAAATAACTTAATGGATATAATTTTACTGTGTAAAAGTATAAGTATAATAAGATCAGCATAAAATAATAATACTATATTTATATTTTTAATTAATACAATTTATAAATTTATAATAAATTTATTCTACTGACGTCAATAATACCAGGAATCGATAAACAAATAATTAATTGTTTAAGTCCTTCTAAAAATATAAGACAATATATAATATAATATTATTATACGGAAATTTAATATATTTTGGAAGATCATTACCTATATTAAAATATTGTTATTTCAATACATTGCGTTCGAAAATAACTGTAACGGATATAAAATTTCATTATCATTATAAATAAATAACATAAAATATATTCATACATTTTGCTGTGTTATATTTGTATGTTTAAAGCTATGAAATAATATTTATGGTTACCTATCTATAAAAGTTAATACTTATCGTAAAATATCTTAATCGGATGAAATAATTTAAATGTATAGTATATTATCAACACATTTTTATAATACTTAAATCTTATATGGTTTAGGGTAAAATGTTAAATATTATATTATAGCTGTTGAATTATAAAAAACCGAATATCGAGAATTATTAAACATTTTAAGACAAATGAAAATTAAAACAGATAGGAGAAAAAGTAAAAAAAAAACATTATACTTCTCGCTTACAAAAAGATTGTTTGAGACACCCTGGATCTGTTAACACAATATGGCGTGGTACACGATTAAATAACATTATGTATATATATACCGATTTTTTTTCATACACCTCACCTTCCCCGTCCGTGAATACAGACCAGTATAAACGTTGCTCTTTGATAGTAAAGTTTAAATATCGTGTTTGCTCTCCTCCCACGAGCATCCGTGGATAATCCATCTTGGAGGGGTTGTTTTAAACAGCTTCCGGCTAGAAGCAAGAAAATAATAATAAACGAACCAGACATGATAGCGCGTACACATAGATATATACACGTATATAACCATGCAGTCGTGTTTAAGGGGAAAGAAGAAAAAGAAGCACGCCGCGTCGCACCGCCGTTTTCTCCCTAACGATGATAACAATATAAATCGAATATAGAGTCGTTATTTCTACGTGGATTTCTTTACACTCCCGTCCCATCCGAACTCTCCGGTGAATGTATATCAGTATACAGGATAAGGAGCAATAACAATCGATCCAGGAAATTATTTCACGAAACTTCGAGGACTTCTGTCCGGGACGCCAGATATGGCGATTGAACAGTGAATACAAAGTGTATACTTTGTTCATATCTCGACTACCATTGACTTTACCTACGTTATGTTTGAGATGTGGTGGGTAGAGGCTACTACGGCGGTGGGGCAATTCAATTTATTGCCGGCGCTTTCCGAAGTCATTTTTATATCCATTTGTCCGGGGAAACGACCACTGTAAATGATCACTTCCAACGTGTATATATTTTTATCATTTTGCTATTATCTCCCTCTTTCACCGCTACCGCCATGTAACCGGTCATCGTCGTAGGCTTGGAACCCAAATATTTAACGACGCCCAGAGTTTTTAATGTCTTTGTCCCGTTTAGTATTCTAAACCAGGCGAACGCGGTTTATGCTCTCTCTTACCCGACCTTCCATTCTTTATCACTACACCCTAAGACGTTTAACTCACACAACATCGTCAAAAATGAGTATAAAAAATATAAAAAGAAGCCCTCATGCACTTTATTTACCATCAACGTTCGCTTAAATACGACCGACATGTACCAGAACCATGTAGGTACCTATTCGATGAAAGTCGTTATCGTAGAGTTCCGATGGAGTCGTATTCCATGAATATCTAAGAACGCTTTAAAATAAACTATTTCTCGTGTTTAAGTATCATATAAAAATTATTAATATCAAAAATTATAGTAACCTCATCTGTATGTATGTAAGGTGATTTGTTTAATTGTTTAGGCTTATTATTTTGAAGTTTTAACTTATTTAAAAAAAATAATTATCTATCTTGTATAACAATATTTTTAAACAATTTCACAATATTATTTATTGAAATAATTTTTAAATTTTTACTTTTTTAAATGACGTCATAGGTGTCCTTTTTAATTTAAAATTCCAAGGAAATATTTTTTTTGGTGTAATTTAATATGAAATTACTGAATTTCAAAGGAATTAGTTATAAGTACCGATGAACAGATTAAAGTGTCACAAAGACAGGTATCACAAAAATTGTATTGTTCCACTGGGTACTCCACTTATCTAAACTTAATAAACTTAAACATAAAAATTAATTGAACACTCATTTAGTATTAAATTTTTATATATGATAAATCGTAATTCTCTAAGCAATATTATGATTAGAAATATGAAATGAAAAATATATATTGTCATTCAAAAATTTAAAAAAGTTATTACAATATAAATTTTTCTTTTAAAAATATTTTTTTTTGCCAAAAATTATGTAAAAATAACATATTTAAAAACTTTTAAATTGTATTTAATAGTATAGACACTTATATAGAATAATCTTGTATTTTAAATATTGTTAAATCTAAAAAATGTATAATAAAAATAAATATATTGATATTTTAATTTAATATTATTGACGCATCATCATAAATCTATGTATGGAATTATGGAATAATAAATGTAAAGAATGGTATTTTTGTCTTGGTATTCAAAAAATATATACATAAATAGCATCAAAAAATATTTTAAAATACACTTTATACATACAAAAATATGTACACACTAATATTATAATATTTCTTTTATAGTCTTCCAAAATAATTTGAATGTGTATTTTTAGAATTTTTATGTCGAATATCTCCTTTATTCTTTTTAAACAAAATTCAACTTATTCAAAATGTGTTTGCATGTTTGAGCAAAAGTTGCGAACAACTAAGGGAGGAGATGTAGTGTGTCGATTTTCCAGGTAAATACGTGTTGCCCCTTCCATAAAAGTACGTGCTTGGAAAACATGATGTAGCCTCAACTCAACCCCCAAAACGCAATCCCAATAAATATCTTCGTAATTTTAAACTATAAAGTTTGGTTTTTCCCCGAGTAAAATGATTTATCATGCAATTATTATTTGCCTTTCCTATGTCAGGTCTATAGTTATAACAATATAGTGTTTATTATTCACAAAATATAAAATAAAGTAGATTATTCGATAAAATTAATATTATTTTTATTTAATTTTTTTTATTTTCAAAATATTTTCGTTTGAATATTAAAAAAAAAATACAATAACAATAATAATCATTTAATTTTATGTATATGAATATTTAATTTAAAGACTAAATATTATAACATAACAATGTTGAGTGAGTAATTTAACTTATTTGAGTCCTATCATCCGATCATCGTTAACGTGATAACTAGTTTTAAGTCTCCTTACGTTCAAATCGAATGAAATTAAAATACAATTTTATATAGGTAATAAGTATAATAAGTATATAAAACTTGCGTATCAGATTTTTGTACAAATATAGTATTATAAAACAATTTCTCTTTTTCCCCGCATATAGATATGATTAAAGTAATTTATACACAAAAAAAAATGTTGATTTAATTAAATTACCTTGAACGAATAATAGTATAATTGTTGATACTTTTAACTTGCAGTAAGTGCAACACATCATCTTTATTCTCTCGAAACGATAATTCACTTTTAAGTTGTGGAAGGTACTGTAGACTGATATATTGAAAAATGACTATTACACGTCGCATTAAGGCTACATTCGAAGTCACGCGCCGACGCCCGGGGACGTGCAAAAAAGTTTAAAGAGACATTTTCCGCGTTGTGATTTACTGTAAAAATAGTAGTACGCGCGGTAAAGTGATTTTCTAACGCACACATTTAATTTACTGAGACATCCATCATGCGCATGGTGGAAATATTGTACACGAGTATAGATCTATAATAATATGAAGTGCATTATATGCACAAGTTCATTTGAAACTTTCAAATTTAGTTAATGTCCCGGAAATGTATTTATCTACAGCCTGGTTCCGCGGAGGGCCGGTTATTCCTTGTTAATTTCCTGAACGAGCCCGATGCCGGGGACCCGGCCACTTTGTATTACTAATGCGTTTATCTTGTCGTCGTTTTCGGATTTATTGCCGGTTGACGTTTAGTATCCCGAGTATGTATGTTCGTGTGTAATATTGAGAGAGAAGGGATGGCTGTTTCCCTCATGGTATCGTCTACCACGTGCGCAGGGTTTGTAAGGGTACAACCGTCCGATACCCGACCCCGGGGGATACGCCTCCCCGTAATAATTTCACCCTGTCAAAGTCCCGGGCCAAAAAGAGATCTACACACCCGCCACCGCACCGCCAACCACCCTTGGACATTTTCAGTCTGTGTTATTGTTATTATAAGGGTCATTTTCTTTGAAACGATTTTTTTCTTCCCGGACCTTACGTCCTCCCAGGGTCGTCGGCCAGTATCTTTATTTGTTTCCGAATTCCAAAAGCTACCGCTATACCATGTTTACCGGATATAATAGAGGGACATCAACCCTCAAGCATTTCATGTTTATGTTTATAGATTGTTTTTTTTTTTAATTTGAAAAATTATAATAAGAAAGAAAATAATTTTAATATTCAAACAAAAAATATATATTATGTAGGTATGTCGGAAAAAAAAACTCTTTGAATTTGTATAATATATCGACTAAACATTTTTATAAACAATTGTCTTTCATGTATCGAAGTATAATTTTAAATACAAATTTAACTAGTTTTGAAAATATGTATTTAGTCGTAATACATATTTTTATCTTTAACATAATTTATTTTGGTATAAGTATATGATTCCATGCTTTTTGTTGTTATTCGTTTAAGTCTTTTATAATCCATACATAATGTATATAAAATCTATCTGGACTTTTGACCGTTATTGTTAAGATATTTAAATTTGGTATAGAACTGAAAAAAGATACTCGTAGATTTAAGTGCGTATAAGTGTGTGCGTATTTGAGTGTGAGTGTGTTTGTGGTCTGGTTGAAATCCTTAAATCAGACTAAACAAATGGTCTTTCAGATATTTACGTCGTAAGCTAGCTTTTACCTCGACTGCGTTCGGAATTTGTCATTTCACGAATCTGACCGATTCGTTAGACTTTAATCAAATACATACCAACTAGGCTTACGACTTGTAAATACTTTTGATATAAAATAATGTTATGTGCGTTGTTTAGAAGAATGTATAATATTATGCTTTAAAGTTTAACTTCAAATAATTCACGTTTTTGTTTAATGTTACCTACCTTAGCCTTTTTATATAATATATAAATATGCATAAAAAGTCCAATAGATACTTCACATTCAAATAAATTTAAAATAATAAGAATAAAAAATTGATTTTTAACTTATTATGTTGTTATTATATTTTGGATGGTATTAAACTTTACATAATACTATTATAATTCACACATAAACACATTATTTAATTTTATATTTAATGATTTTTTTTACTATCTAATAATTTTGAATAAGTGCCTATTATGCAGGCAAGAAGAAATGAATTTATGGTAGTATTATAACCTTTTGTATGAGGATTGTTCGCCAAACTAGCAACATATTTGTTATTGATTTGCCATACAACGATAAAAAGGTAGGCAATGGTATTATTAAGTAAAGAGTATACTTGTTCGCTATTTTAAAAATTTTAAATAGTTCTATAAAGTTATTTTTTATGGGAGGAGGGAATGGTTAGCAACATCTAAAATTGTTTTTTATTTAATATCTCTTTGCAACCTGCAAATATACTGTTGAAACAGTTTATGAATAGTCAGTAAAATAAACATAATATATACTAATGTATTTTTTTTATTATTATTATTATTATTTTTTTTTTTTTATGAGCTTAACTACTCAATTATTCAGTTAATTTGGTCAGACAGCACTATGACATTACGTTTTTTTTAATGAGTGAATAATATTTTTTTTTTAATTGTGATTTGTGGTAGTTAACTATGATGCTATAACCCAACTGTCGTTTATGTCAATTGTTCTGATTTCATCAATATTTGTTGAATGACAATCATTTTTATTTTATTTATGGTAATTTTATATTGTATTTTACACGAATTAAATTTTTTAATTAAATCATCGTTTATTATTTCGCTATGTACCTACTATTAAAGGATTTCAACGAAAATAAATTATAAATGATGTGTAGGGTCATACATTTGTTCTGGACTTCTGGTTTTCTGGTTTTCCCCCCTTTTTCCAATACAAAAATATATGACCACATTACAATAATTTCTATAGATTATAAAGTGAATATTTTAAAATAAAAAAATAAAAAAAATTAAACGTTTTGGGAATAAAGTGACTAGGTATAATACTCAACCGTCGATAAATTATCTCCAGTAGAAAAAGCTATCACAGTACTACAATTATTCGTAATAGCCACAAATTCTTTGAAATCGAACATTCGGATATCATTCGAATATTTACCAGAAAAAAAATCTGGATGATAAAAAGTATATTATTATAATATTATGCAGTACCAGCAGTGTATACTATATTAACGTTGTATCTGCCGCAATATAATCGAGTGGAATATTTTATTTCTTACGCCGTTTACGAACACCGAATGCCGAACCTTAGAAATATTATATGAATAAAATACGTGTTCCCCACAAAGGCGATCCCTGTAAATAAGAACACTTATTTATTCGTTACCTTCCGGCAATACCACGCCGTATATTATATCGTGTGTAAAACAAAAAATAAAAAATAAAACCAACTGCGTTTATTTCCGGTTGCACACTTCTCGATGTCAGTCCCGACCGCCGCGCAATCGTACACGACAGAACGGTGTTGGACGAGGCGCGCTAAGCTCGGGTATTTTGTCGTCGTCGTTTCTGCCGAGGCACGTACGTATCGCGACATGCGATAATCGTGTCGCGATCGCTTAAGACTCGCAGAGCGCGTAATAATATTATGCGTTATAATAACAATAATTACATCGATTATTATAATATTAATAGCCGTAAACGTACGTTTGGCGGCACGAAACCGAATTATTATGTAGTAATAATATAAATGCGACCGACGACACAATTAGTCGCGGAAGTAGACGGTTGTTGTACGTTCTCCTCCTATCCCCCGGGGCGGCGGCGGCGGCCGGACGGCGTGGATTAATTTGATTTTAATTACGTTTCTACGGCGGTTCGCGGTCTGGGCGGTTGGTGGGTCTGCAGTGCGCGCGATTTATTAAACGGCCGGCGACGACGCAAACGACCCGTGAAATTCGAGAAAACCCTGTCCGAGATTCTGGAGCCACCCCTTACCTCCCTTCCCACGACCGAATCGTTTCCCGAGTCCTGAGAATACGATCGCCCGGCGTTTCGGCACGATAACTCTTGAACAGTCGCCTGCACAATAATGCTGCACACGGGTTATTTTCTGCAGGGTACAAGACGATTGCCGGTGCAGGGTACCCGATGCGTTATTCGTAATAATAACCCGAAGGTTATACGTGGGGGAGGGTTATTATGATGGGTCGGGGGGGGGGCGTTGTAGGAGACTCGGTTAAGTGTCATTGTGGTGGAGGGGGATGGGAAATACTCGTAATAATACTTTTTCATGTACGACCGCAGTCCGAAACGGGTTAATTTTTTGTTTTTTATTATCTGCAGTTGTTGTTATTCCACGCGGCAATAAATATAAAAGCTCCAGTTAGTTAATGTACTATGTACACTATGTGACTTAACATCATACTCTGAATTATTCAATTATTTAATATCATTATAGAGTTTTATTTTGATATCCACTCGTATAATTTATTTTAATAAAAAACTAATACACATATATAAATAGGAAAAATAATTGATATATTATAAAATAACCCATACCTATAATAATATGTAATCATTTTAAATAGGTAATATTCTTAAATTTTCATTTAAAACATATTTTCCGAAGTGTTGCATACACGCACAGAGTTTAAATATAATTGTTTAAATTTAAGAACTATTATTGGTTTGACCCTGTAAAATTTATTTTGTAAATATATATTACAAATAATTTTTGTCTTTATATTTAAAAGTATTGGCTAGAAACATTTCAATACATTGTATATGTTTGTGTTATGAGTTTATGACTTATGGCCAATATAGTATAATGATGTTTATTGCTAATAGCCAATACGAGGGTTTTGAAAATCGATAAAATTACATTATCCTTTTGATTCCATTCAGTCCCCCGTTAAGATGTTACTTCTATAAGTTGGTTATTCACTTATTTTTGAAAAGTTTCAAAAATAATATCTATCTGATAGTTTACCAATGACATATGAGAAATGAGTCCTAACCACAAAGTTTGTACTTCAAAACTATGTTAAAAGTATATTTGCTATACCTACTAGAATGTAATGAACTCTTTACTTCAGGGATTATAAAAACAATTTTTATTTTACCTGAACTCTCTTAGTTCTTAATTCCGACTACTTTCATGCAGACGTGCATTTCAATAGGCTCAGGGTACTGAAAAAATATGCGTTTGTGAATATTAAACGTTTTAACTTCTATTGAATATTATGTAAATTGAGAGTTAACCGGTGTGAATATGACTCCACTTATACAGTTTAACGGTTAGAAGGCGCCTGGATTATCCACCTCTGTTATAGTATAATAACATTTTTCACATTGCTCTACTAAGTCATTGCATATATGCAGTAAAATGTTTTTTTTTTTTTAAATCGCACGTGTTTGTGTGTATTATTAAAGAATATTTGACTTTTGTCAAGTGAGTTGGATTCAGGAATACAACCTTTTGAAACTTAACTGCCATAACAACGAAGAAAAAACTTAAAAAAAAAAATACTTTTTCCGTCTCATAGTAATATTTTGTATATACTCCGCAGTCAACATTAAATACTTGGAATATTATTTTCATTTTTCATCAACGGTACAAATATTTTAACAAATAATTCATCTAAATATATAATATTATGAACAATAATTTTTCTATACATTAAGAAAGAATATTGACCTTTGTTAATTATTATAAAGTTAAAAGAATAAATAGGGGAATAAAATTGTATTTTTCTGACATTGACAATTGATCATAATAATTATCCACCGTCATATTCGATAATATTATTCCCCTTTAACTGGTGTTTCTTTTTATGAAATAAAACACCCCATTTCTAACAATAATCCCACGCTAATGCACAAAAGTCTATACTTAGTTCCTACTCTCTTTAGGTTATTTGTGACAATTATTCGAAGAGGGGAATCTAACAAAACAACTTATAAATAAAATATAAATGGTATACAAAAATTACTAGAAATAAAATTGAAAGGTCTAAAATTATTACTTTGTTCGTGTATTTTTGATTTTTTTATAATTTTACAAAAAAGTCAAATATTTTATCAGAAATAAATTAGGTTAAAATAATTGTGTTTAAAATCGAACGTCACTGGTCAAATTGCTGTACTATTTAATCAAAAATATAATATAACATTATTTTAGTGAGTATGTCTAAATACATTACTTATTTTTACAGTTTGGTACCAATTATATGTTAAATTTTCTCTAATAGATTATTCAATTGAATTATACACGTCTGTTCTCTAAAGTTCAACTTTATAATCAAACTTCCAGTAGATAATTTACATATATTGTAATTTTAAATCACTTTAAACTTTGCATTTTTAAAATTGGTCTGAGTTTATTGGGTTTTATCAGTAAAAACTATTTTTTTATTTAAAAACTGTATAAATATGAAAGTATTACTTATAGTTAACATTTAAAAAACATTTTATTTAAACACTACAAAAGACATTTAATATTTTTGCATATGCATTTTAATCATAATATATTGCGTAGGTAGTTAAGAATATTCATTAAAAATCAATAGAAACTAATATTTCTTTGTATTTTCAAAATAACGTATAAGGTTTACAAAATTAAATATCAAACGCCGATTTTATCGCACCCTTTTCTTTGGTCCTCATTGGGTTATTATCGAAGCCGCACAACGGTGTGTTGTGCTATAATGTAGAAAACGATTTTATCTTAACGCTCGATCGCCCTTCGCTTTAGCACAGGAGGTGTTCTTTATTTATTTATTTTTTGTATTTTTAAGTCTTCCATCGTTCGTTTGTTATAAAATCTATCCACTTCAAAGATATACAGAAGGGAAATTATAAAATAAACAGAATTGAAAAAAAAAAAATAACCGTCAGAATTAAAATTGAAAAAACAATGACTAGTCGTCGCTACCGTGAGATGAAGATCGCAGACAACTTTTAAGAGCTCCGCTCTTATCTACGACAGATTGAAATTCAAATGTTAAGTAAACTCATAGCGTATATATTATATAGTGAATTTAATTTGAACTTCAACACGAGGATTAGTTAACTTCGTTTCACACACAGCCCGTCTCTTACTGCGTCAGAAACTTATATGATCTTATTCACTCCGAATAACTTTACTTTTAACATAATTGTCGTGCTCTAAGGCGTAACTAATTTCCTTTTTTGTATAATCAAATCGGATTTCTTTCACAGATCTTTGCCAACACGATATCTTTATCGGCCCAATTTGTTTAATTTGTTCGCTGAGAAAACTCATAAATGAAGTGTTTCCAAGCTTGGCGCCAATCGGTGTGCCAATTTCGTTGGCATTATTAAGGCGATTGTGCCCGGCGGTCTTTTGTAATCGGATACGCACGCGGAAAACTTTTGAGAATTACGTTTCCGGGGGAAACCAAAAGTCTTAAAATACTTCTTCTCCGGTAATCTTGCACCGGTGTTATTATGTTCGATAATTATTAGCTCAGAGCTCTACCATTCATTTGAAATATTATATAAAGATTTAGTTGCGTATTTCATTTTGAAACATTTTCTTGTCAATATCTAGTAAATGATATAATCATGATTGTTTATTGTCAAACGTAACATGAAACAAATATTCAGACCCAATAATATTATCGATAGACTTAACCAGCATTTTATTTATCTTCCTATCATACTCGGATATTATAGTTTTGAATATTAATACTCAAATACTATTATAGTTTAATAACTTTTGTACTTTTCACATTGCGTAATGTGTTTTAGAACTGTACAGAATACACAATATATTATTATTATTATTAGGTACGTAAAATCTAAAAATACTTTGAATCATTATAATGTTTAAACATAATTATTTAATTAGGTGTTTAAATATTTTATTTATATAGTATTTAATATATTATTTATAATCTTAACCGTTTTAAAGGGATAATCTTCTTTGAAAATCAATATTATTCAATATGAAGTTGTGATTTAAGTTAATATTTTTTATTATCGCCTTGTAAATGTCTGTTGTCAAATAATCAAATGACTTTATAGAGATCCTACACAATCAGTTTATTGAACTTAATGTGACCGTAACAAACACTACAATTGGCATAGAGTTTGAGGGTAGTTGATCCTGACGGTATAAAATTGGCCGAAAGAGTGAGTGAAAAGAGAAAAGGAAAAAATGAGAAGGTAAATGGACCGTACGGAAATCCGACCGCTCCACTAATTTCACACCATTAAACGTAATTTATCGAACGTTTATCAGACATCCTTTCCAGTGTTTACACCCAATAAAACGATTCGGGAATATTATCGGCGTTTCTTTCTTTGGTTTGTCGAAATTTCTATAGGACCGGTAACCAAATGGACACCAGTTGGATATATTTTTAATGATTTGATAAGTATTATTATAAATAATTATAATTTATATATTAATTGTTCAATAAAATAAATCAATCGATTTTTGATTTTTATTACTAGTTAATAGTATAAAACTGTGATCGTTTTCCATTTACACCTAATATAACACAAATTTAATAACTAACAAGTTTATAGACATTTTCATAACTATCGAGCAACTCACCTTGCATCTTAGGTACGTAGATGTAGTCTAGTGAAGGCATTTTATTTACACGACAATTGTTGCGTTTAAAAAAACTATTCTCAGCATAAATTATTCATCTGAAATAAACACGCTTCTTATTAAAATTAGTGGTATATACTATGTATAAATATAATTATTGATTTTAAGAAACTGTTTTTAATCTACATAAGTGTTGAATGTGCAATTGTTTTTTTAACATTCTCAAGAAAACTTATCAACAAAACATTAATATAATAATATGTGATTTTGAAACTAAATAGCTCCTTTACTTATTGGTCTAAATTGTATAAATTAAGATTAGTTTGTAAAATTATAATTGATTTAAATTTATATGAATATATGATAAATTATATTATTAAGTTTCTATCAAGACCTAGTAGTGACCTTGTACACAAAATATGAAATATTAAGGTGATATTGTATATTGCAAAAAAAATGTATAGTAATAATTGCAGATTTAAATACCAGTTTGAGCAAGTTCTTTAACTATTTACATACCTGTAGTACTCAGTTATTCACACTCGTAAATCTATTCATACCTAATAAATAATCTTACTAAATGACAGGCAATTATAAATATATTTCTTATAAGATTTACTTTTATATTGTTATTTTATCAGTACCATTTCCTATATTTTAATTTATTTATATTAATTATTGTTATAGGTTATTGTAATACAATAACAATCATCATATAACTTTTAATTTAATATCTATACATAAAAACAATACAACATGAAATGTATGTTGTGATTTAATGTTTAATTGTATGATGTACTTTTAATACATATTAGTATGGCGTTGTTGAAAAGATTAATAATTTTTTTTAATTAGAATTTTAGGATTTTAACATAGTAATTCATTATTTACTATCATTTGTATAAAATGACTCAAAGTTATTTTCATTTAAGCTGTGTATTGAAATTCGTATCGAAGATATAATATGCATAAATATAAAATATATAGGTACCTATTATTTAACTATGATAATTTCGATTCAATCGTGTAGACAACATTACAATAATAATGATATAATTTTAAACAAATAGAATGTAATAAATGATAAAATACATTTTTTATTCAGTATAAATTGATCATCTTACAGATCTGTTTTTTATTTTTAGTTCATCTTTTTTTTAATCAATTTTTCCTATTCATCTCCTAGTCAATGCTTAATTTCCTGTCAATGGCAGTCTTTAGACATATGCCAATGTTTGTATGTTATCAAAGATATTATAAAATCCATCAACGCATAACCACATT
This sequence comes from Aphis gossypii, assembly GCF_020184175.1. NCBI lineage: Eukaryota > Metazoa > Arthropoda > Insecta > Hemiptera > Aphididae > Aphis > Aphis gossypii. The sequence goes on from NC_065531.1 coordinate 3,306,888, forward strand.
TTCTACTAAGTAAAAAAATATTTTTGAATGCCAGTTTTTGTTATTTAAAAAAAAAAAAAATCGTTCGAAACAATCAATTGTTGGTAGCATACTCAAATTTATTTTTTAAATATATTCATATATAATACGTATAGTATGTTATGTGAGTATACAATAACTTATAAGGAGATTTTAAATTGAACATATATAGCAATTAATTACGCTTTCCATCTTTGCAATTTAATACAGCTGAGTTCTATATAGCTCATTAAGATTATTATTTTTATTATTATTATTTGAAACATGTTTTTATTATTAATAAATAAAACACGATGATTTAGTCCCGCTTCGTAACCCGGAAGTCTTTTTTTTACCTTTATAAAACACACGTGGTAAATGCAATTGTGACCCGAGAATTTGTTTTCTCGCGCACAACAATGAATAGTGGTCACGTATTCCGGCTGAGGCAAAAAAGGAATAAACTTTTTCTACAATTGAATTCTGTCGCTGCTGGAGAAATATCGCTTTCCAGGGATAATAATTGTGACCGGAAACGAGGTGTATCCCTCTTTTTTTTCCTCGATCAACTATTGCCGAGGGTGTAAGGTTAGATAGATTTTTGTTTTATTTCAAAAAGTGTGAGGATAGCTTATAGCAAGGAATGATAAAGAGTGCAGAGATAAAGTGCTTTTCGGTCGCAGCAAATCTAATTTTCTATCACGTGTTTACGAAATCCAATAAACTCGGCCATCTTCCCTTGCCGTCCTTACCACCAACTCGCCAAGAAGTAGTCGTTAGAGCCCTGCGGATTTCCTCTACGTTGCTACGTGATTCCAGTTGCAACGATTATTTATTAGAACAAATGAGACCCACGGATGAGCTCAATGTTTTCGGGGCAGAACCAAAGACCAATAGGCATTTTTCAAAATTCAAGTGGATATTTGTTTTCCTGGAATCCAATTTCGACAAGACAAAGAATAACTTATCGTATATTCAGATGGAGTAGAGATCTATAAACGCATCGCATTGTTAAAAAAAATAACTATAGTGTTATTTTCTAATGATAGAAATGTAATTTGCGAAATTAAGATTAGATTAAATACAAAACTTTTACCTTAAATTATTTATATATATATTTAATAAATGACTATTCGAATAAAAATGTTAAAATTATAAGATTAATTACTGCAATAATTTAAAGTTTCAAATATAGAACACATATAAACTTTAAAAATTTTAAATTTTACTCTATTCCATATTAGATTATTTATATAAATTAATAACAATAATATGATAAAGATTACCGTTGTAAAATATATAAAATTTTTATTAAATATACTACCAAAAAAAGAGAATTAATAGAATAGATACGATTTACGTAAATATCAAATATTGATAAAATTTCCTAATATTGACCTAGTAGAATAAAGTAATTTTGAACAGTAGGTATATTTTAACATTTATATTTTTTACAATATTAAATATTAACTATTTATAACTATTTAAAGGTCGACTCTAATAATTATTTAAGGAATTGATTGTAATATTTGATAATTAATAAAACTATATCCTCATAATAAATATAATTCAATATTGTAATGATATTGTATAGTTTGAAATTCTATTGTAATCGTTTGAGGTTTAACAACTTTGGACTTTTCTCAATGAGTGAAAAAAAATGTACTTTTTCTTCGATTTTTCTTTTCCTCTAGAAACTCATTAGGAGTAGGGGAAGAAATCTCTGCTTAGGATTTGGAAAGAACGAAGCCAGTCTTAACGAACCGAAATAATTGAACCACACATGGCCCACGTATCCGTATTGAATGCACAGGGGCGCAGAGCTCTAAATTAAATTTCGTTAAGCTCTTTTTTTTCTCTCCTTCTTTTTGCTTTCCTTGTGCCGATTGAACGAATTTACGATACCAAGTAACAATAGACACGCCGGACATAAACCTTAACCGAGTTTATTACGATCTTTTGACCGGAAAACGTGAACATATGGATAAAGCGTCTAGAATAGACCGATAAAAATTACTGTTGCGAAAAAAAGGTCTCCAGCAATATAATTGATATATACTATTCCTTCAGGAATAAGTCTTAAAAAATGCTTGCTTAACATTGTATAGAGTAAAATATAATATGAATGAATAATTTCTAGGCAATTGACTAAATCGAAAAAAATATTATTGTAAGCCATGTGGGTGAACGTATTATTATTGAGTATTAAATTTAAATAAAATATTTATCATCAATCCGAATTTTGAAAATATTAATATTTACAAAAAAATGTTATAATATTTTGAGTTGGACCTAATAATATAGTATTGTATATAAATATAAATTAATATAATAATTAAATATTAATAAAGAATTATACAAAAATACAATATTTTCAGAAAAATTAAAACAACCTACTGTAATCCTAAAATTAAAATAAGTAATTTTAATAGTTATATCAAAAAAACACTTTACTTAACATCGTTATTTAAATACAATAATATATCACTGAATTCAAATCTAAGACATACATAATATTGAACCACTCGACAGTTAATGTATAGTAGAGCGGTACCCTTTTCCCTACATTTTTAAACTGAATTATATAATACATACCTGTCATACTCGTATTATATGAAGATGAAACATTAAGTGGTCTCTAAAAAACTGATATTCAGGGACTGAATAACATAATATTTTTATTAAGTTAAAATAGTTGTTGTATTTGTTATCTTATGGTTTATTTTTAAAATACTCAAATAATTAAAATAAATGCAACAGTATTAATGCAATATACGAGTGGTTCAAGACTTTATTAAAAAAAGTATTTATTAAATTGTTTACATTAAATTAAATTGCCATTGTGATTATTTTCACATTACTAGTTTGTATAAAAACTTAATAAGCCACAGCAATTTAAAACTATGTTATGGTAGTGTATATTTCTAAAACCATTTATATAATTTTTCATTATTAAATTTGCTAAGAATTATATTTTGCACAAAAAAAAAATATATATATATATGTATATAGCAGATAGCTTAATAACAATAAAGCGAAAATGTTATTAGTGAATTACATGGTACACAAAGATATTATTGTATACAGCCATATTTCGTTATTATATTATTAAAAACGTATGATTCATTTCATTAGAAGTAAGATTCGATTGAACATAACGCACCGGACCGTATACATATTGTGTCTGACAAAGGTAACCACATACGCGTCTTGGAGTCATCCGGACATGTATATTATTTTCAAGTAACTCCCTCCCCCACAGCGAACAAATATTGCATTAGGTCGTTTCAGGAAATCGAAATTACGGTCAATATTTGTTCCGGTCTTCAACAAATCCCCTATACTATTTTTTTTTCACTACACAAATAAAATGACAGCAAACCCTGCGATTTGATGATACTAATAACGCGTCACCAGTGAGTGGGTGACTGTTGGTATAGGGGTGGGGATCGCGTAAAATCTTCACAAATATTCTAGAACGTATAATTTGTTTAAACATACTTAGATGTATATATATATATACGTGTGTCATAAATTTAGATATAATAAATTATAAAATCGTAAAACAATTAGAAATATAATATTATAAAACAATATTATATTACTATGTATTTTTAAAGAATAAATCATATTTTATAACATTATTGTTTACAATAGTTGGGCGGGGCTTATCAATGAAGAAAAAAAATCTCGTGTTTGAATCTCTTATTTTATAACATTTAAGTAAGTTTTTATATTTCCAATACCTACTTATTTATTTGGTTTGAGATTTAAAGTAAATAAATACATGTATACATAAATAATTCGTTTTAAACCATATTATATTTTAACATCGAGAAAAATAATAATGTTGTTAAATACATTTGTAAAAATATACTTTTTGTTATTATGAACAATATATTTTTAAATTTAAATATGCCAATTAAACTTGTGTGTCATTTTTATTCTAAAATTTATGTATTCCTAATATTTATTCAATTTTTTCAATTGTTTGAAAATCTTTAACATTTGTTTTGGTATTATTGATCTATTTTATTTCTTTATTACTATTGTATTAATTGATTCAAATTATTTTAAATTTTAAGTCAAATTTAATACCAGGTAAAATATACTAAAAAAATTAGACAAGAATAAAAGTTTATTTAGAACGTTTGATTTAATCCATACAAAAGCATTAAAATATGGTCTTTATATTCATGTTTGAATCTCTCTACCAATTAACATAATGAAACAAAAGTGTTAGGTTTATTAATCCAATTAAAGCACGATACCAATATATATTTACTTGTAAAAAGAAGTAGGTAAATTAAAAGTATTAAAATAACACAGTCCTTACAAGTGACCTATTATTATTTGTGAAAAAAAACTTCCGTGTAAAAAAATTAGAAATGTGCACGTTTGAAATATCATAAAAAAGTAATGAAAGAAAAAAGTATAATACACCTTTGTAAAACTTTGTTTTGTTTCTAAAAAAGTTTGTGGTTATTTTTTATACCACAATTCATAGACACTATTCCCAACAAAAAGCAGCGAATGCTTTGTCAGACTGTATTTTTCCGACCATCACTTAAACTTCTAAAATCCTCATTTTCAAGGGATTTTTTTTTGCCAAATAATCCACGTACATGTGAATGCAGTAAGACCTATACGAAAGTACAAATAGAATATTCCGTTAGTGACGAGGAAAAAATGAATGAAGGAAAGGTAAACTTTGACGTGGGATTACTGACTGTGCAAGGTAGCACAGATCAGATGACTATTTTGGACGCATTTGAAATTGAAATCTCCCGTGGCGGATATCGGAAGTTTGGTTGGGAGATTTAAGAGGCAGTATTAGGCTATATAGTGGGAGGTGTTTTTCGAGAAGTAGGGTCGACTCCTTACTCTAAACCATCGTATGTATTTTTTTTCGTGCGAATAGCTATGTACACACATAATAATAGTCCCCAATGTCTTTACCCTCCATTTAACACAGCTTGGCCATGGAGATACACGATAAACTCATACATATTGCATGCATGGTCACTTGTCACCATACCCAAATGTGTAACCACCATCGTGTAATTTGCAAAAAGTATGAGTAAATTTATCTTTACAGAAAATAAAATAATGTCAATATGTCATAAAATATAACACACCTAATAAGTATAACTGTGTTAACACAGTGACTTGTTTAATATATGAGAATGTGGATTACAAATTTTAAAATATTCTGTATAGATTTAGAACTCAAATGAGGATTTTACTGTTCATTTTTAATATAAACTTTTTTAAAATAGAAGTTATTTTAGATATTATAATATAAATGTACATAATATTATAATATAAATGTTAAGTATTCAAATTGGATCTTAAAAATGATATAAAAAAATTATTTAATTACTGTCAACTTACTCTTAGTCAATACTAATAGAATCTAAAAATAGTTGACCAAATAATATTTTGACAGTATATTAAAATTAAAATTTATTTTTAAATAATAAAAAAATCCATTAGGTTTCTATGAAGTTCGACGTAGTATGTAGGACGTAGGTACAACGATATTTTATACAAAAATAAAAATAAATAAAAATAGTCATAACAAAAAATCAAACATAAATTCAAATATACATTTTTCGTTTCCTATAAATAAATAAATGTACACGTAAACATTCTCGATTAAAATTCCATTTTGGACTCGAACGTCGAATGGGATAGAAAAACGAGATTTTATTACCGATATGTCTGAGCACCCTGCAGAAACATGGCTCCGGTTTATATTGTACAAACAATTTTATATCCGGCTGAAAATCATTCCATTCAACACGCGGGAGTTGCCTTTTGGTTACCCATATCCTCATCAATGTAGGTCAACGGCCGGGATCTATAAAATGTGAGAATGAAGTTTTTCATATATTCACCCATACATACATAATCAAGAATAAGCGGTTGAGCTGACGTCATTATGAACCACTTTAGACAGCTCTTCAAGTTGTCTGGACGGTATAAGGTTCACTCATCATCCTTTGTTTCTCTCGCCGATGCTTTTGAAATTTCTATCTGATGACCTGATATAAGCCAACACGCGAAACCTAATAAAATATTCAGGAATCATACTTGGTCAGGATTTTATGCTATAATTGAAATAATAAGGGAATAAAATGAACAATTATACTCCTAGACTCTAGTACAAAAATATTAAATTATGAGAATTGAACCATTAAAATATTAAATCATTGAAAAATTTTTAATCATAATAATAATCTAAGGAGATTATTTAATGGAATACATTAACTCGAATTAGATAAGTTAAAAACGTTAAGTTAATAAGGAGAAAATATTAACGTAACTAAGTAATACATATATTATAAGAAGATAATATTAATATATTTTTTTTAAATTTTTTACTCGTATGTTTGTTATGTAACTTTAATTTTTATATTTAAATAATAATTAAAATTGTTAATTACCTATTCCATCTTATAGCACACTAAATAATGTGGTTTAGACACATAGATACACACGTTTATGTGCGTTTAATTTATTTTACAATCCAGTCCAATTTTTATAAGTACAGTGTAATTAAAAAAAAATATTAATGCCAATAATTAATAAGTTAGTTTTAGCTACAGTTAGATATTATACGTAAATTTTATTTTAACTTAACATTATTATTTTTCGAATTAATTGAATAATCCGACTTATATTTTGACTAATTACGTTATTAAGTTATTTAGAAAGTTATTGAACTTGTTAAAATTAAAAAATATAAAGTTTTTCAACTAGTTAATGCCCACAATTGATAATATTTTCAATTGATAGAAACGTACATCTTCTACCAAAATTACGTACATAGAGAATAGGCATAACATTACCTATAAATTAGAAAACACAACACGTGGCTCATTGTATAACCAACGCAGCTTGTTCGATTCAGCTTGCTCAGAATCTCAAACTATGTACATAATTTAGTTAGTCGCAGTTTGTTTAGAGATATATTTTATATGTACGTTTATTTTAAAATCTATATATGCGAACGAATCTTAAATTCGTATTGGTAATAATATAGGTCATTTGTACAGGGTGACTTTTTTACTAAGCAACATGGTAAAATGTTTTCTTTGCTTAATTTATTTCTAGTCAAAATAAAATATCTTTTTTTTAAATTTATTTTTTATCGCTATCATATTCTAAGTTTATTTTTGCTTTTTTAAATAAAAACTTACATTTTTTTATTTCATATTCTGAAGTACCTATAATATTTTTTGGGATATTTCGAAGCATTAAAACCGAAATTCGGACAAGTAACTTATTAGTTACCATTATGTATATTTAAAGTTTAGGTGAGCGGAGTATGGGGATATCCTACAACATTTTAATCTACTACTATGTTCATCTAAACTTTAAATACTTATAACTCATTATAACTACTCGTACGAATTTAAATTTTTATAAAATCGAAATACCTACTTCAAAATAAGTATTTAATTATTGTTATTAAATTATTCCAACTGAAAATTAAGTAAAAAAAAAAATTGTTCAAAAATGTTAATAGATTTTTTAGTAATGATTTTTGCTCTATAAAAGAACTACCCAATATTTATTTACTAGGATAAAATAACCCGATGAAATAAAAAAATAAAAAATATTTTATTATAATACAATATACGCTGTCGATGAATGACTGTGTAATAAATAAACCGTGTGTCGTACAATAGAGGCTTGGTTGTTGAAATAGGTACATACATCATAAATCAGTAGTATAATACGTGTACATTTAGCATGTGATGGATATTTTTGATTATAAAATATGTATTACACATGGTACATTTTACAACTAGATAAACACCAAGTATAATAGTACTTGTTAATTGAATAATATGAGTTATTGAAAAATCAAAAAATGTTAATGGAATTTAACTAAAAAGCTGTTTTTCGAAAGATAGAGCTAATGAAATACAAATTAATTGACACCTTACGAAAAACTATTAAGTTTTTCTCGCTTATTTATTAAACAATAAGTTATTGCATGTTTTTATCAAGTAAAAAAAAATATTATAAATGATATGAGACAATAGAAATTTAAAGGTCAAATATTCAATCAGTTTTTATTTGGTCCAATTTAAATAGTCAGTGTTACATTTGAAATATCAAATTTCATTATTTTAGACTGAATTGTCATCATATGGAACCTTTATAATTCCAACGATACAAAATCAACATAAGTGACAAGGTTACATATTTAATAACGTAGTAAATGTCAATATGTATGAAATATGTAATATTTCAATTCGATTTATTTGATTTTATGATTTATGTTGAATTTGGCTCGTTTACAAGAATCCAATCTGGGTAGTTTTATCATTTTTTTTTTTTTTTTTTTGGAAACAGACCAATACTTAACAAAAAGGAGGAGGTGAAAACATCTATTTTTATTTTAAAATGTTTAAAGTCTTTACCTCCCTGTGTTTTTCAATTATAATGAATTATGTCCCTGTGATATATACGACCGACATAAATTATAACAATAATATTATTGGCTACAGAGTTTAATTTTATTCGATTTATGACATGGCTTCAGCCACCAAATCAGAATTTTATTTTTTTCGACTCAATATTATCTTAAAACATTTTTTTTTTTATGATAATATTGATTGAATGAAAAAAATATTAGGATAAATTTGAAAATGAAATCCCAACCCTATTTTGTAAAGTTCGTCCGGAAATGTTTGGTATGACGGAAATCGTTTACAATCCCTTGTTCTGGTTCACCGGCGCGTATTCTATAAACGTTAAACCGTATTACTGATGTGTTCATTTTAAACAATTTCTGTTGCCAAGTCTGTACAATTTTAATTTTAAAATTTTACTCTTAGGTATATAATTCTTCTTCTTATGATAAATAGTTTATTATCTATATATAGCAATAGATAATTATTATCCACTCGTTTATTAGGTACCATTGTATTTTTAAATTTTTATAACTTATAAATCATAAAAAAAGATTCATCGTTAAATCGTTTTATGGAAAACATATAACAATATTAGTTATATCACATTTCTAATTAAAATCAACAAGTATTAAATTAAATTTATAAGACACAAGTATAGATCACTTACTTATAATTTAAGTTATAAACACTATATTATATAGTAAGAATATTATTTGAATAATGTAATTAATTATCTTATGTTGATTCTTAATACATTTAATTGGAATTAAGAATGCAAAATAGGAACAAAATTATTATTAATAGACCTTATTACGTGATTTTAAATTTAAACATAATACAGTTGTAGTAGATGAATGAAAGCAATATTTTAAACTTTCTTAACAGCGTTAGGATTTATAACACAATCCGTACAATATGCCAATTTCTAACAACGGCACATTTACTTTGAACATGGTTTTAATCAGATTAATTGAAGCTCTTTGTATAAAAGTACCATTCTATCTAAATCATTGTCTGAGGTAATTGAATACATTTTCAATGCATTTCTGTCCATTTCCAAGACCATTTGCGGAAACCTAGACAAATCTGCCAGTGGCGTAACACTATAACACCATAATATCTTATTACGGTCAGAATTTTTTTTCCTAAATTGTATTTGCCACCCGTCTATCACACTCTCTTGATGTGTGCTATGGTTCCAGATCGTAAATTTTTGTGCCCCAAGTGTGATGGCGTAAAAACCACTTAGAAGTGGATTTATGTCTTTTTTTATTTTTTAAATGTATATTTATTTTTATTTTCCGTTTTCAACGAGTTCGCGTTAAATAGTTCTACCGCCTCATACGCGTTTGTCGAGTGCGGTCAAAATTAAAACCCCCAAAACTCCAATAATGACTCCAGTCGGATACACGTTTCGGATGTAGATGTACGCTCGCGATCGGAATGCCGTGGTTCGGATATATTATTATTATTATTATTATTACACACTGCAAATGACGTGCCGTGAAATTCCACAAGATTAATGGGCCGACCTGCCCAAAACCGAGGGAGTCGTCTATAGAGCCGTCCGAGGATGTGACGATGAGGTGATACGGGAGGGGGTCTGTGTGCATATGTTCGTGGCACACACACACACACACACACACACACACACACACACACACACGCACACACATACACACACCCACACACATATGGCAAGCACGGAGAGTGTTGCGGTCTCCCTATGGAGCGAAAAGCGGCAGACGATAATTATCACGAGGTTACACGCGCCACGCCACCACTGCCGCCACAAAAGCTGCAAGGTGCGAAACGGACATTTGAATTATTACCGTTACAGGATAAGAGAGTCGGCCGTCGGAGACGTATATGGCGCACATATTATTATATAACATTATGTGACGTATATATATACTATAATACAGTGCAGGATAAACAGTAAAGTTTACGACTGCCGAGTCACCGAGTCACCGCGGGACGTTATTGCGCGCTCTTACTAACGCCGCGCGGAAGGAAAACCAGGCGGAAGAGTTGCCAGGAATACGTTTAATACGTCGAGGAACATAATACTACTGCTGGAAACGATCGTGTAGTTCGGCCATCGATTCCAAAAGTTTTATACGCCTGACAGATAAAACCGTACATATTATTATCGTTGTAGCGGCAGAACAAAAATAAGCGCACTACTCAAAATCCGAGTTGTTCAAATGCAATTTCTAGTAACGATGCATTTATCGGCATCTATACGCAATACTTTATTGTTCATACATACACAAACACACATTGCGGTACAAGTCTACAGAACTTTCCATTTGTTTACAGTGATATTGCTAGATAATAACTGCAACGCGTAATGAATACAGAATAACTTGCAGTTTATGGTTGTTGAACGGGTGGTTTAAAAATCATGTGCTGGTGATTACTACAAATTAGATAATGTAATCTTATGTAATTCACAAAATATTTTCTAAGCGTACCAATATACAGTGAACTCTAATGATATTCACCAGTCATAACCCTAAATATAAAATTCGAGAAAAATAGCCATTTTCAAAATCCATTTCAAAGCACAATTCATGTTACAGACTTTACTACGGGATGAAAGCGACAACAATAACTGTCCCCTTGAACATATTGGGCGCCCATAAGGCGGATAATACATTTAAAATGATTGTGATAAATGATTAGAACCCTGTCCAAGTTATAAAATAACAAGCAATAATCGATAAACTAAAATGTTTTACAATGTTGTTCTGATGGACTAGATACTATTTATTGTTAGCTATAAATAAATGCCAGAGAAATATTTACATACTTGACACTCTCAATAAATTTACAAGTAAATAATAGTTAATGGGTAACTTCTAAAAATGTACTACCTTTCAATAACGGACACTAGATTAAGCATCGCATACAAACACCTGTTGGATAATATTAAATATTAAAATAATATCACTAACAAAAAAAAGTCTCAGTATTGAAAAATCACTGTAATATCGTATTATACAGATACCCCCTACAATGATCGTTATTTAATATTTATATTATATTTAGGTAATGTATACAAATTTAATTTGTATTATATACAGATTTCGATTTTTTCAAGAGATATTCATGAAGTTTATTTGTTGATAGTTATACACTTACTGTTTTTACTTATAAATACTACTAAAACAAATACATTTAAGAAAAGTAAAAAAAAAAAAAATATTCTGTAATTTAATTTTAAAGTTAATATTATTTAGTCATTACACAAGTCTTATATTTAAATAATTCTTTCATATATTAAATTTTAATAATCTTGAACAGAGATTTTTAATTTAATTTTACTATCTTTACTTCAGTTATAACTAAAATTAAATTACATTTTATCTGAACAATTTATTTATGTTTTTCTCTGATTTATAGTGAATTGTTACTCTTTGACAATATTTTAACCAAACAATAAACATTATCTTTTTTTTTATATGGAATATAACTTACGTTTTATTAAATACGTATAAACAATTATAAAGATCGTTAATAATAAATTATAATTTTTATATTGGTACCTGCCCATACTAAAGTCTTACTTTATGCATAAATGTTATTCAAATATGTACCTGATAAATATTTGAGCAAAATTGGACATTTTATTGTCTAAGCGTGTTTAGATAATATATACATTATATTGGTTTTTAAATTCCTCTTATGTTCAATTATACATGTAACAATTAATACAAAAATAATAATATTATTAATTGATAAATATCTCACACTAAACTTAATTGCTTTTCAAACGAATATTAACTCTTTTTCCTATAAATAATTTTAAACAATATTAATATCTCAAAATACCTATGTTTGACGTTTTACTTATTATTTCCATAGTACCTAAAATAGTACTAAACTAAAAGAAACCAAATTATAGATGACATATTAAGTAAATTTAATTATTGTTTAATATTTATTTATTATTTATTTTTCAATCTATGTGTTGTAATATTAATGTTACATAAAAAGTTATTTTTGTGAAAAACAATTTTAAAGAATATTAATTCCTAAAAAGCATTCTAGTGGAAATTCTGTGTCAAAAACAACCCTAAATGTTCTTTCAAAGTCTACAGGGAAATATCTAAGATTATTTTACCTACAGATTAAATATTGCTATAAATGTATAAAAATAAATATAAAAATTTTGATATAGTTGGTAATTAAAATTTCAAATTATAACTTTATTACATAACATAAAATATCTGTTGATATGAACGTACCTATAGATCATTATTTAAAAATATTAATTATTAAAATTACATTGAGACTCATTTATTTATCATAATTTAATTTTAAAAATTATTAGATACTACATTTAAACATATTCAATATTATTATGAATACCCGTGGTTAATCATATTAGCATAGGTACGAATGTATTTCATAAAAATCATAATTTAAATTTACATGAAAACATTAATTTTATCATGTAAACAGTACATTTTTGAAATTAAAGGATAAAGGTAGAATCTCAAAACACGTTCCCTCTTAAGAAAGTTTCAAGAGAAACTCCACTAGACTTTATTCCAAAAATACCTTAAGAACTGTTGAATACTGTAGAATGTACTATAACTACTTACTACCTATTATACTTACAGAATCATTACATGGATTCTTTAGAATTTAAAATTTGAAACTCTTATTTACAACAACTATATCAATTCATGTAACGTGTGCCTATAAAGGATAAACCATTAAAATATTATTTAAACAGCTAGTATACTGTAGACTTAAGAGTATCTATTAACATATCTATATGTTTATAATAAGAACCTTTCTGTGCAGTATAAACATTTTTTTATTCAGATGATTTTAAAAAAAATTCTAAAAAATATTAGTAATTGAAAATATAATTAAAACACTTTTAATTGGTATTATCGAAACTAATGGATTTCTATTTTCTATGAGTTCTTACTGAAACCAGATGTTTCACAAAGTCGTTTGAATCGTTGGTACATCTGTGTCAGATAACACAACTTTAGATTTACAAAACTTTTTTTATGCAATCAACCGTAATTTTCTATCAAAATAAAAACGTATCAGTTTGAAAGGTTTAAGCGAAAATATATTATTATTATTATTATTATTAAAACCAATAAAACTTTGTGATGAACGATTTTAATTGAATTTGCTAGTATTTGATGAAAAATGTCCAAGATAATAATCTATAACGTATAAGTAAGTGACGCTGCCAAAACAAATGAAACTCAAATTATGTTTACCCAGATTAGTATATTAAAAGTATAACGAGTGTTATATAACTAAGTAGAAAATGAATATTATATTCGATAAATAATAATTAATAATAGTCAACAACATCAATCGTCTCTCAATAAGATAGAACTCGAAACGTAGCCGGACATTTAAACCAACACTCTTGTACCAAAATAAGAAAATTTTTAACACACAAACACTACCTCGGTTGTATATCATAGTAGTATATAACCGTGGTAGTAGAGAATATTATTATACTTAAGGCACCCTCTTCGCGGTGCAGCGAGTACAGCGGCGACGGTCCGACCGGTGTCGACGACAAACGATCATTGCCGAACGTTCCTCGTGCCGACGCCACGGCCCGGAGACCGCGTCCGACCCTCGACCATTCGGCGTCCGGTTGCGCTGTCGCAGTCTCGTATCGTCTTTCGCGTATCGTTGCCGTCTTGCCGCCGATTCCAGTCGTCTTATCGTTCGGTCGTGTCACGCGTGTTTTATTGTGCGAGTGCAGTGCGTTTTTGGCGTTTAGCCTGGTGTAAGATCGACGATATAATTTCGTTGATTCTTAGTGCGCGTGAATACGCCGAAAACAATTCAAAGTTGACCTTCCGATGTAGGATTTTTGCACGAAAAAAACTCGCGGTGTGTGCGATTCGAATTTACGCCATTTTATTGCCGATTATTATTGTTGTTGTTTTTTTTCACGAATTCATTAAATTAATTTTTATTTTGGAAAAATAGTAACTCGAAAGTGATAAATACCCTTTCGACGGGGAAAATGCGCAAAAAATGGATGACGACCGTCGTCCGGTTGTTGCTGTTTGCGCTTTTATTCGCCCAACACGGACCGACCGCGACGTCGTGGGCCACCGACGACGCAAACGGTTCTGCCGCCGCGTCGTTGTCGGCGGCTGAACACGAGTCCGTCGTCGACAATTTCTTCGCCGCGTACTTCGAACAGCCCTGTTGCGTCCGTCCGCGGCACGTCAGACACCACAAAAGTGAGTCGTTTATTTTGTATCATTATTGTTAACACGCAGGTGCAAAAATAAAGGTCGTGAAAACGTGGCTAGGTACGGTTAAGCGTATGTTTATTCACACTGTGTGTCGAAAAACATTCAAACTACTCGAGACGAGTCGACGTCGTCTTTGAAACTGCGACTGCTGTTTTGTAATAGGTAGGTATTCTTAAGAAACACATATGGCTTTGTGTGCAGACGTGCAGTGCTCCGATCTCGGACAAAAACCGGTTGTGTCTCCTCTTAATATCGTCGTGTCCAGTTGACTTTGATAATATTGTATAGGGTAATGTTCACCATTCGGAGGGCAAAAAATCTTTTCTTTTTTTTTGTTCCCCTCTCCGTTGCACACATTGCATATTTCGCGATACATACACGGCGAGATAGAAATACTTGTATACGTGTGCTTAAGAAACGCAGTGTGAAGTTTTTCGCCGCCAAATATTATAATAATGTAAACTTGGTCTTATAGTTAATTTTTTTTATTATTTTTCCCAGCGCTGATATGGTAAGGCATATAAAACACTTACTATAAGTTAGGTCTGCAGGAGTTGTAATTGTGTGCTAGTGTAGAATATTTTTATTTAAATTGATGTAAGTGGTACGCATTTATGTTTATTTCGAATGTATCCATCTATAAACCTTAATACGATAGATCGCTCATAAACATATCGTATTACGCGCCGGTAAACTAGGTATACTGTTTGTTTGAGTTATTAAATTATTATTAAATTATTTAATTAAAAAGTAACATTTAACGCAACTGATTAAAAAAAAATTAATTTTGCGTTCTACAATATAATTTAAATTTAATATTATATACCTACGTATAAATCGAGTGGATGCCATTTTTTAATTATTACAAACGATGCAAACTTTTTAAAATTAGTTAATTAATGTTCATCTAAATTAAATACCTTCCTATTTTGTATAATGTATAGGTATACTGAAATAATATGAAATAAATCATTTAATTACAATATCTATGGCCTTTTAAAATAACCATAATATAAATAATAGTGAATTTTTAAAAAATAGTAACCCGTATGTACCTATTAGTTTTTTATTAAAAGATTGTAGTTATTATTTTACAAAATCACTAAAAATGAGTATTGTAATAAACTCTGAGTTAATCGGATTAAAATTATATTTGTTGTGGAGAAAAATGTTTGTACGGGCAGGTGGAGAAATACCTCATAATGACTTAATATAGGTAGTGGGTGGGTGTTCATTTCAAAACCACATGACACAACAAATAACGATGTATATCGCGTTCCTTCTACATAGGTAGTATAATATATATTATACTGGGACATTGCGTTAAAATTCCATAGGTAGTTTTTTCTTTTTAATTTTTTTGTTTTTTAGTATTTTAAACGAAGTTAAGCTTATAATCGCTATAATTTTACTAACAGTATATTTTATTTGAGAACTAAAAATATTATAATTTAGTAAAAATATAACAGGTAAATTACTTTAATCAAAATTTGATCACGATTTAACATAACATATTTTTTTCTAAAAACAGTTTTCAAGGTAACAATACAAATTCCATTTAAAAATTATCATTCTAAAAAGTTTCGGTTGAATTTTTAAATTTTAAATATGATTTATTATTATGAAAAAGTCCAACTAAATTTCACAAATGCCGGTCCAGTCGCAGTAAAGAAAAAAACAGTTATTGATTTAATTCAGTTTATTTATTAGATTACTCGCATAATATATTTTAAATGTATTTAATAAATGTAAAATAAATAAAATACACAATAACACATGTAAATTATACAGGAAAAATTTTATTATTTTATGTAGGTGAACCAGTTTGGTATTAATATTGGATACTGATTACTATATTCGCATTTAATTTATAATCACTTTCTGGGCTAAATTTTATTAATCAAAGTATGGTTATTATTTATCTTTATGAATACTTTTATTGTAAGCGTTATTCTTATTTATAATAATAATAATATTATTTTTTTTTTATAAAAATTCATTGTTAAATTAACATTTTATTAATAGCTCAATTAATAGGTAGACATAATTTGTTGATTATTTAATATTTTAATAATTCACTTACCTATGATATAAGTAATACATATACTAGGTACTTAAATATTACATTCTTTGGTTACGTTAAACTATTTATTCGATGAACTTACAAAATATAAGCATCATTTAATAATGTGGTTTCGACTTAAGAAGATATAATATAGGCATATAGGTATATAATAATATATATAATGCGTATTCTCATATAGTAATATTAAATTATTAATTTTGTAATAAAACCCAAGATAAATTATTTTAATTTAATACTTTTATTAATAATTCTTATATTGGATTAATGACGTATAATTTATATTATCTTTAATCTTCATTAATATATCTTAAGTAGTAGCTTATATTTGAATAGAACTTAAATTTGAATTTTCAATGACTTTTTTTAACCATTAAACATTTTTAAATGATTTTTATCCATAAATGTATAGAATGACATTTGTGTATCTTACGGTCGAGTTGAATAAAGAATTTCTTTTAATCGAACATATTATTATTCGTTTTGCTGTCGTTTTTTTATTCTTGTAACTGCGCCAAAACGCGCCTGACGGTCGATTATTTTCGGTCGTTTTTTCTACTATACACCATCTCCTTTCCCCTTCTTCGGTTGTACCATCCAGGAGCTGTGAATTCTTTGTGTATAGTAAAACAAAACAAAAAAATAAAAAAATAAACCAAAGTACTTTTTATTGTATACAAATACAACCAAAATTCTTCACTTGTACATGCATGTTTTGCTAGTAACTCGTTAATCGCTTGTCAGCAAGAGATGAAGTGCGAAAAATATTTCCCCTTTCTAAAAGAATAGGACACAAACGAGGGGCGTGCCAGGCACTCGTCGAACTCCTATTGTTCCATTTCAAAAATATAACTTAGGGACGGGATGTAGAAAAAAAATCAAAGGGGCCTAGGTGTGAAAAAGTGTTTAAAATACTTAAAAAGAACATGCATTACTAACCGACATTATAATATAATGCTTCATTGCACGACAAGCGTTCAAATACATATATCTACAGATATACTTATTATACTTATTAATTTTTTTTTTTAAATTATCATCCTGTTCATCTATTTTATTTTTATGTATTCGTTTTCGTACACAGTTTTTTATAAAGTTTTATAACCGGTTATTTAAAAATAGTAAATTGATATTATTTAGGTAATTTTTGAATGTGCAATATCTATAGGAAGACGAAAAAAATTTCAATGTTGCCGATCGTAATATTTTTTCAAAATAGATTGAATAATAAAAAATAAATTATATGATAAAAATGAGGTATAAATATATTTATATTACATATATATTACCTATAGACATATTATAGTGAACAGTGATCAACAAGGAATGTTCTATGATGAATCATTTTTGATAGCCATCTATTATTATTATTATTATTATTATTTTTATTTTTATTTTTAACCACAAGTATTTTCTAATAAATCGCATAGACGTGGCGGTGATACTTCGAAACGGATTCTGCTAGAATTATTATTTAATTGTTCGTCGAATTTAATGGAATATAATACTATAGAAATATAGATAGGTACTTTAATGGGTATAATAATAATATTATGAATTATGATAATATATTTTATTTTGATGAAATAACTGGAATGCCAGCTGTGCGTTTGCCTGTTTTCGTAACGCTGACGCTAACATGGTTTTTATTTGCTACACCGTCAAAACTTACTAGCATTTTATACTTGCAGCATTTACCGTATAATATCCGCTTTTCTAATTTGCGAACACGGAAAGTGCATATAACCGTCTTCAGAGAACACACTGTCATCGAGCAGAGACAGACTCGTGTGTGTTTATGGTAATTGGCGTAGTGCTCTGGAGGAGTCAACGCACATATTATACACGTTAATATAATGAATATGCTCGTATTTTACTACCGTCTATCCGTGAACATTCACTGTGTATAATATGCTATATCACAGGACTTGGGGTCGCCCACACGTATATGATATTATCGCTATCGGCCCGACAAAGTATATACATCATTATATATAATATTATAATATATAATTTTAAAAGTATCTATACATATACATTATACATATATATTATCTGTTATTTGTTTACGTACGCCGAATGTGAAGACATTTTTATAGGCGATGGCGGCTATATAATATTGTTATAAAAAGAGAAGGTCGTTCGAATGTTATAGCTTGCTGCAGGTCGGCGTTTATAATATTATATTATTTCTACCGAGAACACGATTAAATGTTATGTGATTTTTTCAATTTTTATAAGTGCATTAAACATAAACCCGGTACGGTTCTTATTTCATTGGTCTCGTAGAGATTTTCTCATGTGAAAAAAAAATTGCATATATTTTTAAATTACGGTTATTTTCAAGCAGCATTCATTAATTCAGTTCTATGTGTTAAACAACTTGAACATGAATACTACATTTTTATATTAACACGGGAACTCGTATTTTGTGTCAGCAATTTTTTATCCTGTGCGCGTATACAAAATAATTACTTACATTTTAAGCTTTTGAATATTTGTGATAATATCATTGAGTGATATTAGAATCACAGTTTTTATGAATAACGATTTTGATACACTTATTTTATTACACTGTATTTGTTCCATAGTCTTTTTTTTCTAATATTTAATTCCTTATTTGTATTTTACGTGATACGAAAATGTTATTGTATAAAAGAAATGTCGATTCTGTAGCCTTATCACTCAATTACTATGAACTGAAGATTTTATTTAATAATATTTTATTTTTTTTTATAAATAAAACGTATTTAATTTTATGTATGTATATATATTTTTTGTAATTCCCGAGGGCAAAATAAAGACTGCTGTGGGTTTAGACCGGTCGTTATTAAATGCCAGACGGTGGATTTCGACTAATTGTTGTTTGTCTACTGATGTCAAGAGGAAAAATATATTATTACGTGGGTACATTGTCTGTTATGTAAATTGTGTATCCAAATTTTGTTTTATCTCATCGGAATACAAAATATGGCAAACTATAATGTATAAGATCTTTCATCAGCCCAATACTAGCATAAATTAAGAAAATAATCTGAAAAATACACTTCATGTGTTAGCTAATTGTTGTCTGTTATCATATTCAAGTTTTTAATATCATACAATCTTAAATCACTGATGTTTGATAAACCTCCTTAGTATTAAGCCATACTTAACTCACCAAATACCTATAGTTACGTTTATGTGCAAAATTGTAATATAATGATAATTTATGATGAATATCGTGTATTTTAGTTAGTGAATTCCTCGAGGGATATTTTACAAATTACGAAATAATTTATTTCTTATTTAGTTGTTTGAGATTATGTATTAAACCTAATCTATATTTATAAAAAAATAATCATGCGTCTAATATTATAGTGGTAGTATTTTAATTTTGGTACGAAATGTATATTATTGTTATTATTATTATTATCAAAACATGTAGACGACCAATTACACAATTATGTTTATGTGTAATTCGATAAAATGTAAATGAGTAAAATGACGAATAATTACTATACATTTGTTGATGACTACGATGAAATATTATGTATCCGTGCACGTTTATTATCGCTTATGATAATCGAGCGTATGCCGCGTATGGCAGTAACACAAGTAATACAGCGCATAATAAATGACACTCGAATTTCTAATTCATTTGTTGGTGTTAATTACCGGTTTCTGATGTCTGAGTTGTACTGTATTTATAATAACATACGTATATATACGGAACACGGCATATTATTATAACAATATATTCTATTGTGATCGACTGTCCAATCAATTATGATTCACAGTTGTTGCTGACGGCTGAAATCACCCCGTCCTTTGCGTGTATGTATAATAATAATATTATGTATATAATGGTCAAACTAAGGCTAATACCCCATAGCTATAGGTCTGCACTGATGGATCCGTGTAACATCTGTTGACAACGAAAAACCTGCCGTTTCCTAAGTCCAGCCATGTCTCGCCGTACGCAACTACAATACGTGTCCGTATAGTAATATATTTTCCCTGAATATAAAGTGCAATTTTTTTCTACTCGAGACCGAACGTATATTTTCTGGTTTTCGTCTTATCTTATGCCGCGTTTTTTTATAGGACATTATGGATAATTAAATCTCTCATAACACGGTAGTCAATCATTTATTACACTTAATATTTTACTTATTGCTTAATTTATGATAATATATTAAAAACTACCTAGGTACTATATATTTTATGACAATAATTTTAATTTGAAATGAAATCAAATTGATTGCGAATAGTTATGGTATATTAGTATACAAGGTATATAACATACTATCGAAACCAAGTATAGCTAAAAATATTCCGGACTCTTCATAGTCATTTTTTTTTTATACATTTTCACTTTAAGTGTATGAATGAACATTGATTGATTAACATTTTTGTCGGTTTTATAATAATATTCTTTGTGATTGTGGTCTTTGTTACACTGTGTATAAGTTATGCGTAACCGGCAAAATGTTTAAAAACGAGTTTCTTTGGTCATTGGTTGACAATAATATTTCAATTAGTAAACACGAAACCATCAAAAGATGGTTTTGGTTTTATTGCTTTATAACTATTACTTATATTCGATTTGTAGAATAAAATTTAAAATTAAGTAGGTATATTATTAGTAAGATGTGTCTGATAGTAAAATTATCCACATACTAAATAACTAGTATTTTTTTTTATTTTTAATCAATATTTTATGTACCGTTTTATAATGTACTAAATAAATATGCTTAATATTTGTTTTTATCGAAAATACACTAAGTAACAATTAATTTTATACCACTGTGTGTCTGTGTACATACAAAACCTCACCTATAACTCAACCTAAAGCTAATATTCGTATTTTTCTTGTTAATATGAGATATTATTATATTATAATAATTATGATGTTAGGATTTCACATAAAAGCATAAATTCTCATCGTCACCTGGCTCTTATTGCAACACGTTTTATTTATTATTTCGGGGCTCGTAGCTGACCCCTACCTACACTTCTATTTTTAAATGAAACACGTGCTTTTCTTTTGAGCCCCTGCAGTTCGGTCAACAAGCATATAATAGAATTATTATCTTCCCACGATCATTTCATTTGTTTGAGTAACATGCACTATATCACCAAGTATAAGTAAATACCTCGGAACACTTATGATGATTATAATAATAACACGAGATTGTGTATTTGACAATCTCGAACGCCATTAATCACAAGAGATAGCTTAAGATAATCGATGGTCGTAACCTCGGGCGGATCTTGTTTAGGCACCTGTCCACGAATTTACTTTGACCGAACGACGAAGTATTAATAGCTCAAAATAAACGAACGTATTGAAACAATATTAGGATTTATTATTTAAATTGAAGCTGAAAATGTGTTAGGTGTTAGGTACAAAACAAATCCTATGTATATACCTCAGTCGAGCACAAACAAATATGTATACTGTACTGTATAGTGTATATTATATATTATGTAAAATGTACTTGTATAATATATTATATTATTATAGGTTCCTACTACTTTATATCCCAAGTCAATGTTCTGTAACCTTCTAATAAAACCGGTTTAACGTCACGCGGGATATATATTATTCTTTTTTGTTTTGTTTAGATAAGTATTATAATGACACAAAAATGTAATTCTACAGTAGTTTATATTATAGTCTACACTATAATATTTATTTATGCGATGTTTTGTCTTAAATAGCTATAACAATTTTTTTGTATAAATACATTTATTTATAACGAAGACAATTAATCAACTAATGTTTAATGTTATTTGAAAAACATTTTTTTTTTTTTTAACTCACAAACAGAAAATAATTTGTTCTTATTATTTTTTATTATTTTGGTAACGAAACTTATTATGTGAGTATTTAAAACCATACAATTTGCACAATTATCTATGCCAATCTTTAACTAATTAAAAATGTTAAGCAATGGGGTTTATTATTAAAATGTTTAACGATTACAATAATGTTGTAAATCTATTATTAAATTGAAGTTATCTTAACGATTTTTTCCGTTTCCTGATTTTTTTATGGCACCCAACTGTCCTTATTAAATACTCATCGATGGATCAGACCTTTTTTACCCCTCTCGAAAAACATATGGGAATAGGGGGTCCCCTAACTGAACAATTGAAATAGGGTTCGCCGTCGTGGTAATTATCGTCTCCACCGCGGACAGATGAAGTTGACGTTTTGCCGACCGTAATTAGAGTGTCGCCATGGTATTTCGTACCTGACCAGAATCCCGAACGACCCCGTCAGCAACGATTCAAATCCCAGTTAATGAATTTGCCCGTCGTCAGTTTTCAATTGATTTGTCTCGTCCATGTCCAATGGAAAATGAGAAAACCTCATTGAAATTAAACGAACTCTGATTTTGTTTTTTCATTTTTTTCATTTTCATTACGCCGACCAATTTATATAAATTTATTTATATTTTTAGATAGTAAACATTAAAAACTAATGTACTATTTGCAAATTAGCATTATTATTTTATTAAATTTTTAAATTTTTAAATTAATCTATTGTTTATCATAAAAATTTTTTGGAGTTATTAACTTTTTACTAAATTTTAACAATAGGAATTACTTATTAAAATACAAATATATCATACATTATCCTTATTGTTTTTAGGTAATTTATTTTATACTCATATGAGTATTTACGAAGGACAATAAAAAAATGACATTTTTAGTCCTTTTGACAACATTTTCTTGTTTATAAGTATTTTTGAGACATTGATACCTACTATATTTTATGAATTGTGATTAATATATTATTTCCGTTTAGAAACTGAAATACTTAAAAAAAAGTACCTATGATATGTATGTGAAAACCTTCATTTTGTTTATTGATACATGTATGTATGTTTAAACATTTTGAACACCTGGCCTTATAAAGTATAACTATAAGGTAATAAGTAATAACATATTATTTCGTTCCTATTTAATAATATAAATACCAATATATAATTTTATGTTATGTCTACTTGTAAAATACGTATTTTGTGTGACGTAGGTATATATTTGTAAATATTTTCAGTTGTTTATGAATAATAAATTAATTTAAGGATTGGACTAAAATTATTGTAATATCTGTTAGGTACCTACATGAAATAATATATTTATATATTTTAAACAGTATAAGACTATATTAAAAGAAAAAACATTCTGTAAATATTTTGTTTCTTATTTGTTTTTACCACATCAGAATTATATGACATTCATTAATTAACTTTAAAACTTCAGTAGTTCATGTTTAGATTACGAAAAACTAAAACTTTTACCCCTTTACGCAACTTTCCGAAATAACTATGTAGGACGTAGGTACCTACTTTATAAAATAGTTTTTGCTCGGAACTTAATAATACGATATAGTAAACATAATTTCGATAACGTGAAAAACATATTATATATTTATGTACCTACATTATGTTTATATTTTATTCCCTAGAAATATCAATATGTTTTTAAGTGTTTAGTAGAATCATTGCGCTCAAGTTCTACTTTATAATGGATACGCGTGCTAACGCATTTCAACAAACAAAACACAATGACGACTTGTCCCTTATTTTAGTATGATTTGCCATTAAAATCGCGCAGACCATATACGCGTTGTTTCCTAATAATATTATGTGTCTAGTGTGAAAAACGAAATACCTTTTTTTCTTTCAAATTCTATGTTTTCTCAAGAGAAACTTTTGCCGTGTCAATGGGAAGGGATTTTATTGTTACTCGGGAGCCCCAAAGTTTCGCCACTTTATCCTGGCTTTTGAGTCGTAAATCGCCTGGGTCGGTCGAATAGATCGTATAAATTTTTCTCTCGGATATATCGGAATAACTGCTAGTATGCAAATCTGTAGATATAAATCTCTCTCGGAGAGGGGGTGACTAGGCAGCCGTGCACGAATGCGTATCCAAAATGGCCGACACCGCCGTTCCAACGTATTATTATCGGCCGGGTGTATAATGTCCTCGTGTGTGTGTATGTGTGTGTGGGTTTGTGTGCGTGCGTGCGTACACGCGTGTGTGTCGGTTACCTACCTGGACGACAGGTTTCTAATTAAGACATCAAGAAACCGGCCGTCGGCGGCGGCGTATAACTCCCATCGTGTGTAACAAGGTCCCCCGTAACAATGAATATACGTTTCATGTATTATTATATTCTATATTTTTTTTCATTGGTCTCTCTTATCCAATTAACAAAACCCACCAAGAACCCATCGACAAGACTATTGTCCGTATCTCGTACGATGTAATAATTGAGTTATTGTTGCGCCGAATGCCGTGGTTCAGACTACACAATAACAGGCGTTTTTGAAATTGACCATGAAACATTTTTTTTTTTTTAATTTCAATTTTTGATTCTTTGGATTAGGTTAGTGGTTTTCAAGCTTTTATTAAACACGGCACACCGTACACTTCAAAAATTTTCACGGCATACTGACCTTTTTTTAGATGAACAACATTTTTTTTGAATTAATCATTAATCTATTTTCTTATATCACAATTCAATGCAATCGGTAATTTATGGGAAAACCGCGGCATACTAAGCTTATAATCGTGGCACACCAGTGTGCCGCGGCACCCAGTTTGAAAACCACTGGATTAGGTACTATAAAAAAAATTTATTTTCTTCTTAAATTTTTTTTGTTTTTTTTGTTTTTTAATCTAGAAAAATGTATAAATTTTTTATTTTTTGAACGTCATTTTGGAAATATTAATAAATCGAATTATATAGATGATTTATTTCTTCGTTCATATTTTCCATAACATTGAATTATCTTATACCTATTTGTATATTGCGAGGATAATATATTTTTGTACACTAAGAGAAATTTATAAAACTCTTATTTGGTTCTTTCGAAACTGCCTTTCAAAACTTAACTTTGTTATAAAAGTTATATGAACTTGGTAGACCGGAGCTAAATAAACGTTTCTGATAATCAAAAGAGGCACCACTCATTCTGTCTTAATTTGTATAAGGAGTTAAGGAAAGAAGGAAAATTGTTGCGGTGCCCTGAAAGGTCTCATGGGGGATCGCGTGTGGGAAGCGACACCTCCTCGGCGGGATCGTAAAAACCACCGCCACCGTTTCTCTTAGTTTCATCTTGTATATTCTTTTCCTCTTTTTGTTAATAATTTAAATCTCATTCCTTTTAAAAAGTCTACCGGCCATCCAACAAGGTAGCCCATCACTTTGACCTGACATTAATAATCTAGCAGTGCCGCCACGATAAACTTGTATAAAAGAAAACCGAATTGACGCCGTGCTGCGAGGGTGTTCCCCTTCATTTCCCTAGGTTTGAGCAAACTGACATGAAATTCTTGTGGAGTAAACGGACAGAGAAGGAAAAAAGTAACAATATGTAATTTTTTAAGTGCACTCTCTTATTCTGCGACAGTCTTTTGTTCTGTAAAAAAGTGTGCTGCGTTTTGTTAAAACGTGTAATGCGACCCAGTTAAAAACTGTAGCAAGTACATGCACATTTTTCAACTTGACTTCAAATTTTAATGTAGAAAAAATGTATTTTAAAGGTTAAGTGCTGAAGACAATTGTTTTTAATTAATTATCTTGGAATTACTACACAACAAAATGTTTTATAAAAAAGTTTAAATGAAGTGTAGGTGCAGTTATGAGAAAAATTAGTTTTTGTGTTAAATTGAAACAATAATAATGTATGTAATCAAATTAAAATATACCTAACTATTAATCGAGTTGAAGTTATCCTTAACTATTAGGTATTTATTATAATAATTACGACTTAAAGTAATTATATTTTAAATCTCAGTGCATTTCTAAAACCCTTTAGGACTATAGATTAATACATATTACAATTATTATATACATATTGTTTTAAAGTGTATGTAATACTAATACAAAGTATATACTATATAATATATATATTACGAAAAATTGACTTTGTCATTAAATTATGAATTAAAGATTTGTTGGAAACTATAAATTATATTATTATACTTCGTTTCAAATATAATTTATGGAACTTGTAGCTTTATTTTATATTAATTGATTGGTAAATTATAATATTATTTTGTTATATAATAATTATTATAATATAAAAGGTATGTGTATTACGAATTGAGTAATGTATTTTATCCATAAGTAATATATTTGAAAAAGAGATGTTTTATTTTTCACTTGTCATACTTAACACCAATCATGATGGCTTGTTATAGATTAAGACTATTGAAATTGAATAATCAACAAATGAAAAATTAAAACCATACAAAATAAATAATATTATTATTACGTTGTGAAGGGTGAACAATTTACCAGTACCGACAGCACTCATAACCTAACACAAAACAATAACCCAACAGGGTTCGGGGGAGACTTTCGTGGTGTCATCATTGGAACAAAGCGACGACGGACCCTTTGGTTGAGAATTTTAATTAATTGCCATCCGTTATTATACTCGGGTGGTCAAGCAAGCAGACTGGGAGGGGGACTTGATGGATCGGATGGCTGTTAACGACCGGCGTTGTATCCCTCTGCCTCCTAAAGAGGAACACCATTTGATGATGAGGGTTTTTGTATATGCTCCTAATGTGTATAATTTTCCTAAGGTTGATGACGTTTTAATTGGCAGAAAACACCGAAAAACTTGATATACCATTAAAATATGACACCCAAACTTTTCTATACAAATATAAAAAGTTTGATTCGAAGGTGTACAAAACTTGTAATTAAAACTTTTACTTCAACTATTATTTTTTTTGACAATATTTATATAACATATAGGTCATTGCTAGTACAGTATTAGTATAATCACAAGTTTAATTTTAAATAGTAATAATAGCAGTTTATTAGCGAAATTCTAACATTTAAACATTTTTAAACATTATATTAATACGTTTTCAATACCAATACGAATTCCAATGAAATGTAACCACTAACCAGGTTTTATTTTCAAGAAAATCGGAATACTATCGTCAGCAAATAAAACTGAAAACACTTCGGGGAAATATTTATTTGGTATACAAGTAATAGCAATGGCTCCCTAACCAAGATTCCCACGGGACACCGTTGACTCGTCTTTAACGGAAAGTCATATTGTTTACGTTCAAAGGGGCACCGTTAGTAGAACCGTAAGTTGTAGTTTTATATTATATCAATTTATTCCACTGGATCGCAGAAGTTTCTCTGTTCAATTTCGATTTTTTATTTGTAACTTTAAAGTTTTTTGGTGGTCTAAATAAACATTTTAGACAATGATATAAAATAATATAAAATTAATAGTAATTAAATAAATTACTAATTATAAAATAATCTCAAAATATAACAAGTTGTCTATGTTTAATGTAGTGTATTTGTGAAAAATAAATATCAAACAAGGATAACACCAAATAATTTTTATGGTCAATTTCACAAGTAATTTATGATTAATTATACTTTGTATAGCTTATAAAATTGAAGTAATACAATATACTAAACTGAAAATCTTTATTATTCACTTTTTTAAGTTGTGACCAAAAATAGTTAAATGTGGTGGAGTACAAAATCAATCTAAAATGACATCTGTTTTTATTATAGCCTATACATATATAAACAATACACAATATCATAATAAAAGGATAAATACCGTTCAAGTGTATCATACTATTATGATTTTATTTTACATTTTTGAATAATTTGTTAACATATATTATTAAGTTTCCACTTTGCGCATAACAAATACCATATTATATTTATGTCCATAATTAATATTGTTAGAATTTAAAGTATCATCTACGCTAGTTGTAAATAGTATAGTTAGTATTTTATATGTCTATATTTTAATTATTCTATCTAGAACAGCAATAAACCATAGTAG
The DNA here is from genome assembly GCF_020184175.1 of Aphis gossypii. Classification (NCBI taxonomy): domain Eukaryota; kingdom Metazoa; phylum Arthropoda; class Insecta; order Hemiptera; family Aphididae; genus Aphis; species Aphis gossypii. The sequence goes on from NC_065531.1 coordinate 3,335,506, forward strand.
ACCGCTCATATAAATTTAGTACTTTTACATTAATAAATTTATTAGAGTTTAATATTTTGGATCTAGCATGATCTCATCGTAAAACAGTTCATGACCGGTACAAGTATCAAACGCTGAATTACAGTAATAATAATAACTATACGGGGTAGTGTTAGTGTTGACGATTGCTTGGAAACCTATAAAAAGGCTAATCGTGGAATTAACAGTTGAAGCATTTGTACCAAATATTAATTCTGGTAGAATTTCATAGCAATACCTGAGATTATTATTAAGTACTATTTTCTCTTGGGACGTTTGGGCAATATCTTCTGGAGGTTTCATAATATCTCGAGGGATAATGAAATTAATCAGTATAAATGTGAGTATAGTAGCCGATGACAGAGACCTCTATTATCATGGATCATGATAATCTCTACATCGTATTTATTTTTGACACATGCAGTCTATCTCATTTTTTTGCTGTCTGTCTTACATTTATGGTGTCTAAAAGTTACGCTTAGTATACTTTTAACCCTCGACTTTCACTGTCATTGAACTCTGAGGGTCCGACCCCTATTACTGGGAAAGCGGATTACGATTTCTTTACCCGTGAACAAATGGCAATACATTTGGTATACGTAATCACATAACCCTTTTGGTGACACTACTGTTGACAAAAGTAAAATAATAAAACAATTCCTTGATCATTGATCACACGAAAACGAATGTTTTGTCAAGATTATTTTTGACGGTATCGGTTGTTTTATGAGGTTCGATTTCCTGGTGCACAGCAAGACTTAGGGTGACCGGGTAGAATGTATATAGCCATAACGGCGCGAATCCATCAGACAGAATCTGAGAGCGGAAAATTCGAAAAGACGGTTGAGTAATGGCGGTAATATATTTTGATGAAGTTCCCCGTCGTGGGTGGGGTACTTTGGGTCATTTCAGAGTAGTGGAAATTGTGAAAAACGTGCGTTAAAAAAAAAATACGCCCGTAGAAGATGGATAAAAAAGAGAAGCTTTAACCCTGAGACGTCGGCCTTAAATTTGACAAATCGGTCATCTCCAGAGTGTCACTTGGCTACTGTAAAGAGACGAAAAAAAAATAAAATAGAGAAAACTTCTGAGCTTAGAGTCATTATTATAATGCAAAAGAAAATCAGGTTAAATGATACTAATATATATATTATATATAATAATGATAAAAAACATTTAACCATAATATCGAATAATAATTAATAGTATTGATTAATAAAAGGTGTTAATTTTCTAGTATAAGAGTACATAATATAAAAATGAGTTGTTACAAAGTACGTCGATTTTTAAAAAAAATATCGCACGAGTGAAGTTTCCTATTCATATTAAACGAGTTATGAGTTCAATCATTTGGATCGACTACCATTTTGTGCGTTAAAAAGTGTTCACTAAACAAAACTATTTACTTACATCAATATTGAATATGAGCTTAATAATTTTTATTTTATTACTTGATGTATACCTATAGTTTTTGTTTTCAAAACAATAGAAGAACCATGATTTTTTTTTACGCTACGTCATCAAAAAATTGTTTTTAATAGTTTTGAATACAATAAATAGACATTATTGTGAAATAAATTGTGTTATATATAAATCGTCAAAGATGTATTGAATTTTATTTTTATTTAAAATATCCCAGACGGATTACTACCTGAATATTAAATAGTTCGAATGGATTTTGTAATAAAGAAACTGTCAATAGCCACAAATATTTGTAGTCGATAGATTTCATTTTCGTAGACGCAGGAAATTGTTTCTTGGTTATATGGCAGCATCTTAAATCTGAAATATTTGTACTGATAATGTCAGAGCTCAGGAAACGTTTAGAAAAGAAGAGGGTAATGTCTGCATTGAGGGTTCCGTGACGCGTTGCTTGTAGCAATGAATGCTATACACCCTGAGGGAGATTATTCGTTACCTCGTGTAATGACTCGTGAGTAGATTTTTTCGTACTCCCGTTGCAAAATCAATTGCATTTTGGTTTGAACAAATCTAATAAACCACCAAAGGAAATTGTCTTTTGCATAGAAAAAATTAATAATATACTAATACGTAAACATAAACTACCTAATTTCGTTGCGCAATCGAAAGTAATTTAGTCATACAGGTAATTAACGTTTTTTTTAATCAGATATGGCATACAATTAGTTTACGCAAACTGTTATGGACGTGTGCGTGTTGTTTTGTGAAAAAAATATATATAATATATTTATGATATCGATTGCACGAAAACCTTTTACCACCTTTGCAGTGTGTAAACGATGCAATTTTATTGTATTTTTCTACTATTGACAGGGGGAAAGGGGTGAAAAACGTAAATATGTTTCATGAATATTTGATCGTTCAAACTGGGGTAATAATAATGGCGTGTTTTCTGTGTTGTAGAAATGGGGTAGGGGGAGTAATTATTGACTGCTGCGGGTTTTTTTAATGTTAATCGGCATAGGCTTATAGTTTTTTTTTGTAAAAAAAAAATGTATATTTCACCATTTTACAACAATAAAGCATTTCCATTGGCCATGGGACGAGGTCTATTCTATTCCCATACTGACCAGAGTCCTAAAATCATTACAGTATTTTCTGGTGTGTTTCGGTCGGACTTATAATATGTAGTATTAATATTATGTATGCTCGGCTGAACATAGTACAACGCTTTAAAATTATTATACATAAATAGCACACTAATTTGTGTTATTTAGACTTGATTTTATTCATTTTATGGGTCTGCCTATACAAATAAATATTAGGTACTATAAAACATTAGTTGATTGAAAATGTGGAGACTGATGGTGTATTGAGAGAGAAAAATAAACATCTATTTCAATTACATATTAAACATTAAGTATTAGCATTTTTAATTTATATGAAAATCATCTGATACCGATTAAAAAGTCATTTACTTGTATAGATTTAAATTAAACTAAACAATATAGTAGTATAGTTTGATTAAAACTAAAAGTTTAAATGTCTTTATTTAATTAAAATTATGTTAATTAAAGGAAATCATTTTTAATAAATGAATGATGCACTTGATGCGTATTTAAATAATACTAGATAATTTATACACAGTATAAATAATAATAAATTAGCTTTTAGTGTTTATCCGTTTTTGTTTACTTATACGTAGATTTGTTTAATAGCTGACGGCTGTCAAGTCTAAGAGTTTTCCTGAGAAACTATGTTTAAACATACTCGCTAAGCTTCTTTGATGCACTTAGAATTCCAAAAACAAGTATGAACGTCTTTGGGTTGAGCATAATTTTATGTTAAAACACATGATAATGTTATATAGTCAAAATGTCGTAAATTATTTTTTTCTTATTTACCTACATTATTTCTATAAATACAATAATTTTGCTATGGTTTAAAAATGCGTTTCTACCTTGTACATTCAAATTATTGAAACATCGAATTATATTTTGTATAAAAGGATATACATTATAATAATAAATATTATATTATATTTATATTGTTTATATTTAGGTCCACAAATATTAATGGACTATTATTTTTATTATTATTATTATTATTATTAAATATTTCGACAAAGACTTTTTTTGCTTTTTCTTTGATGAGAGGGTTGTTGTATAAAAGAAAATTAAATACTGGGTATTCTTTTCCCCGCTTTTATCGTGAGAGCTTTTATTTAAAATTTGATTACTTTTTTGCCACTTTAAAAGCCCTTTTTCTCATCTTAACAGGATATGAGGTGGTAAAAGGGGGTATATTCTAACATATACATATACACAACGAGAATTCAACTCCCCCAATTATGAACCACCCTCGATTTTTTATCCATCTTTACCGACGCCTAACCCAAAATTCAACTACAACAAGATTCGATTGCATTTATTTACTGATTCACAAAACCTATTTACCATGTTAATTCAATTCGGAAAGCCATTTGCTGCATAAAGTAAAATTCCATCGTTTAAATAGCGATTTTAATATTTTATCGCTAAATATTATCCGTAACTCGCTTTTCTGAGTGCCTACTCGTATAATATTATAACTCTTACGACGAAACCTGTAAATCGGTACCTATTTGTATTCGATTATTTTTTTTCTGGATATCGAAATGCAATTAAATTCGATTTCTGATTTGTGACAGTTATTCCGAGCCGAAACACGGCAATCAGAAACACTGTTCAAACTGACCGCTAAACATAGTCCCCTACATTGCATCAAACAAAATTTAAATAAATTTAAAATAAAGCACACAAAAAAATATTTATTCAAAATTAACATTGTACTCAATTTTTTTTTACAATTAAGTTTTTATTATCCTACATATTATATTATTATTAGTGTACTGCTGCAGTATCTATTAAATATTATATAATATACAGGAATTTTAATGATTAGATTATTTATATTATATTCTTGTATCATTAAAGTGATAATATACTATTATAATTCGTTGTATAATGATACATCAAATAGGGAGAAAATAATTTGTTTCATGATCTATTAATTTGTAATCATCTTCGAGTGAACAGCTTTAAAGTTTACACGTATCACTGTAAAACGAAAATTACATTTGAATCGTTTGAGTATAATTAATTTGCCGTTCCCTTAATACAAGTGCTTGTTATTCGTGTTAAGAATTATTCGTCGAGCTCTTGAAATATTTGGAAGTAAACTGAGAGGGTAAAACTGTATAGTATTCGATTTAATTAAACCGGGGGACAAATACCGTCATGGGGTAAGACAAATATTTTCATTTCAGTGGCGGACGACATCTGGCGCTTAGGGATTTTTCAATATGAACCAAAGACTCGCGGAAGTCAACAGATTGGATCGGGTGGAAAACTTTATTGGCGATTATATTAGCGGACGGATAATGATAGGGTTTTTTTGCCCTTCTTCAATTTTTATTTTTCCAACTTCGCCTCCCTTCCTCCATTTACAAAGCAACTTTTTATATTAACTTCACGTTCACGTTCATTATGTATTCAAATTATTGGACTCAGAGACACGTCCCACCCGGAGGTCCCAAAGGATTTACATAAAATCTGTTAATAATATTATCCAGACCACAGCATATTCAAGCACTATTCAGTTAGTCGCGGAACAACTTATATTGTTTTCTTTTAATGAAAAATATTTTTTGATTTAATTATTGATTTTTACATATTTTTATTTTTTAAATTAAATATGTATGATATAAAACATAGATGAAAAATAATTATTACAAAAAATATATATATTTTCATTTTTTGTAGAGTAATATACTCATAGTAGTACAGTTTTGAAAGACAATTATTTTATAATATTTATACTTTCCGACCAACATTCATCGAAAGATTTTTATCTTAAATTAATTTATTTTTAGCCTGCTCGAGGAGGACCTGCAACACTAATTAATCAAACATATCTTCAAACACCTATGTATATAAGTTTACAGTTGATTATACTGCGCATGTATAATATAATACGATAAAAATAAAAATTGCATATTTTTCATTTTCGTTTTAATCATAATAATCTTTGTACTGGCGATGGCGATGGCGCGTTTAACTATTTTTTTTTTTTTAATGTTAAGTTTTTATTTTAGTATTGTTTTATAATAATTAGTTCCAAAGAAGGAAGATGTTATTAATTTTCATTATGTTTAAGATTAATCAAAAAGGTGGAGCCATAGCCCTGGCTAGCGTGTTGGAAATTTTATTTATGGTCTGGGAATTATTAAGTACCTTCACCGGAGTGTACATATTGTAGTTACGGGTATTATAGCGGTGCAGATGTTAAAACACAATACGTACATATAGGTATACCATAAGGTACCTATCTATAAAAAGTAAAATCCTCTTCGTTTCTCACATTATTTTCACTGAAATCATTCAAACGTGCATGATCGTACATACAATTTTTGCGTGCAATGAATTTGGAATTGTAAATAAAATCACAAAAACTTCGATATGTTTTCATTCCAGACGGCACAATTGGGAAAAAAAATGTTACATAACGAAATATCAACATTTATAACGTATTAGCAAAAACACGACGTATATGTTTCTCTTTTGTCGTAGCTAGCGGCTGCTGCTTCGATTGTCTGATGGGAAGTATAGATATTATAATGTATAATATCGGGAATACACTTCTCAAAAGAACGGCTGCGTTAACTCTGAAGCGTATCGGCACCGCCATGTCACCGCACACACGTGTAATTTGTCAAGTCACGTGTAAACGTAACCCGAGAGAGACGTTAACACGTGTACATTAGTTGTGGTAGTGGTGGTAATGTTAGTGATAGTGGTAACCCTCCACCTTTTCCATCGTGCCCAAACGATTGTGTCCGCAGGGTGTCCCTCTTATGTACATTATATATAAATATATATATAATATGCTCGTTGTAGACCCATAATACGTACACCTGTCGAGCTCAAGACAGTTCTTATTCTCTTTCGTGCAGAGCATTTTTATATTTTATTATTATCATTTTTTTTTCTTTCCCAAAACACAAAGGCTATACCCACCCCATAAAGTCGTGCGCACGCGCATACACATATAATAATATGGACAATGTCGGTATAAATCGTCGTTAAATCTTTATATTCACACGGCAGCGACAAAGAAGAAACCGTGGTGTGTACCGGAATGGTTTTAAGGGTTTTATAGCGAAAAATATTTAATACAATATCCGGTTACTGTTGTTATGTCTGTAACACCAACCGTGCGCTGGAAAATCTCCAACGTTTAGCCATGGCTTAATGTTTTGGACCACTGCTGTTTTCATTTTATTTTTTATATTTACATCCAAAATATACTTTAATTGAAATTTATGGAAAAAAGTAGGAGGCTGTGTTTGGTAATTCTATACCATGAAAAACTAGTACCTGGTTGTCACAGAACATCAACAACTACTGTTCACTATTATTTTTTTCATTTTACCAAACTTAGTTTTTTTAATAAATTATTCTGATTTTCTCGAGTCATACGATACGGGTTTGATAACCAAAATCATTCGTCCATGTTTAATTTTATAACAAAATCATTCGTGTAAAATGTTTAAAAAAAAAAAAAAGAGTAGAGTAATGAGTAGATGAATTATGAATATAATTCGACAAGTTTAATTTTATATTGAAATTATTAAAGAATATTGAGATGATAGGTATCATATAATAAATTAGTAGGTAATGTAAATTTAAATTATTTAAATCCATACAATATCTTTAACAGGAACAATATTTAATTTTAGAATTAAGATAATTATGACGTAATATGCATTATAACACAGTTTTTCAAACATTAATATTGTGGTTAACCTAACCTATCAACTTTTATTCCATTATTGAGTTTTTTTTTTTGAAACCATGATGTAATATTAATTTTAATGTAACATAAATATTAATTACCTTCGTACTTTAATAATTAATATGTTATATATTGTACTAACGTAATAAATATAAATAACAATAATTTGTTGGCTATTTTTTATTGTTGTCAACCAAAAAATCGGTATTTGTAGACTTCTTCGTCGTGTACTCGTGTCCAACGGTGTATTGCAAATATTACTATAACACTTTCACGCACACGTATTTTGTGCTTACGTTTATACATAAATAAATAAATAAATATACATTATACAATGTATAATGTATATATATATAAATATAAATATACATAATATACAATATATATAAATGTATAAGTATACATGTATAATGTATATATTATACATATAGTAATCCGCAGCTGCTCGTTGTTGGCGGCGGCGACGGCGGCATTGGCTATGTGTGAGTGTGAAGTGGCGGAGGGGTTATAGAATGGATATAATATAGAGAGACAAAGAGGAAAGAGAGATTTACGCGCACCCGGTATATTATAATGCCCGAACGGCGGCGGCCATAATAATGGCTGAGCAAACACCACTCGGTGTTTACATTATTATCTCGAATGTCGAGTTTGGAGAATGTATTTACTGGTCTATAAATAAAATCCCGACGTGCTCGCCGCGCGAGTGTGTGGGTCTGTGAGTCTGTGAGTCTGTGTGTCTGTGTCTGCGTGGACTGCCACAACCGTCTGAGCATATGATATAAGCCCTCCACGTACTCCAACCACGGCCCACGATGACGTTTCGTTAATAGCTCCTTGTGAACAATCGCCGCTATCACTAGGCGGCATGCGAGCAAGGGGGGTAGGTACCTATATATGTTATTATTATTGTGCACAGCTTAATTCTGTATGGTTTGAAGTCGAGTGCAACAAGGACCGACAACCAACTCCAAAATTTCAGAAGTTTAAACAATAATATATAATTTACGAGTAGGTATAGAATACGATGTGTACAATGCTGTAATTTTCCGCTGTAGTCGTGGTCAGTGGGTTGGTATATCTCTATGATATTAAAGTGCAGCACATTGTATGATTTATACTGTCTACTAGAAAATCAATATCCATTTATAATGATATTTTTAAATCGATTTAATTTCGTTTTAGGAATTTTTAAAATTTATGTTTTATTCCAATAAACATTAGGTGCTTTATGCGTACACTATTACTGCATATAGTTTTCTCTCACACGTATTCGCGTTTACGATATTACACACACTTAAACACACATTAAATAATATAACAACTACTATCAAAAGAATTTTTTTTTTTAATTCGAGTAATGTACGCGCCCCTCGATGGTGAAATTGCACATTTACAACTCTCGAATACGTATTATCGGTAGCTTAAAACATACTTGCACTTCTATATACGTAGATTATTTTCATTCAGGGGCGTTAATGACGTTTCGTCGAGACAAAAGCTCTTTTTGGGTCCGGCGCGCTAATCCTTTTCCTGCCCGTCGTCCAAGAGGGTCACGGCATGAAGTCCTGACCGACAGAGGGATAAGACTCGCGCAAGCATAAACTTTTATGTTTACTAAAACCCCTTTTGTAAAATATTGACTTATTTTTCTATTTTAAACAAAATTTACTTTTGTGTATTGAAATTATTTTAAACACGAGACTATTCAATGCACTATTTAATAGCGAAACCCATAGAAACGTTGTAATTAATAAATTAAAGTATCATGTATTATAAATATTATAATGCATACATGCATATTGCATAATGCTTAATTAAATATAAATACAAAATATAAAATTGATAAAACATTTTTTCGTTTTTTAAAAATATAACTTGATAATATTTTATATAATTGACGTTCTTATGCTTGTATAATTATGTAGCTTATTTGAATGGATCATTGACTGAAAACGAGAATAGCCGTTGTACTTTTTTGACTCTACTTCGTCCACTATACATAATTCCCCTTCACTGCTGCAGTATATATATTAACATAAATAAAATGAACAAAATACACTACTCAAATTTCAGTTTTATAATAGTTTTTCGTGCATTTCTTCAATCTTTTGAAAATGAGTTCTTTCGTTATTTCTAAATGCAATAAATTTATTGCGATAAACATTTAAAATATTCGTATTATACACTTAAAGTATTTAAATGTCATATTACAATTTGAAATTTAATTATTTAATTTTTTGTAACAGATGTCAAGTTATATACATATATTTTTTTATAGTTATTTTGAAAACAGTATCAAATACTTTTTAATTCATTTTACTTAATTCTATATTTCGACGTGGTTCATCAAATTTATGTTTTTTTTTGAAGAGCCATGTATTTTTACATTCAAGCAAAGGTTAACAGATGTTATTTTATGCTATTTTTTAAATAACATATTTTAAGTACATAATATTATCAAGTGCTATTTAATATCATTATACATATAGTATATATGAGTAGTGAGTACTATACACAATACGCATATAATATAAACGAATTTATAATATAAATAATAATAATAATAATAATAATAATAATAATATATATGTATATTATGTATATTATAAGTATTTCAAAAAGCCTCTAAGTCAAATTGGGGAGGGATAAGAGTATATTTCAAGTGGTATACGAGGGTTGTTACGTATCTTAAAAAAACAAACTTAATTCATTGTTAATAAAAGTATCGTTAACTAATGTCGAATGTGAGCAATGATAGTATTAATGATGATAATAATAATAATAATAATATTACGTTGAATACGTTTTTCGGCTTCATTTAAATGAATGTCAAAAAAGGGTAATATCTTCTCCTCTCACTGTGACATAACGATGATCGGTGGCGGAGGGGGAGATCTAGAGTATTTGAAAATAATGTTGTTACTTTATAATAATATACCTACTGTATACGATTTAATTCCGTATGTAATTTTTCATGTTATGTACCTAATGTACAATTTCTTTATATACATTACGTATAAAGAATTACACGCATCGGCCGTATCGCGAATTAATTGATGCTGACTCGGCAGTGGTAGTTGGCGTAGCGGCGTCCAGAGTTGTGTAACAAATGTTGTTCGAGATTTTATAGTCTGTGGCAAGGAGTGAGAGAAAGGTCTTGTTTTATATGCCTTCTGTTTTCTGACTAGAGAGTTAACTGGTTCCACCCGTCCCAGTCGCCGTCATTCCACGTGATCCCTCGGCCCCTCGTTCTGTAATTACAACGAGCCCCGCAAACTTTTCCCATCCGAAATTTTCAAAACGAATCCCTTGGCCGATCGCGGGGCGCCGAAGTGAAGGAAACGTCTGCTTTTCCCAGCGCGATCGTAAAACGGCTGACTTTCCGTTACTCCTCGTCACCTCGTCCTGTTTATTCCACTGCTTCTATCCGTCGTCTTGTAGTGTATTTTCATCTCGATCGTCTTCTCTTCCGTCGTTTTCCTCGCCGATCTGCCAACCAGCCATCCCCTACCATAATACTCGATTTTTTCCACCTCGGTTACCAGAGAGTTCCATTACCATAAAAACATGACTTGAACACATCACAATATATACTCAGCTTTTTGTGATCACTACACTGCTTGTGTGCAATTTTTATCTATTTTATTGTACATATAAGTGAAACATATATGCGTCAGAATCCACGCATAGAACTTCAATGCACTTTGATAAAAAAAAAGTGTAAAAAGTACTGCTATATTGCAGGGCTTAAAAATCCCTAGTGTAAACTCAACAAAAAAATTACGATGTTTACTTGGCGTTTTATATTCCAAAAAGAAAAGCCTTATTATCATCAAACACACAGAAGAATAATAAAAATTCAAAGAAATACTTTTGGTCTAGAAAATATAATATTATGCTGTATCTTGAGGACTTTATTACTTCATATTTTATTCATTTAAAATCAATGCTTTAATGTTTTCAAAATAAAACTTTTACTTCTTTAAACACAGCGTCGTGGTAGCGTGTTTACGCTTAATATTTTGGTAAACTTATTTAACTAAAATTAATTTAAAATTTTAGGTACATATGTATATTGTATATTAAGAATACAAATTTTACCCCTAACCGTTTTATATTATATAATATATTTTTAAATAAACCTTAAATGTTTACTAACTTAACGTGTAGTAGTAAATACATTTTAAAATGATTTTTCATTATTTTTTAAATATAGTTAAATAAAGGTGTTTAAAATAATTAAAAAATAAAATTTGAGTATAGCTTTTTATAGTTATATATATACTAATTAACCATTTAAAATTATCTTAGTCTATAATACAATAATTGAATCAGAATGATTAATTTATTTGATGAATGGCTATCATTATTCTGAATTTTAATACTCGCGTTATATTGCTAATTACCGATTTAACGATTTTTTTTTTTATATCATGATAATTTATTAATCTTATTGATGTATACATTCAACATAGTACATAATAGAAGTAAATTAACTGAAGATATTACTTAAAGCAAATAAATTATGGCTATTTTTTTATTTTACCTATTATATTATATGAGTATTTTGTTTACAATATTTTTATTTATTTAAATTACTTGCTTGTTTTTATATTTTTAGAAACAACTTCGTTGTATATTTTATACATGTATATCTCGATTATTGCATATTTATTAAACTACTGTCTATGATTAATAATGTCACATGAGCAATATACCGATATTAACTAAATGCACAACGCGGTTTATCGTTATAACGAGTCGGCATGTTCGATAAAAATTGATAACCATTTGAAATGTAATTATAGTCGTATCATTGGTAGATACATTTTATCAGAAAGTTGGCGCTCTTCTCTTCCGGGCCGATATAAAACAGCGTATATAGTGCCGCCCGGCAACGGTGCCGATACATAGATATACCTTGCGGAAGCCATAAAAACGGTCGAGATTTAATCGGAAAAGCGGTTCTCTATGCGAAACACCTACAACACCCGGCATGTGTGAGGTGGTGCAGTTGTGACAGGGATGGGTCAGGGAGGCAGGGAACTGGACGTTCTTATATGCGAACTCGCAATTTATGGTGGCTATTAGGAAGGAAACCCCGCGGTTGGAACGCCTCTGTTTCAACCGCCACCCCGACCACTGGACCGGTATATGGATGGTTTAGTTTTTCTTATTATTATTTTTTTCTCTTACCTTTTTATATTTCTGTCATGTCGTCCTCGTTTAGAATGTATAGCCTTAGCCTCAGTAGCAGTTAGTTTCGTGATCGAACGTTTATCCAGCGATGGTTTTCGATTAACCAATGAAAAATACTCGTATAATATGTACAACAATATTACGATCTTTTAGATAAAAAAGTCTCAACGTGAACGGTGGGAACAACGATAATTTTTTAAAAATTATGTACATAACAATAATTGCTGTGTAATTTCCTATCGACAGTACACCAAAACGATAAAATATATTAAACGTTTAACTAGTACAGTATAATATTATGAAGTATACATTAACATTATGCATATTATAGTCGAAAACTTACTTTTAGCTTTACTGTATACATTATAAATAAGAACTATATTATATTAGTATTATTATGTAATGGAATTTCGTCCCAATGGCCGACGTCTATTAAATTTGTAAACAAATAATAAAAAAGTATTGTTGATTGTCGTTCTCAAAAATATACCTTCTTATTTATTATCAGTGAATTAAATTAATGCATCGTAATAAGATTATTTATCATCTAAATAATTTACTTATGGCAAATAAATTATTTTAAGTATAAAGTATCTCGAGTTTTAAGGTTTCTAATAGATTTTTTGACAGTAAGCAATCTCGACAGAATCTATATCTATATATATATATATATATTATAATGTTATAGGAAATGAGAATATAGGGTTAATATGCATCTTCTGTGCAGTTTTATACGATCCCTGTAGTTACTTACTGTATTAAACATATTTTAGTATTTAAAATTCAAACTGGTAAATAAAATAAATTTTTATAACTTAAGCATATTGGAATAAAAATGAGAAATTGCAATATTTTATATTCACTTCTAAAAAACCATTATTAAATCCATGAAAAAAAAAAAACAGAAATTTAGTTTTAACTTTTTATGATGCGTTAAAATTGCCTACCTAAACAGGTATTAATATTTGAATTTATTAAAATGTTGTTTGTCGTATACTCATATCCACGATATGACTGATATTACATTATTTCGCATAAAAAACCCATATTTTATCCTTTACATTTATTCATTAAATATACTGGATTCATATAGTATTTTGATTAAGTGCATAATTGTATATGTAGGTAGGTACATTATATATATTTTTTAGCTTGACTAGTGAGCTTTGGTTTTAGTTCGGTATAAATTTTGGTTATTACTTCACTGCTCTGAGTGCTAACAAAAAAATACCCTTCCGTTACAATTGTGAAACAAAAGAATACACGGGCCTACTGTGAATGTTTAATCATTAAACTTTAATGTATATTTTATGATAACGAGCTCTTTAATTGTTAACATTTCATTTTAAATAAGTCGTACCACCCGTACGGGTTCAATTAGTATTATGCATGTGACTCACGCGTTACTTTTTAACAGCACTTAAAGCATACCGATAAATTCAGCCAGTTTTATGATGTGCCGGTTGAGTTCGCATTAATTTTTTTTAAACTATTTTCCTACTCGGAAATAAGTTTTCCAAAAAATTTGCGTGTCATAGCATACTGTCTTTAGTTTATGGGATTATAGATTTTTAACGAAGTCTAATAACTGAATCCGATGAAGCCAACTAGTGTCTAACACATGCATTATTAGTTTATAATATTTAATACTATAGAAATATATTTATTAGGTTCTGATTATTACAGTATAATCATACTATATTATTTATACTTTATATATATACTATCTTGATTCTTAATTTTATGAATTATAATAAAAATAATAATAATAAAAGAAAAATACTTTATGTGCTTATAAAAAATTATAGAAAGAAGAAATGTGTTCTTCTTAAGAATAATAATTCTTAATGTTTTATTGCATTTTTTTTATTAATCAATATAAACAATCATGATTTGTAGTCTACATTAGTCAATACATAAAAAAAATACACACATTTGGTTGATAATTTTTTTTCCGTTCTTTTATAAAAATGAAAAAAAAAAATGATAATAGATTGCATACTATTGAAAAAGTTAAGTCCTCCGTAAATGAAATGTATTAAATGAGCAAAATGCATGTTTTAATTAGAAAAACAAGTTATTTTATCGACTTCATAAATTATTAAAAATATTTAGGTACACGATAAAGTAATTTCAATACCTACATAACTAGAAATTAGTTGTGATAATGTTGCTTAAAAATTATAATATCTGAAAAAATATATGAATTATTTTTTAAGAAGAATAAAAAAAGGGAAAAAAAATACTTTTTAGACAATACAGGTATACGGTATACTTATGTGTAACTCGTTTCACACACGCAAAAATATGTTACCTGTTTTTAATGTACAGTGAAAAGTGTATATAATCAGTTATCACATAACAACCCCTCTATAATAGTAATTGGCCAAAAGAATTATGAAGCTCGGTAGTATTATAAAGAAAGAAGCGACGCATTTTAAAAAATATATACTGTATTTTATTATTATTATTATTTTATTTTTTTTTTAACAATCATGGTGGTCGAGGGGGATGAATAAAGGATAAACCACGCGTTTAATTCGGTCGTTAATTATGAAATTATTATAGCATAAAATCCCAGTAAGCTATAAAAGTAAAATAATTATTCACCAGATTTCATAATATGTACTAAGAAACAATAAAGTTAGATACAATTTTTTTACGAAAAAATTTGTATATTAAATGCATAATATATACACATCAGTACATCACATATAATATTATATTTTATTACGTGTATATTAATCAATTAGAAATAAAACAATTTCTGTTCATTGTTAGCCCAAACCAAAAACACTTCTCGCGCATATCGTTATTAATTAAATTCCGAAATTGCTTGATATAATGTACTAATGCGTGTAATACACAATTTAATTTCATTCGAAACTATTTAATCAAAATGTTTATTGTCCCTTGTTCGGTCAATGATAAATTGTTCATAGCTCGGTTATAAATTGCACTTTGGAATCCTTGTTTATTACTATAATGTGAAATGAACGCAGAAGCTTAAATAGTTGGTGTATTTTAATAATCTATCTGTTATCTTACATTTAAACCTTAAATATATTGTTATTTCAGGCGCACCTAAGAATGTTTGTTATTTCTTTATTTTATAGTAGATAAGCAAAAAATTTTTTAAAAAATTAATTGCTTTTCTTTTAAATATATTTAAGGTGTTTAGGTTCTTTGAATTCAGATTGATCGTTTGTTTTACTTACTCCCTCTCGCTCACCGTAATACTTTTATACTGAAAATG
Source organism: Aphis gossypii (assembly GCF_020184175.1). Lineage (NCBI taxonomy): Eukaryota > Metazoa > Arthropoda > Insecta > Hemiptera > Aphididae > Aphis > Aphis gossypii. The sequence continues at coordinate 3,351,239 of NC_065531.1, forward strand.
AAACCCCTTGACCCTAAATACTACTTGAGTTCATCTCGAGTTGTCTGACACACACGATACGTTTATTTTATCACTCAAACACCTTAAACAGAAAATCATAAAGGTCTACTGCCACACCTTTTATAACGGATAAGTTCTTTTCCGGACAATTGAAATCACCATGAAAACGTTGAAACTACCAAAGCAGTACATACATAGACCCTTTGTCTGCTCGTTTAAAATTGTCTATTCTTTCATCCAACCCTAGGCAAATCGTTATGTATTTTCTTGGAAAAAAAAGGTCAGGTCTATTACAGACGCTCTGGGTAAATTGCTTTCCGTATTATACTACGATCAAAGGTCACACACATTTTCTGACGAACGCCTTTTGTGTCAAAAATAAAATCTATAAGAAACTTGACGAGGTTTTTAGCTATAACTGATACATTATTATTACAATAATGTTCTTCGATTTGATTTTTCTACATTTTCTGAAGTACCCATGTTCAATGAATAAGTCATTACTACTGAAAAATTTGACATCCCGTTAATTCAACTTTATACAAGAGTATAAAATTGGTTTTGAGCAATCATAGTTATATACAAGTGGCTTAAATAAAATAAAAATAAAAAATTGGTTTTATTCTTTGCAGTGACTGTTTTTCGTGTACGTTATATCGAAATATTGACTTATTATATTTACGAGCGTATATGTGAAGTCGTTCTATTTTTTTTGTTTTCTCTTGTTTTCCTTACAGTTATTGGATATTATTCAAAAGCCGTATGTACCACATAACTCCCGTGAGAAACGATAAATTTGCTTGTATGCGAAATTTGCTCACGACGGGTGTGCGATAAAACAAGATTACCCCGTGGTGTAGGGTTTCATGGTGGTACGCTCCAGCACCCACCCTCCCCTGGAATACGGCCCAGGTATCTTCTCTGAAAATCTCCATGTGGGGTGTGGTTGAAACACCAATGTTGCGTGAATAGCCAGTACGACTCTAATGAGGGCCCAAAGTGTGACGAAAAATACGGGAGTCATAAATAAAATGTTACAATAAAATTATCAATTACCTACAGTTTAAATTTATTGGTATAATAAATTGTATGCGCTGCTAATTGTATATATTATATCGAAATTTAAAAAAAAATACATCATAATATATCTAACTATGATGTAACTGAATATCACTGAATTAGTATATAATATATATACAATATAGTTGAAAGTATGTTATTTTTTTGTTAGAATATTATATTATTTCAGTTATTTAACTTTGAACTATTAAAATCAACACATTGAACAATAACTTCAAACATAATATTATGTGTAATTCATTTCAAAACTATTCGTAGCCAAATATTCCGGTAATTTAGTTTATTATATTTCCCAAACTATAACTATTGTTCAGTCAATATAACAGATATAGCAGATAGGGTTATAAAACATTGATCGTAAAATATATATTACTGATATTACTTTAATGAAATTCATAGATACGTAATATGAAAGATAATGCATTCTAGTAAAATGCATTAAACCATTTATGTTTATGTGCATTACTTATAAAATTGTAAATTATTTTAATTAAAATAATAATTTTACTAAATTATGGATATAAATTAATGATAATACTCTCTTCTTATGAACATTTAAAAATTTGCATAATAAAAAAATAATGATAATATAAACCTGAAGAATTACTCCTACAAATTATACAATTATAATTTATTATTTAATTTGTTTATTCATAAAAATCGTTTTTAAAAATTATTCAAAATTAATTTTTGAATCTGCCAAAGATAGTTTATTATAGTATGATGATACATTATAATTATGAAAACAAAATTACGAATAAAATACAGAACTAATGTATTAGACATTTTTTTAAAATATCGCTCTCTTCAACACAATCCAGTGGTGTGTATTGTTATAACTTATAAGTTTGATATACTATTTGCATTAAAAAATAAAAAATAACCATTTTAAACGAGCTTGGTTTACTTTACAGTATTTATAAATGTTTTATTCTTAAACTTTATGTGCTCATAAAAATAATTTACGAGTAAATGTATAAAAATGTATTGAATACAGTAATGAATATGAAATGAGTAAAAGATTAATACTAAAAACTAAAAATTTCATTAAAAGATTTAAAAATTTTCTAACAATACATAATATTATCATGTTATAAAATTTAAGTATAAGGGTAGTATCGTCTTAAAGCTGATAAATTTTTGCAAAAAATGAAATTTTAATTGTTTATCTATAAAAGAAACCCGTAAATCAAATGTTGAGGTATTTTAAGCATAAATAATAAAATACTATAAAATATTATATTGTATATATGTTCACGTTTTATTTACCGTCATCAACATTTTCTTAATAAATTCATATAGGTGAGCACTTCAACCAAAATCGTGTAAAATTTTTATCTTCCAGAATTCTGACCTTGAAGTCTTATTATTTAAAACTTTCTTTTACTTGTTTCCCCATCTCACTACCGAAAAAAATATATATATGTTAGAAATTATAAAATAGGTACATTTTGAAATAAATAATTTTAAAATAAGTATTTTAATTATATTGCGTTATTCATGTAATATTCTGGAAAATATTAATTAAAATATATAGTTGATTTATAGTTCCGGTATACAAACGCAGTAATCGAACAAAAGGAATATATTTGTTTTCAAAAACAGATTAAACAATAATTTGTCATTATATAGACGTGTTACAATAATATAGTTTTATATATAATATAATAATAAGTACCGTCTCTGTAGAGTTCACTCAAAACGTGCCCGTGGCAATATTACAGGTCGCTGAAAGTTTGAGAAACACTTTCGTCTTTCATCGGGGTATTATTACCATCGATTAATTCAAAACATTATAACTATAATTCCATTCTAGCACGACGTCATAATCCCGTAGTGCAGGTAAACCATAGTTGTGCGTACGATGCAGGACGCGTGTTGGTCTATGTAACAAATTATATAATATTATATTTTTGCGAATTATTATCCTTCGTAGTCACACGCGCGCAGTCGACGACATGTGACATTTCAGAAATAGTATTCGGGTGGACCGTAAATAGAATCAATCAAGAATTCCGCACGGTTCGTTTCTTCAATTTCGGGTAAACGTTTACAACACTGCGCGCATGATGACAACGACATCGGACCGTATAATAATATATCGGGGGTGAAGATCTGATGGAACGAGTAAGAAAGATGATGGGAAGGCAAGCAAATATACTACCCGAATGTTATTCTTTTCCACAATTCCATGTATATATGTATAATATGTATCGAAAACAATTAAACTTGGACGCGGACGGACGTGAGTGGCTTGCTGAAAATATAGTATAAAAATCATCAAGTCTCGTGTTTTTTTTCTCCTTCGTTACTCTTTTCATGCCGCTTTACCCCCCCTCCTTCTTTCACTTTTACTCACTCTCTCTCTTGCTCTCTCACTAACACACATGCACACACACACACACACACAACTATCAAGCTACAGACCCTCTTTGATGTCTGCAATTTTGTTAAACTTTATACATGTATATATTATATACTACTACTCTACCTCGGTGGTCTCCTGCGCTCCACCCGCGGACTACCTAACTCGTGTATCGTTTTATTCGTACAAACGGCTCGTCGTCCTCTACCTCTTACCCCCATTCCATTTTCGGTGTTACACAAACAGCGTTAGCTCCGTACGCTCCTGCGCGTCGTCGTCATCGTCGCCCCACGACTATAAACAACACAGAAATTCCTGAACCGATACTGTGCGATTAAATCGTTCGGAAGGGGTGGAAGGGTGTGAGGAGGAAGTGTACTTCAACGTACACTCGTATCAGCGGATTGACGTACCTCGTTAAAGGCCCAGAATTCGCACCGGAATTAATACAAACCTTCGTAAACTATGTGTGTGCGCGTCTTTTTACTATACTCCATCAATGTGCGCATGCGTTGTTTTACGGCCACCACTCTCTTGGAATAAATGTATCACACATTTTTATATCATATATATGCCGAATGGTGGGTTTTGACAAAACGTTTTAATATACGATTCTCGAATCCTTAGTGTTGGTATACGAGACGGATAAGTTCATTTAACTTTCTTGATAATATAATAATATTTTTTTTTTTTTGTATAAATACATTTTCTTATACATTTCACAAAATGAACACAATTTCTTATCACGAAATAGGTATTGTAATGAACAAATTTCGGTTTGAGTGAAGATTTCTAAGCGTGATATTTGTATTGTTTTAAACCGAAATTCCTTTAGATACAATGAAATATCAAACTTTGATATTGTTCAAACATTACTATTAATTTGATTCATCTTAACGTCTTTCACAATTAAAATAAATAATTTTGTATACATTTATGTACATAATATATTTATTTATTTAAAAGCATAAAATGTATTTATGACATGATTTTTGTTATATTTATTAATATTTTAAACAACTTGTGTGTTGAAGAAATGCTGAATATAACCATATAAATGTCCAATATCACATAAAAATCTATAAATCGAATCATTTCTACTTCATTTTATTATGCCCGATACCAGTATTTATGATTATCTTCGTTTTCATTTTATTAAGAAAAAAATATGCTTATCTATAAAATACAAAAAATGTTATTTGCGTATATCTAGTAATATTCAACATTTTATGAAATTTGGTCATAAAATAATGTGCGTATGTTTTTTGTGTCTTACATAAAATCATCATAAATCGTCCTCAAAATGTCTTCAACTTTGAGAATGATTTCGAGCTGTAAATTGAATCTTGCTAGTTTTTTTGTAAGTGTATTTTTAGGTGCTTATAGTAAAAGAAATCGAATTTGTTATCAAAATAATTGGAAAAACATTAAAAAAATATAAAATATTTACACAATACCTGTTTTTGAATAAACCATTCTTGTATGTCTTTTGATACTTAAAATTTTCATAAAATATTTATATAAAAATATTTTAGACTTAATATAAATTTCAAAATATCCTTACTCTTTTTGAGCTATTTCTTTGTATATTTAAAATTAACGGCTTTGTCTTAGTTTTCGTTCGATTTATGTTATTAATTATTTATTCTAAGCTAAAAATCTTTAAAATGTAATAAAAGGTTCCTTGTAAGTTTTTCATACAGAAAATAATAATAATAATAAAATATACAGGAAAAAGTTAGCTTAATATACCATATTAATAATTAAAAAAAAATTACTAATAATAGTAACATAAATAAATGTACTATATTATCCTTGTAAATAGAACCATGCATATCGACTCTACTCAGGATCGTTTTTTATGTATAACGATCGATCAATGAATTCAAATTTAACACATCCATTACAGTTATCTATACTCAATGCAAGGTATACTCGAAGAAAACCCATATTATATAGCTGAACAACTTCCTCAGCTTCTTTTTTCATTTCTCGGTACATATTCTTATGCGTATTAATACTGATGCAAAGAATATATAAATAGCTTTTACACTTTGAATTCATATTTGCATGTAGATTCTTGAACTGCATTTTTTTTCTAATATTAGTTTCGTTTTGTTTGTCAACGACTCTTAACGGACGATTGTTCAAAAGAATAAATATGAAATATTATCAATATATAACGGTCCCCAAATCCTATTCGTACATATAAGAAAATTGTGCGACCTTTGAAGCGTAATGGCATCCAAGGAGGTAGGAGGGGTTTTTAATCGGACCGGATGTACAAGTGAGCATTTTTCCAGTTCGTGCACAGCCTTTATTGCGTTTCGCAGTTGGCATAGTTGGTTGAATTTTCAGTATCTCTTGTATTAAATTGTAATTTCACTAAATGAAAATAGGCTTAGTTTATTTATTTTTATTTTTAACGCAGAGACACGCAAAAGGGGTTATGAATAACCGAGGTGGATCCAAAGTCTGTGGTAGTGCTTCTGGGTAGGAGAACTGGTCGTAAATAAAGATTTATGTCTTACCGGAGTACCCTCGATAAACAACCGTACCTCCACCACGTAGACGCGTAGAGGCTTTTGTGTTTCCCGAGCTCATTAGAAACCAAGAGCACCTGTAGACGTTCCGTAAATTTATCTCAATTTATATTTAGTATTTACCTACTCTACACATGTATTAATTTTTTTTTCCTGTAATACAATCGAAATGCAAGTCGAATTTCGTAAACAAAGGAAAATGTGTATACTTATTGGAATGTGTCAAATCGACTTTATTTTGTTTTATGGCAAGCGCGTGTAAAAAAAAAAAAAATAAATAAATATGCCTTTGCATACTAATGTGAATCGGTTTTGAGATAGACATGCACGTATATTCTTATCTCGAGAGAATCTGATTCGAATACTATTCCGTCGGTTCAACGGTGAGCATAAATCATGACGACTTAGCGGAAATAGCGATAACGACAAATAAACCTTAGAAATTCGCTTTTAATTGTTAATTTATTGTAATATACATATTTTGGCGTTACATACATTTTCCCTTAAATGTATGCAATTAAAAATTGACCATAGGATTGTGATAAAGAGCAGTTTATTAAAATTTAATATTTTTTATTTTATTTTTGATAGGTACGTATATAATACATATGTATTATGTGTGTATAATATTACCTATATATTAATTTCGTTCTAAAATATAGTAAATATAGGTATATACATATATATTATATTCCATATAATTATTATTCAAAAATTATGTATGTATCATATACTATAAGCTAATAATTATGTGTACTCTAAATTCGGTTTCGGTGAAGAATAACAAATATAATTAAAACTAATGATAAAAATACAATGGTAATAGGTTTATACGTATTATATTTAAATTCACTCACAATGACAGTGTATCTTATAAATATGAACAAAAAAATGTTTTCATGACGGCTGTGGTTGTCAGATATGCTGGGGAAAAAGTTCAGCTGCCTCTAGAAAATGGATTCACAAAGCCGTAAAAACCGGTGATGTTGACGTTTTAACTTAAAAATTTTTTTATTAAAAAACAAAATTCAGTTTTTTTACTATAATAGTTTTATGCTTCACGGGCTATATACAACAACAAAAGCCGTATGCATATGAGTTTTTGACTGCATTATATCATAATGAATTTGAAAATCTCGAGCTAATTAACAGTCTGAAAATATTTAACTATAAAAATAGGTGTACATAAAACAAAAAACATTGTTCAGTCTGGTTTTGAAGTATAAATTTTCACTTCTATCCTTTGAAAATTTCACACCTCACTTAAAGTCACATAAAATAAAGGTGGTGAGTACTTCAACTCAGTTTTATTAAGTTGTGAACTTTGAACGCGATTTAATCCAAACAGTTTGTATGCTTGTAAAATGTGCTAATTCTTAAATATGTTTTAAGTCTCAATTGTATATTTATTTAATTTTGTATTTTGTAACATAATTTAACAAATGTTTTCCAGTAAAGAAGTTTTTTTGAAGTAAATTTTTTTTTACTTCTAGTCGTTGATTCAATTCTGTAAAATAAATCACAGAGTTCACACGAATTAGCTAACTTCTTTAAAATTATTAATAACAAAGTTCTATCGAATTGTGTGGACATGTGGATTTTGTCAATTTAAAATACCTCAGCGTAAGTCACGTCTTTCAAAAACTTTTATTCGCTTCTACTTTTTCTCATCCCTTTCATAACGTTTTTGACGTTGTAACGATTGATGTCGTCGAAGATCAACCTCCCCCCGGGTTTAGGTTTTAAACCCAGCATTTTTATTCAGTTACAAAAGATAACCTAACCGAACGGCTCGCACAAAAAGTATTGATTGGTTAGAACTACCGTCGTACATACTCATATTTCTCGACATGTTATTTCATCTTCGAACTACATCGACAATTACTTGATTGAATCGGACGATTTTCCGGAAATGTTTAACGCGTTCGTCACAACGAAAACACACGTAAAAAGAAGTTCATCATCAATGATTGGGGTGACAAAAAAAAAATATATGAACCAACATTTACCATTTGTTCGTTTTCCCGCAAAGACCACCTCTGGCCTTAGAAATTGGCTCATGTCGTGTAGTCGTGTACGCGCACACACATACTTCTGTCTATGCTTCAATATCTTAAAACATTGACATGCGGATGATGAGAGGGTGGGAATGCGGAATATAAAAAAAAAGAATTGTCCACGGAGGAAAAAGAAATAAAGAATAACATTCAATAAAGCATTATTTCTATCCCTCTCCTTCCTTCCGAATTCTACTCAGCGGGTTGCAGTGCTATCGAGTATACGTAAAGATGAAAACTTTCAGGGATGTAAATAAGATGACATGCAAAATATTGAGCTCCCTCGACACGTTTCCGTCGAAATCCCTATTGTGAATGACTTTATGTCGCGCTTGGGTCTTACGGCAATGTCTGTATAATAATATTTTATAAAAGTTGTGTGGGAGAAGAGAGTACTGCGTCGATAATATTGTAATGTATCACAAAAGCACCTCTTGGCTTGGGTGACACTGTTCTATTTAATTATTTAATCATAATAGTGCATAATATATTGTTTATGATATTATATTATGCACGATGACTTTTGGATAGCGTGAGTAGGCAGGTACCCTCCCTATATATTATAATATTATACTGATCTACGACAACTATATTTACTTAAAGAACACGATGTATTATTTTATAAACGAAGAATACTGCACAAATCATAAACCGTGATATTTTTACAATGTATTACGAGAACTATATGATCGAAAATATTGTTGTGAATACGTCTTGATGTTTATTTATTGTTGATTTTGTTGTTTTTGTTGTTGTTTTTTTAATAACCATTTAACGTCCATCTACTTTTAGTTGTTAAACTATTTACATTTTTAATTTGCGTTTGATGTGAATGATGTATAAACGAAGGACGAAACTTAGTCCTTTCCAACCATGTAATTAGAAATGTTTCTGACGCATAGAATTTGATGGATTTTTGTTCAAAAAGTTAAACTAACAACTTTTAGAACGAAACCATTTTTCAAGAGAATTATTTAAGAATATAAGTGCACATTTTACAAGACTGACTTTAAAATACACTACGCATTTTCTTTAATAAATATAAATACTTAATTTATGTGCTCAAGTGTCTAGTAAATACTGTTATATTCGCTTAAGACTACTATTGTATAACGTGTTCACTAAACATATTCAATTCCTTTATACTCGTAATACATGGTCGTAGCGTCCGACGACAGCTGGTACAACGCGTTGCCATCGTAGAAAATTATAATATTGGGTATCTATGTGATTTTTTTTTTTTATTTCAACGACGGCACTAAACGTTGTCGTCTTTAGAAATTGTATATTTTTAGTCTGTTGTATTTTACGAGCGTATAACAACACTTGTTTTTCTACTGTAAATAATTATTCTACTAAAACAGTCAATCTAAATATAAAATTAAAATAATCATTTAATACAATATTCTAAACAACGTAACATTGTTTGGTACGACTTTTAATTAGAGCATGTCATTATACTAGTCACCACATAGTGTTTTTATAGCCGTGTAAATTTTTCATATATATTAATGAATCATATTTTTTTTGTATAAAAACAATATGGCGTTCGTAAAATAAAATCGTTATTATCTATACTTATAATTCGTATGACGTGCCAACGTACACATAAAGCGCAGTATTATTTTGGTAGTAAAATAACTCTAACGGCATTTTAATCGCTGTGAAACATTTGTATAATAATTACGGTAGTCTATCTCTACCCGACCGTGCCGTTTCGAGAATAATATTTTCGACCCGTACTTTGTTTACGTTGAGCTGCGTGTATATCATAAACAATATTTCGTATTATTGCACTTGTATGCTTTACGCCCGGCGAGTCATAAAACTTCTTCAATACTCGACGAAATTGAAAATAAAATATACCGCTTAAACAGACGGCTAAAACCGCACAGGAAATATATGATTACCCTCTCGATATTACCGGGTGTTGCCAAGCACACTATAATAATAACGAGGTGCACACTCGTGTATGATAAATCGTTATTGTTTGGTTTTTTCTTTTTTTTCTTTGTATTTTCGCGACATACGTTTGGGACGTCTTGCGCCAGAGTTAGGCAATAGGGAGTTAGCCCGTGCACATATAATAATAATAATAATTGAAGGCGTTACTGCGCCCCGGGGACCGTTACGTACCCTCCGCACGGTCGTCCTCCTTTAATATATTCAGACGTGTTCGGCACTAATTTAACTCGAGAAAGAGGGAGAACTTTTCGGGATCCTTCTCAATCATAAATTAATCGACGAAACCAATTTAAACCGTAAAAACTCGTACGTATGTGCGTTTAATGTTTTTCGTTCTTTCCGATCGTGTCGGGCAAAACGTTTTTATCTAGTTTATTCAAACTAATGATCATTGCAGACTCACGCCGTATACACTGTACGTTTAGTGTGCGTGTATATTTATATAATATGTTGATGTGTGTGTGTGTAGTACAGTAAATTTTAAACTTTCTAGTGGGAACAAGTTTTTATCGTTCGAGTTCGGGCCGTTGCGCTTCGCACGATCAAAGTTTGTTTCCGGCTGGGGTCTAAACATGCAGCCACTAATAACTTACAGCATGTAACCTGCGAAAACAAACAAAAAATCTCTCCGGGTCTAATGGTTTATAGAAACGTCAGCCATAACCCTTTGAAAACGTACGTTACTAAGAAAAACGTTAATAAGAACGCAGCGTTGTTTCCGTTTGCGCCATTCACGTAAAATATTCTATAATATTCTATTTCGATACGATCATTTTCCTAGGCCGCACAACAATTGTTTGTGCCGACTAAGTGCAGTACACGAGCGAATAAAGATGAAAATTAACGAACATTTTTGTTGATAACAGTTTCCGCGAAAACAACAATTCGAATTAAACATAAATAAATTTAAAAACGTCGAAATTAGAGGATGTAACGTTTTATTAATGTATTGTTAGATAATGACTCTTGAATTTAACGAAGTAAATATTTCTTTGTGCAAAACATTTTTGTCGACATTTATTTTTTAATAAAACAATTGATAGATAAATAAATTAAAACTAACGTTGATCTACAATTTGCATAATATGATAAATTATTTCGGTTTTAACACTATACGACGGTTGATTAACATTTAGAAACGTAATATGTACCTAATGTAATTGTATTGTTGTACCTACCTATGTATGTATGTATATATATATATAAATCTCTTGGGCCACCTCGGAGAAGAACGTGCCTTAATCTCCTCATCAGTGTGGGCATAAATTTACGGTCGTTTGTTTGTCTGTTACAGATCACGTGCGAGAGTTGTCCTGCGGCCGAATGTACTACAGGACTTTTCACTTGGATGAAAATCGTGACACATTATACGTCGGTGCCATGTAAGTTTCATTTGTCATTCTCACACGCGTTGCTCCTATTTTTCACCCCCCAAACACCATTGACCGGCCATTTTTTTCAAGTGGCAGGTGTATATAATATGTGTGTATATGTGTATATGATGGAAAATGTATACAAGACTCAGCATCGTAGTGATATGTATTTTTTACCTCACGAAATGCCGCTCAACAGGTCTAGAATATTAAATAATACTTAATGAGACGTATTTTTTAATTTTTAAACACAAAACATAAGGTCAAAAGTAAGGTTAGGTACATTACATTGTTGAGTTTCCCGTTTGTATTTATAAGCTTTATGGCCGCGTCACAAAAACACAATTACTACGTTATATTATTATATATTGCCTAAATATTAGTAAAAGTCACACATACACCTCGCACATAATTTTATATTATACTCTAAAGTGTTGTCGGCATGTGTAATAAAAATCCGTGCGCTCCACCATCGAATAAAATACATTTTTTTTTTTTTTGTTACCACATTAATTCTCGTTTTTAACATTTATTTTCTTTGAAAATTGCACTACACGCTATGAATAAAATATTTGGTTTGATTTATTAATTTATTTGTCATTTTTTTGCGCGATGCCGCCAAATACGTATCACGCCACAGCTCATAAAATTATATAAATTAATAATCATATAATAATATGCGTATAACAATAATACTTCGTGTATCTATGCATTTCGTACCACCGATATGATTAATTGCAGTTACGCCTTCGTTTTTTTCTTTTTCAAACATAATTCATGAATGAATAGAACACGGCAGTAATTCATTACACCCATTTAACGTTTTTAAAATCCGTTTCATTTCAAACGATTATCGTCTTCTGCAAATAATAATATGCAATAGGTATGGTTCTCCAAGGTAGTCGTTGTCTTACACAATTCGATTATTTAATAGAACGACGTGTATGTCGGATTCAATTTATTGTACGATTTTGGTTTTATCTTCAACGTAACTATTTATAATATCATATAATATATTATTATTATCATCATCGTCGTAAATATATTCGAAGAAAGTGATGCTCATCTTCATCACCCCCACCTATCCCCACATTCAAACTGCTGAATGCAATTTTAGAAAAATCCATTTTATGCATTCTTTCGTGTTTGTTCTTGTCTTTCATTTTTTTTTTTTTATTGTCCAAAGCGAAAATTTCAATAATCTGAATTCCCTATTGGATCGCACGGATACAAACGCTGCAGTCTCGTGCGTTTGCTTAACGATACGTGACGTTACCGCAGGAAACTGAAATATTATTCCCGGTGTGCCGCGACGTCGTAGTCGGCGGAGGCTGCGTAGCAGACCGATGGAGGGGAGTAGGACATCTGTTACGACTTTGCTACCCGCCACCGCCGTCTCCATCGTTTGTCGTCGTGTATAATATAATATTATATATTATTATTATTATATGTTTGTGAACGCGTGTGTATGCGTGTGCGTGTGAGCGTATGCACGCAGGATTATACCTCAGGGTCATTGGTTTCCTAGCACGCGCCACGCAGTTTCCGTTTCGATAATAATTTCGCGTTTCCTTTTTGCGGGGTAGAGGCCACCATCGAAAATCCCCTTTTATCCGGGCAACCGGTCACCAGCGATGACGCAGAAAGAGAAGAAGCGAAATAAACGTTTGTCGTTTATCGTACCTATATTTTATCTCACCAATCCTCGTTTTTGTTTTGTTTATTTCTTTTTTTTCTTTTATGCACAACCCGGACGTGCAATAAAAATGTCAACACGAAAAGGTCACCAAAGGCTAAATGTGCCATTAGCGTTTTTAACAATGTATACGACGGTGCGATAAAGAAAAACCCCTACAAAGCATCTCATTACCGAAGAAAATCGATCTGCCCCTGCGTGTATATTATGTAGGTGCATATTATATTATATGCAGAGAACGTTTTTAATAATTATTTATGTCGATAAAATAAGTCGCTATTACACGCATAAGTAGTAGTAGTAGCAGCAACAGCAACAGCAGCATAGTAAAGGTGACAGCGGTGGTAATCTACCGGAGGCATATGTATAATATGTAATATGTGCAGTGTATTATATTTCTATACACATTATCCTTAGCTCTATACAGTCCATTTTATGAACATAAAAAATAATAATAATAATAATAATAACGTCGGCATCCCTAAATGTATAATATGTGACACCGATAGCGTTTTGTGATCAAATAAAAAAAGTCAACCTCGATAAAATTTAAAAAGAAAAAAATTCGCTTATGCCAACCATTCGAACGATTTACCTTGCAAGAAAATGTACACAAACTTCCTACGCTACTTTTACTGTATACCCGCGTAATAACAAAATAATTCTCTTTCATATAATATTATACCGTGCTCTAAATAAAGGTATGCAGATGGTTCGAACAATGTTGCAGAATGATTAGATACTATATTTTATCTTTTAGCCAAATACTTTCTGCCTCCATTAGAAATTTCATTATAATGCAATATTTTAAACAAGAATTTACGTGGTACTAAAAATATCACCGAACGTTCATTAATTACCCATTTACCCCTATATATTATATATATATATATTTAGGGGTCAATGAGAATACATTGGGTGAAACGTAACATTATGATAATGTGGTCGTAACACGATTTCTCCGATATTAATGTTTTACCGTCTAGAACGCTACGCCAACAAATCAGATATCTCATATAATTTAATTTGAAATGTATGTATAGAATACTGCTATACTAATAATAATAATAATACGCATACTAATGAATTTCCTCAAAACCATAGACATAAAATATTTTATCGTTGTGGATATTATATATATATATTTTTTTTTACGCATAAATCTGTAATCGTCATTATTTCGTGCTCCGACTATGATTATGTGAAAGCGAATTAATACTTTGCCTCTATTCGCCCGTTTAGATCTCAAGCCTCCTCGATATTTCTGCTTAATTTGTGATCGCGTGACTTGGTTTTTGTGCGAATGACAAGTAAACAGTGTTTACATAACATTAATTTACACTTGAATTTATGAATGCTAGCTCACTTTCCACGTTGATGTTAATAATTCCAAATTAAAAGTCCATAACTATTAGATAAGAAGTAATTAATATCCCATATATTAAGTCTTTATAGGCATTGTTTTAGTAATAATTAATTTAATAGATTACAATAAATGACGTGTAAAAATGTCCAATAATAATCGACTCAAGGCTATCAATTCTATTTATTTTTGTGCACCATACGTAATAAAGAAGCATATTACATAATATTGTTAGAAAAATTGAATGAATTTAGGACCTTATTATTCTTTTATATGGACCATAAAGTAGATAGTTATTTGTTTGTTGTTCTTATTTTTAATGTTACGACTTTGAGAATTTTAGTGGCATTTGAGATAATATTAACGGCCATTCAAGTAAACACATCGAGGTTTTTATAGCTTGGTTTATTTCTACTGTGTTCTTTGTTTTACCCCCATACCTCTCTTCCAAAAAAGGGGTATTTTCTCCGTTTTCTCTCCGGGTTTCCTTCCAGTTGGCTCAATTTCATGCGATTAAGATAATACACGAGCCTGACAAAGTATTGCATAAACCGGCCGTTCCTTTAGCCTGGGAAACTGCACATTACGATCTGACAGATTTTGACAGACTCGGTTGGGTCGCTGCCCCATGCGCTTGGTGCTTACGCTAAAAGTGTTCTCATTCTCTCGGAGCTTAGGATATTAAATATCATGTGACCAGTAAAATACTGAAATATCGGGTTAATTACGTTATATTTAATCCGTAAACGAGATAATTCTGTGATAAGTAAATTAATATATTTTTATTATTATTAAATGGAATTAATTCTACAATATTAAAATTAAAATTAAATTTAACCCTGTTCTAATTTTATCATATAAATTCATCTTATTTGAATGATATGCATAGATACAACTGAAAAAACCTGATTAAATAATAATATTAAATTTCATCATAGTGAGGTTTTGTATAACGTAATTATTGATAAAATATGACAGTATTCAACAACAGATTGACCAAAAAAATAAAAACCTCTTCTGTACTTATTAAAAATGGAAAGAATGAGTCACACCGAGCATTTGGTTTAATGCCAAAAATCAGTCAATCCGGATTTCCTGTGGCATAGAAAACGCTTTAAAAGGACAGAACGATGGATGTTTGGGTTCCCTATTCACGCGCACGATAAGTCTGTGGGTCGTAAAATAAACGCCATTTGCGATAAAAGTTCTTGCGTTAAAAACTTTATTTTATTATATATATATATATTAATACTTTCGGCTCCTTGTCCTCTTTCCCGAGTTTCGGTCACACCGGAAACGGAAGGTCCGGTTCCCGTTGACCGCTACAGATTTATTATTGTACATTCTCCTTGCTCTTATATACAGTTGACTCTTCGGAAATACACTTGGTCGACCCTTTTTTGGATCAATCTGAATTCAGAACCAGCGTACCAGTGAATTGAGAGCAAGAGCCACAACGCATCCTGTTAAGGAGGAGGATGACGACGAGATAACCAGAAAAGTTTTTTTTTTCAACTTTTTCTTGTGTAACACTATTGTTTCGGATATAAAATGGTATATTTGTTTTTTTTTCGCATTCTATATCCAAGTCTCACTTAAACAACGGCAAGTTTAATCGAAAGACGTAACAAAAAAAAAAAAAGTAAATGAAACTAAATGTTTATCTCTTCTATTTTTTTCCACTTAAATAATATTTAATGGGCCCCAAGTTATTATTTCAAAAGGTCTATCCTTAAAATGTGTTAGGTGTACTTGTAGTTGTTCATTACTTAACGAAATGTCAAAATGGTATCTTATAAAACAATCAAAAAACTTAACTTATAGCGATTTAAAAATAAAATAAACATGTATTTTTTACTGAAGCTATTAATTTATAATGTTAACATTTAGTTAAATATAACCTTGTAAGAACCTGATATACGTATGTCAAAGGAAAATTATTGAATTACTTTTACAACTATTGTTTGTGATTGACTGACAGATTTTTGATCACGTACCAAATAACTTAGTACTATAACTTTGGTTGGTTAATTAACAATTGTAAGTTTATTTTATTTTTATTTTTGTTCTTTTGACAGACTTGTCGGCAAATAGAAATATAAAATAGACAGTTAATATTGTAACAGACGTGTGTACACGGCACAGATTAGTGTCTATTTTACACTCAGCGGGTGGCTACATCGTGACCTAGGTGTTCATTGTAAATTATTAACAATATTTTATGGTATTACTAAACTTATATTATAATATGTAAGCCAGTAAAAATTTCATAAAGTATAAACAATAAACATATATTATCAATAGAAATAAAAGTTCAACATTTTAATAATGAAACATAAATTACGCATTTGAAGTTAGGATTAAAATATTAAATACTAATATTCGATTTATAAATATTTTAAGTTATATACATTGATAATAAATTACTATAATTAATATACAGTAGTGAAGTAACTATATATAATATATATATATATATATGTATAAATTAAAATTAAAATTAAATCCTTTTCACTGGTAAGTGCATAAACTAAAAACGGATGAACCGATTTTGCTATTTTTTTTTTTTTTTTTTTTTTTAATCTTCATAATCCAAATATAGTTTTTATATAAAGACAAATTAGAAAAATTAAAAAATTTGGGAAAAACTGAAAAATTTTTGTATAAATTTACGACTATATATAAGTATTTACTAAAATTTGGCATACACGTAGAGTATTGACAACAATACTCTGAATCACTTTCAAAATGTTTACCGGATCAGCTAGTATAATTAATACATTGGAATAATTCAATTATTAATTAATCTCGATTTTATAATGGAAAATATTTTATTCAGTATTTAATAAAGTTAGTACTTTTAATAATATAATAAAAAAATTATTTTGAGTTTATATTTAATACTCCTGTCATTGCATTAAGTATATATTTTTATTAATTGGCTATTATTTTTTTTTCTGTTAAACTCGTTAAATTTTACTATTCAATATATTATAAATAAAACTTTAAGTACCTTACCCTAGCGACTTATCTGACACAAAAGTTTTAACACGATATTGTGTCACGAAATAGGATTACCAAAAACTATATTCATTGTTTGTTTGAAATGCAAAGCATTTATGCAACTTTTAAAGGTTTAATTAAATTTAATGTAAATTATTATCAACTATGAGACATTGCATAGGTTTCGTAGGTGACATTATTTCGGTGGTGTAATAATCTGATGCATATTTCAGCGTGTCACTGCCAAAACCTTGTCGACCGCATAATGACGTGTGGCTTCTCACGCCCAACACATTTTACGAGCCTGTCGGATAAATTCGGTTTACAATAGTTATCGTACCTACGTCAGATCGTGGATCGTCAATTTATCAACGTGACTTGAAGTGAACTTTAATTACAGCGTAATGGCCATAGAATTCATTTACCTAGAAGTTCCGTTGGATGAGATACCGATATATACGTGTTAGTTTCTATAGTGTATATATTTTTTTCATTTTAAAACCGTTTCGTTGATGTGTTTCGGGCGACTTACGGCTGGTCATTACTACAGTATTTCATTAGCATTACAATATTAGTGTTGACCATTATTTCTCCGGGCCTTTGTACGTATATTATATAATAGCACTGCGCCGTGTCGGGGTACAAGCCAAAAAGTCCATTAGTCCGACTAATCCTTTCCCGCTGGGTCCTCAAATAATATATTAATATACTTAGAAAATTACCAACTCAACATTTCTCGTGTACATTAAAATGCGCCCCCCACGTCCTATACTCTTGCACATAATATTATATGCCGTTTTTGTGTTTATATATATATATATATACGTGGCGTACAAAAGGATACTCCAGAACTTGGTTCGTGAGTTCACCGTCCACCTATCAAGTTTTTATGAAGATTCTGAAAATTCATTAGATTCGAACGTGTTATCATATCATTATAATAACTAGGTATAATATATATCGTACTTTAAACACGTATTTTATACTTAAATCATTATTATTATTGCTATAATTATTTGTATTCGCCTTGATAATAATATATATTAGAAAACTTTTCTGGCGGTGTCCGTGAAAGATAAATTGGCAAATACACGCGTTAGGTATGTAATAATATAATAATAATAATAATTTGGAGATGGAGTGTAAGGGGGTTTTTGAGACAAAAGCGCAGTATTGCGTATACTACTTACGATACACCAAAGACATATAGATAACATATATATACACGTAGAGTATCGGATTGATTAACGCTGGGAACGCGTACGGGGTGGATGACGGGGTGTGTTTAACACCGCCACCATCACTACCTCAGTTGGGAATGATAGAAAACGGTACGGTGTGGAGATTTTCCGCAACGTACGTGGCAACGTCCGGTACGTGGCCGGTGGAGGTGAGAGATTTTTAAGGCCTTAACGATTCCGAGCACACGTCCAGCGCTCGTATAATATGAGACTACTGCAAGAAAACTCAGTTGATTCGATTATATTACACGCGCCCGTGTCTTCGGCGGGATTGAAAAATGCTGTCGACGGGCTTACGAATGCCTACGCGGTCGAAAACGTCGTCGGCGATTCGTCGCCCGACTGAGGTCGAGGGAACCATCTCAGACGTTTATGTCTTTTTTCCCCGTCTTTATTATTATTTATTTACTTGTATACAAACCACATAACTGCAGATGAAACACGAACCTGATCAAATTTATCGGGTGTTCATTTTGCCGGAGTGGTCGAAATAAACCGTTTCGAATGTTATCATCAACATCGTCACTAGGATATTATACTTATATATATATATATATATATATATTAATAGAGTAGATATCGAAACCGGAGTACTAGTGACACGGTCTCAGGACCCTTCCTTGAAAAATGTATTTTAGAAGGAAAATATAACAAGTTTCACAAATAAATCGAGCGATGAATGGACGTAATACGGATAAAATATAATATTATTATATTCAATAAAATCCAAGCATAATGAAAAATGCAGTTTTATTATACTATATAATATGTATATATAGAGAGATTTTTATTCACTTTTTATTATGCTGACCTTAAAATGGTTTGACTAATTAAATCAATTATAAAATAAAACAAAGCCAACGTAAAAATTAATTACTATTTAAATTTTACGAATCTACTTCATCCGGAATGATATTTTATACTTCATTCCTGTATAATTCAAACAGATGCTGCGTTATACGAAATGCGCTTTATTATTATACTTAGCATTGTTCTAGATTTATTTTTAACAGAATCAAACTCTATAAATGACTAACTTTTTATGCTTTATTAATTATTTTGTAATGTTGATGGCAGTACTGTCTTTAAAAGTTATGAAATTAAAACATTAAGAGATATTGTTTTAAAATGAGAAATGCAGTTTATAATGTTACACATAAACTAAACACGCAAGTACCTATACACAAAGTAATAACGGTATATCAGAATTTTTCTATCGAGCGGCGGATATATTAAAATATGTTATTTTTCAATAGTTATCCACTAAAATTTATTAAGTATCAAATTATGACCATAAAAAATAAAAAGGGTTCTATAAAATTAAACTTATTTAAGAAATTATTCGACCATCTTACGACGATCGACAATTAATTTGGAGTGGAAATATACTAAGACTCCGTAGTTTTTCTCATTATTATTGCACAATTATTTAATATTGTATCCTTGCATAAATGTAATTATATTATAATAAGTTTGCTTAATACTAAGTCTGGAGACGTTTATCTTTACTAAATTATAATGTAATTCGCATAATTGGATGACAACGAAATGATAAAACGTATTTTGAAAATGAAATGATTATAAATATTTTATTGATGGTAATGATAGGAATATTATAATAAATTAAAGAACGTATTAAAGCTAATTTTTCTCTGTAATATTTAGGATGAGATTTCATTTTTGGCTTTACAATTTCTTAAAAATATTATCGTGCACTTTAAACAATACAAAAAACCCCACTAAGATTTACAGAAGATTACAATTATTTATTTTAATTGACTGTAAATATCTTTTGTGGAAAATTCCAAATCTACTTACAAATCATTCGAGACTTGAAACATAAAAATGTTGTTGGTAATCGAGTCTGTTTTTTTTTTTTTTGTTCATACGTCAACTTTACCTTACCGACTGACGTTGACCACCCCTTTCTATAGTGTAACTGAATATGAAGTTTTTGTACAAAACACGCGTCTGGGCATTTTTGAAGGTTCCGTGTTGGTCAAAAAGGAAAAGAAACAACACACGAACCCCTTAGGCCCGATATTTTTGACACCCATATATACCTTGTACGATAATTTTTAACGTTCGTGACCAGATCGCAGAATAGATTTTTATATTATACGTGTATATTATATAGGTATTCACAGTCGATTCACGTCCGGAAAACGGTTTCCGTGTGGCAAACTAGTGTGTATCTAGCGTCAAAAGCACACACGCAAAAAAAGCGTACTGTAATTGACGAGGAATAAATGTCAGGAAGCTTTTTTTTTTATTCATTGTGACGTCCATTATTGATGTCAAATTTACCCTTAGTACACATGGGATTTGAAACTTCACTTAAACTTTTTAAAAGCAAATATTTTTGAACAACTTTTTTGTTTTGCTATATTATTATATTTCATAAAATAATTTTTACTTATTTTTAATAGATTGGTGGACATTTTTAAATTAATTAATGTGTATCTGCGTACATCTATTAATTTGTCTTTAAAAAGTACGGAATGTCTATCAAGCGTTACGTTTGACGATGTAATAATAATATATTTATTTAAGTGGATATTTATATGTGTAGATAAGAAGTATATTCATAATATTTACAGGATATCGTTTATTTGTTCAAATGTGACACTTAATATCAATGAATTCTTCTAAATTTTTAAAACATTTCTCCAATATGTATGCACGTTACACATATTTAATATAAAAATATAAATTATACTATACTTATTTAAAATAACCTATATCTAAGTCAAATCGAACACTTAAACGATCAAAAACGAGTTCAATATAATTTGCATTTTATCGTAAAATACCAAAAAATATAGTAGGATAAGCTAAATATTTGTTTAATTTATTATACAAAGCAGTAAAATTGAAAATGTTGTGATTCTGTATAATATTTTAGTTATATTTTACTTTTTTTTTTACTTATTTACATTTTATTTTTATACTAATGATTATCATATTTTATCAATTTTAGTTTTATTTATATACATTTTTTTTATATTTATTCATTTCATACCTATGTATAAATATTAAAAATATCTTAGTCAACAATTACTCATAATAATTTTCATATTGTTTAATATATTATATTTTTAAATAAATTCTATGCCATTCATGCATCCCGGATTTTTTATTCAAAATCTTATCTAATTTTTTTTTGACTGTAGTTATAACAGTACTTTCAAGTACATTGATATGCTAATTCGCAGAATTATCCAGATCTTTATTTGTGTGCTCTCAAACTTTACTTAACTATCACAGTGTCAGCGTTTGTTTCCTACTTTTTATTTTATATTTTTTGACCATATTTAAAATTTTAAAGCGGCATACAATTATATAATACTTAAAAGAACAATAATATTTAAAATCATAAGAAATAACCACAGAATACAATATTAAATCAAATTATAAAACTACAAAATCAAATAATTAATAAAATTATTTTGATCCGGTTTATATATACAAGTTATTTATAAACAGGACTTTTATTTGACACTGAATGTGCAGAGATACAACTTCAATAAACATTTCTACCTAAGTGAAAGGATTAAGTAGTAGTATGTTGAACAAAGTTTAAGTCTATAGTACTTAGGAATTTTTCAGCCCAAAACTATTGACACTTAATATAAAACATTTGTATTTCATTACTATTATGACTTTTGAGCTTTTGTCGTCCATTAATACACTTTCTCCCCCTCTAAAATACGATTTTTTTAAAAAGTTTAAATTGTTAAGCTTAGAATATATAAAATATGCAAATACCTATACATTTACCTGCCGTGCTATACCGAAATAAACGTTTCTTTCGAGAATAGACATTACGTTTTCATATACAAAATGTTCAAAACTTCGAATATTAGTCATACGATACTACCAAATCAGGCTTTTTTTAAAACCACGTGCAGTTTTAATTTAATTTGTTAAGGCATGACTAAACGATATGTTGAACACTTTCTCGTAAACTTATTTTATTTGGCACAGATATCTATGCAGCTAATATTGCGTACAAGAGTCTGTTTGTTAACTGTTAATTTGAAGTATATTTTATTATTATTATTATTATTACTTTATTACTATTATTATCAAAACACTTTATTAACATCCTTCCGGTTCAAATCTCACCCTTCGGGAAAAGTTTGAGCATTTATTTATTTATTTATTTATTTTTTTAAGAAAAATATGGCAATCGTTGTATGAAAGTTTTGACGAGTTTATTCCACCGGTAACAACGGTAAACTTTTGTTTCGGCAAAAACGTTTCAGATAATTTACAACGTCGTCCTTCTACCACTTTCGGTATAGTTCTTATGTAAGTCCTTCGCTGAACTATTAATCAGCCAAGGTATGCGTGTCGTTGATAGTTCGGCAACCTGACCTATTATAAATACTTGAGAAACTATGTAGACTTTTTGTCTGACACCTGCCCGGGACTCCAAGTTTTGGATTCACGTAATTTTTATGATTCATTTCAGTTAGCGGATCTTATAATTTCTTAAATCAACCATTCAAAATCTGTCAAGTATGTGTATATCATTGAAAACTAATTTTAGGTTAACATTAAATGTGGTTAACGTTTTATAAAAAGTGAATTTCCAATAAATGTAACCCAAACTTTGCCATATATATATTTAAAATGTAATTGAAAACTAAGATAAGGACTGTCTTAATTGGGACTTCTAAAATATTATACCATCTTCAATACCAATAAAAAAAAACTGTTTGTATTCGAATATGCATATACATTTAAAGTATATTAGTTTGCTTTTTAAACGAATGAAGTGAAATTGAATTTGCTTAACAACAGTTTCCACGCCATTTGATCGAATATAACCGAATGCAAATTTCAATTCAACCTGTTTCATTGGTCTCCTCGTTGCAATGGTTTTTGGTAAAAAAAAAAAATAATAATAATAAGAGTGAGGTACCTACCAATTCAATACACTGTTTGATGTTTACTTTAAGTATTTTAAATTTGTTATCCATAACAGTTCTAAAAGTGATATTATATTTTATTCTTTCCGTCTTCGCCAGTTTTCCACTCGCTTGGTTTAATAGTTATTCGCGGTATTGGTTTTTTTAAATTGTACGTAGGCATACCTATAAACAAACAGTTTATTTTTGTACTATTATATTATATCAAATGCCGGTAAACAAAATACTTTCGTATCCAATGCGCATTTCATGTATTTACATATTTTAGATTTTAATTTCGGGTAAATTATACATAATAACATGCATTTAATGTAGCACGACGTAGTGTACATAAAACATCATAGGTCGTATGATACATAATATTTATAATATACTTTTGTTGAGAAATCACGAAATGTTTTTCACGGGACAGCGATAGTTAAGACGATACCATTAACGAAATCAAAATAATACAGGTGGAACGGCCGTCCGCAAAACCGGGTATATAATATTATGGTAATAACCTGTCGTATTAGGCGTGTTGATCAGGCAAAACGGGCACATCCGTGTCGGCAAAACACGCGCGACCCTTGCCGCGGACGGCGGGTATATACACGCATGAATGATACCTTCGTGTGGCCCGTAGATTTGGCTTACATAATTATTACCGCTACCTCTATTTGTTTCGCAATGTTTTTCAGTGGGTCTTGTACAGTGCAATGGGGCAAAATGATACCGAAAACCCGAGCATAATAATAATAATTATTATCATTATTATATTTTATATTCGTAGACGATAGCAGGCAGCAGTCACGCAATTACGGTGTGAAGCGAAGAGGGGGTAGGGTGGCTCATATATTCAAATTTGGAGGCGCTTTTAACCCAGATCGTAATATCGGTGGATTTACAAAAATTGACTGTAGTTTTGAATTTTTCCCGTAACGAATAAACAGAAAAATACACCCCTCTGAAAACAGGGTTAATTTCCTCTTTTCCGTTATCCACGAAACATGAAAAAAAAAAACAATAATAATTTTCACAGTGAAATATATAAATACGAATAACGTTGTATTTCATGCGATGACGGCTGTTTAACATTCAGCAGATGGTGTGGACAACATTATTCAAAAAGATACTGCCGACGATCTCGTTTGCTATTTTTCCGGTTTGTTTTTTTTTTTACTTTATTCAAAACACTCGACTTCTGGTTACTATTTTTGCGCATAAAAATATGACTAGTGGGAGGAGGGGAGCTAAAAATCCTAGCTGGTAAATGTAGTGGAACATGTGACCACCATTGACTAAACAATGAATTACCAACGATTTGTTAAAACTTTTTATATTTTAATAAATTTTACTATCTTTTAAAAAAACAATATTATCATATTATTTTAATTGACCAAATATACAAAATGTTGATACACCATAAAATTAAACATCATTAAAAAAAAAAAAAGTTATAAAATAACAATAATGTATTTACCACTTCAATTTATTTCGACTGACACGAAAGTTTTATGGAACTATAAATATTGAAGTGCACATACTAAAAAACATTTTATGTTTATAATCGCATGATCCATGATCAATTTTTCCAACTCATATACCCAAAAATATTTTAATTGAAAAAACTCACAAACATTAAATGCTTAGATGTTATCGAACAAGACGGTAAATCATCCCCACAATTGTAACAATATATACATTATAATAGGA
Source organism: Aphis gossypii (assembly GCF_020184175.1). Taxonomy (NCBI): domain Eukaryota; kingdom Metazoa; phylum Arthropoda; class Insecta; order Hemiptera; family Aphididae; genus Aphis; species Aphis gossypii. The sequence goes on from NC_065531.1 coordinate 3,376,557, forward strand.
CATTAAAAGTAAAAGGATAGAGCGAGTGAAATGTGAAAGAAAATCCGATAATTAAAAAAAACTTATTTAAATATAAAAGTTTGTTTTTGACTGAGTAAAGTTTTTTAATAATAAAAAGAATAAAGGTCACCATGAGGCAGTAGGTGTTGTGTTTTTCACATTCAATAGATTTTTCTTTTGTCGTTTTAGAAGTTTGTTTTTTTTTTCTTTTTTTTTTTTAATTGAGTAAAGCAAAACGATAAATTACTGAAGTTAACGTTCGTAACATGTTTTACAGAGAAAAATAAAGGTCCTGTTAATTAGAAAGTTGGCCAGATGTTTTGGTCGTCCGAAGGTTTTAATTGGAAATGTCGTGTTTAATGTAAATTCCGTTTGATTCTATACACTGGCGTTCTTCAGAAACTGATATCTCAGTGTTAATGAGAAAACATTTCTTACTCCTCGAATTTATGTATAATTTACTTAATACGCTGTTGATTTTGCGAGTGATTCAAGTCGAGTCAGTAAAACTCAAAAATAAATTATTTACAAGAATTAATCCTTCAAAGGAATGCAAGCACAAATTTCTTTTAATTATAGAACATAAATAAAAATCACTGAGTATCATTTTAAAAAGACAAATTTTATTTATTTATTACCTAATTGCAAAATAACTTTAAACGGATAGCAGATAAATCATTTTGTATAGTATTAGCTTACTGTAGTATTACTTATCTAACCATTTAAATAAAATAAGGTGTATTTACAAAAATAATATTAGTTCAATCGTTTTAATTTATAACATTTATAAGAAATACTTTTAAATTATTAAAATCATCTAGGGAAATATACGACCATACGAGCATTTTTTTAAAAAGTAAAATTGAACTTTTTTCTTTGACATATTCGTATTTTAAACTGAAAATATTGTATTAAATCTGAAACGGTTAATGTTGACCTATTTTTTCTATGTCACGGTATATCCTATATTCTTATACATAACGACTATAATTTGAACGAAAAACGTTCTCATACATCTGGCTGTGACGTCAGTATTTCAAATAATTAAGTTTACTGTTCGATGTAAATATTTGCTTTTTCTGAATAACGAGATAATGACGTAGGTATATTGGAAAACAACTAATAGATTTAACGTCTTCGTAATCATTTTAATTTTAATGAATATGCGTATACATAATCTGCATATACACCAGGGCATTGGTGGAATTAATGTGAAACATGTAAACGATAGCGATTAAATTTTCATAGGATGAGTTTTCGCCTTGTTTCAATACTACAGTGGTCAGCGTATTATGTGTAAAACCGTAAATTTGTTGGGGGTCCCACAAAGTGCTTTTCATCCTTTTGAACGATGTATATAATATTACGGTGTTCGCCAGTTTTATTAATATTCTATACTGTGCAGCCATTGTAAATCGTGTGCTTACGCGAGGTAAAACAATTATAATGGGCCATCTCGACTAAAACTAATGTTATCGGTTATTGGTTTCCAATTCTCGGATGATTTTTTTTTTTTTTTGCATTATTAACAAACGAATATTCATATATACGTCGGTGGTCTACTAGATTATGTGTTTTTTATATTGACAGATACGTGATAATATAATAGGTATAGGTATATTGATAAGGATGATTTACTGTCAGGACACTTTGTCTGTGGTATTGGCTACAAGAGTCACCGATCAGTGATGTCGTCAGTACAGAGACTGTCATGTCTGTCTATTTTGTCGTCGAGTTTGGACACGCGGCGTACTCGCAAAAGGCGTTACCGCGTAAATCACCACGATTCACCGACGGATTTATATCCTTTATTCGGTTTGATGTAATTTATATTATTATATCGGGATGGAACGACGAGGCGTGGTCGCCGGGGAACACGAGCAAGGCGGTCACCCATACCCCCATCCAACAGCCGCAAATTAACCACCACGCTTGCCTTTTAACCTGATTGCGTTTAATCGGTCGCAATGCAATATATATACATAAATACCTATATAGGTGTCGGACACAAAACTATATCTGTACACGTATACCGCGTCCGAACCGGATATAGGCGACCCAACCCCTCCCTCAACTAACCGGGCGCCGAGTACTTGTAAGCACACCGGGGTCGTATAACTTCCACTACAAGAGCTTCGCCGTGTAAGTATAATATAATAATTTCCAGTAGAATAATTCAAATTCAGCAAATTCCCGAAAATCTGAAATAACGGTTGGTTCACGCCGTGTATCATAAATTCGGACGGTATTAACTAGAATATCTCTCTTTTCTCTCGTTCTCTCCCCGCCTGATTTTCGCACTCTCACATCGTATATATATTGCCCTCCACCTCACATTTTCCCTATGTCGTAGGTATGTATGTGTATGACTTAAAGTTTCCCGAAACAACTAATTACCTATTACCTATACAGTATACGTATACTGTTGTGCGCGAAAATTTCGACTAATTATCCAACTTTATTATATATTAGTCATAAAACGTTTGTTTCAAAGTTTATTCGGTACCTAACATTTCTGATTTACGATACGCAAATCGTTTAAGCATAATATAATATAGTTTGTTGATTTCTCTATACGTTTACCCCGTGTGGTCCCAAAAGATAGACAAACGTTTCGTGTTCAGAGCTGTGTTTCTATTTTATTATACACACCTCTACATGCGTATTAATAATGACACGAATTGAATAATTTATTACCGCGGTAGCGATGGTTTCTGCGTTGTGTCTTATTCATATCCCTAATAATAGGACCTGTCTAAAACCTGACATAACGTGTTCAGTACCGGTTGAAAGATAGCATTCGGAAATAGTAAAAATGGGTTTTTGGCATCACGCTGTAAGCCCCCAAGGGATGGCATACCTTTTTTTATTTTGTTTTATGCTTTCGCCGTCGTAAAACCCGTTAAATATTAATACCGTTTTCGCTCGAATGCACCATCTTCCCTTTATGGATTTCAAAACCAACGCAATCAGCCGAAAAAACTGAGAACCATAGTGGTTTTTCATACTACTATTAAAAATAAAATTACCAGGTTATCGCATTAATTTATTATTCAAAAGCGAGATACACAAAGGTTAAGCTATGTTTTCATCGTTTGATATTTCGGTGGAAAGTTGTATTTTGCCCCAAAAATGCATTACGCACAATGACAACACTATAAATCCGGTTTCGTATTAACGTTTACCTTATACATATGCAGGGTCCGCATCGCTCTTGTACTGACAACCGCGTACATTATATTGCTTTGAATAATTCACAAAACATATTTTGCGTGTTTTTAATTTAATCGCAACATTTCCGTATCGGATTCGATGCGAAAAGAGGGATTTTGAGTTCCCCAGAGCATTATAACCCCTCTTCTGTGTACTGCTCGGCAATGCGCTTAGCCCGTGCACCGTTCTTGGATCTTCGGAATGGTAGTGGCGTACTGAGGGGGGGAAACCTACTCCCCCGTGTGTGACGGCTTAGGACCGAGACAAATCTCATTATATAGCTTTTTGCCGAAAACTCGCTGCAGGTATTACTTGAAAATAATATTGCGGTGGTGACGAGGAGGCCAAAAGTGATTCTGCCATTACCCGCCGACAATGGAATTACAGCGGTGTGGCAGCGACTGCCTAGGCGATAATTCAATATAACTCTATGCATACGCACGTATATCGTATCTTTCTCTTTTTATCTTTCTCTCTCTTTTTCTCTTTATAAAAGTATAGTATACAGGTAGTGTAGTTCAAGAGCAGTCTGGTAAATAGATGGATATTAACGCGTCCGGACAGCTCATCATTGATGACTGATTGGTATTTATTTTTCAATTGACGGTTGATCTTTCACGGGCAGATAGGTCGATAAACTGTGTTTTCTAAGTTTAGTAAGCGCTAAAAGATTTCAATACGTTTTAATGTCAACGTCATTCTCATAATAATTGTATTATTAATCGTGATATTATTTCAGTAAGTACTTAAAACAGTTAACACTATTATTTGTCGTTCGATATTTTGAATAAGTATACTCTCCACTTCTCTAAAATAATATATAGTAGGTATACCCTTATTTAGTATATAAATATCTAAAAATAATTTCTTGAAATTTTACTTGCTATAGTACTCACAATATACCATAATATATGTATTATTAAATGCATTTTCAATGTTTACATTTTAAGTTGTAATTTTTACATAGATACCATTTATTTAACCTACAATCGAGTCTATATATTAAGAAATTAATTAATATTATAGTGATTTTAAATGAGGTGTGGTGCTATTCTGTAATTTTTTTTTTTTTAAATATCTTACTGAATATTCTAATATTTATGTTTATTGAATTTAGTTACAGACTAAATTTTTAACTGTTTAATGTGGTTGCACTTATAATTCTTAACACTATGATAACTTGAATATATTTGTTCGATGTTAACGAATATTTTAATTTTAATTAATCTTTATAACTCCAGTGTAAACTACCTTTTTCGTTCTCGGGAAAACTCTCAAAATTACGTGTCCGAACATTCATTATTGCCTCCGTCTCCATGGACCTTTACAAACGCCGTCTTCTTCTCCTTCATTTATTGTCTACGCCAAATTGAATATGTCGCAAATGAAATTTATCTGCGCTCGTATTCATAAACAAAACGTCCCTCTTGCCAGTATCAACTAATGTATGTCGAGAGATAAACTTGCAACTAAAGAAGGGGGAGAAAACACGTTCGGTCCTTAGAAATTTCAAAAGTTCAAATTAAATTATAATGTGTATCTTCGTTAGACTTATTAACCAGACTTGTACCCTGGTACGAATGTTTTTTCGTTAAAATCTTATAATTCAATTAGAAATTAAATGTTTTCATGACATTTCCTGTGCGTTTTCAGTAAATATAAATATTTTTTACTACACAAAAATTTAATTTGACATAATTTTAATCCTAACTTTTTTTGATTAAATTTAAAATTAATTTTCATCGTATTAAATTTTATATTAATTTAAAAATTATCAAATGGTAAGTTATGTTTTAATGTCTAGATTTTGTTTTTATTATAAGTATTTAAGTTTATTTTTTAATAAAATAATTAATATTCATTAATTTATGTATTTAAACAAAAAACTATAATAATATATAATATTACTTCATTTCAATATTTATTATTTAATATTTGCTAAACTGTTGGTCATCCTCGAAAAATAATCAGTATATTATATTTATATATTTTTAGTGACGTCTGTGAAAAAAATTGATACATTAATATTTTAATCTTATACTATCATATTGAATATGTAACAAATTATTTGTTGTGTTTATTAATTTTATTTTACTTTTCTAATTCACATTTTTAAAAGATACTTTTTAGCTACTCGTTCTAAATTCAATTTTTATATTCTTATTTTAATTATTGTTGTACCTAAATAAATAAAAGATTTTATTTCTCAAAAAAATAATAATGATACAAAATAATCAAAAAATGTTTTTAATAATATTGTCATGTTATAGCTTAAAATAAGATAACAAAAAAAATTACAAAAAAAAAAAAAAAATAATAATAAAGAGATTTCTGTTAAATAATCACCCTGTATACTATGTGAAAAATGTTATAATAACATTCGGGAGCTTTAGAAAAACACATTAAAAATAAGTATGTAAACATTTTTATCCATGTAGGCTTATATCATAAATAACGATAGTGACGCTAAATAGTGACTCATAAATTATTATGACTCCGAGTATGGTGTGCCTGACAAAAGCAAAAATTATGTTTAAAAGTAAACTCGAGAGAAATGTATCGGTATTTTATGATTTTAAATTTCATAATATATCGGAACTATTGTAAGCAGCCGACTACCCTATACCATAGATTTAATCTATAATGCCTATACGCTAAAAGATAAATTAAAACCTACCGGAAACACTGTGAATAGTATTCCTTACTAGTCTTTTCACATTTTTTTTATTTACAGTAATTTTATGCAATATAATGTAGTGTAATAAATTTAAATTTAGAAATAGAATACTGAATTTAAAACGATATGTTAACGACGCTGAGGAGGGGGCAGTATTATAATACTGTCGAAAATTGTTTTTTTTTCGTCGCGTTGTGCATGACGTATAATATTATAATATATATAATATAGTTTCGTGAGTTGTTGGTTGAAACAAATTACGTCTGTACTATGTAAAACATAATGTTTTATAATATATATATATATATATATATATAGGTATTTGACGTTTTGAAAATATGAAAAATAAATCAAGTCATCGTGATTCCTGGTATCGGAGAACGAGAACTTGTTTCACCGCTAAAATCTCACGCCCGCAATGCAAATGAAATTACTTACTGCATACAAAAAATGTTTGATGGTTAGAGGTACGCAGTATTTTTGCACTGATGTAATTACTCTCATTCCGTAATCAAATACATTCGTCGCCAGACGTGTGTTCGACGTATATTATTAAATCTATTTTACATAAAATTCATAGTATGCGCAGTATAACAATAATATGCTATATCTGTTTAACGTATTTCGCGAAGTTGAATGCTTACCAGTTGTACTCTTCTCTCATTTTTCAATCATTATTTTTTTTGTCACCTCGCAAGGTTGGTTTCTGCGGAATAAATTGTATGGTTTCATCGCCACATTGTGATGCTCTCGAATTGATCACTATCTCCGTTCCCAAGTCATCAAATGTTTTGAATAGTTCATATTCTTGTTATCTTTTTAGCAAATCTATAACGTATTATTCGCCAATTCTTTTCGGTTTACGAAGATCTTGAAAAATAATTATAATTAACGAAAAGTCTGTTTAATTTTGCGCTTTATCATACTATCAACATTCAACATTTTTCAATGAAATGTGTGCATGATAATAGCTGATGAAAAGTATATAATAATTATAAATACACCCTGATTGAAGAAAATATTTTATTGATTTTGGAAAAAATACAATTTTCAAAATTACAAATTGACAGTGTAAAACACATTTTTATTTTTAAGCATTCTTATGATACTTTGCCCTGAAAACGTTCAATGATATTTTTTTAACCTCCTCTTCGCCGACTGCTATAAAAGTTTATAAGGTAATAGCCTAGTTTTAGGAGTTTAAGTAGGATAGTTTTGCATGCTTGGAACTCGTTGTCCAATATACATAACACGTTTACGGCAAATGAAAAAAAAAAATACATTAAAACTTAAAAACTGCGCACTTTGGCTTCGTAAAAACAATGCACGTGCAATATATTGAATTTTTGTTTGTATTGTTAATATTAAATATCATATTTAATATTTACATACTTATTTTGTTTTGTTTTCGAGATTTTCAATACTGAATTTAATATCTAAAATTAGTTTTTTTATAAATATAATCCCATAGATACCTATTAAAAGTAAATATGACATTTTTTCTTAGAATCGTATGACAATGATATTATGCCTATATTACGAATGATTTTTATAACGTTGTTTGTGAAAAATAAACTATTAATTTTATTGTTTGAAAAAAAAACCGAACATTTTTTATGAACATTACAATTCGTGTATAGATACCATTGAAATTATTAATACAAAATAAATATGCATTTATAAATGGAAATAGATTAAATTTATTGAACATCATAATATTATTTTTGATGTAAAGTTATGGGTTTATAATTTTTAAAAACTATCTCTATTTAGTATTTGATGTTTGATTTACTAACAATATATTATAAGTTTGGATAATTTATTTAATTATTTTACTACTTTCTAATATATATTTTAATCAAACCATTAGCTTAATTTTTTATTGAATATAAATACATTATTTAAAGATTTGTTAACTGATATTAATTTAATTAATTAACATATAAATAAAATCTTATAAAAAATATAGTGTACATAAAATATTTTTTCAAAACATACTATTGTATGGTTCACAAAAACTTTTGATACACACAATTTACTCAATTTTTAAAAAAAAAAAACAAATTAATAAACAGTATTTTTCCAAGGTTTATTTTATCGAACGGTGTTATCAATAACAAATTATGGAAATTTGATTTCGGAGTGTTATAAACTCCATTATTAAACTGGTACGCATTAAAAGAGTATTCGAGATAAACGGATGTTCAATGGTTTAACTATCACTAAGAACGAATGACTATTGGAAACGTCGTCACCCTCGTCTTTGTTAATTAATGAGAATTAGAGCAAATCTATACAACAAAGTTTTGATAGACTCTTCTTTATACTCGCACTCGTAGAGCCGCCCAGAGTTCCACAGCGTGCATGGTAAAAACCAAACAGACAAAAAAAAAAATCAGACCTTAACCGCGGTATCCCCATTACAAGTTCCGCGGTGGCTCATCATTGCCATCTCGTATGTTTGTTTTGCGAACTAAATAACGAGCCACACTCACACAGAGAAACAAACGCACACTCATATATATTATATTTATACATATATATATAGTAAATAGCATAGAGTTTGCCAGTCGAACCGTGAAATTAAACAGTCGCCCTCCCCCGCTTCTCTTCTTGTTTCTTCCGCTGCAGCTATAATACTCTCTCTCTTTCACACACACACACAGTATACTTGAATTCTCTTTTTCACTCCTCCGTCTGCCACCCCGTTACCGTTGTCGTACCTCGACGATTGGCGCGTTCCGGTTCGATCTCTCGCCGCCGCAGAAGAATAGCGACGAGGCGCTCACTATATAATATCATATATATTTATATACGCTGCGGGGCCGGGGTGGACTTGTTGTAGGGGTCTGCAGCTGATTTATACGCCGTTTCGTTATGACATTCTAAAGGCTGTTTTTAAAAAGCCGTCCTTTCACCCATGCCGCTCTTGCTGCCCGCCCACCTCCGAATTATTGGGACGAAAAATTCCCCGTCAATTTGTACCGCTCTCGTCCCACACCGAAGTCGGCGTGGCACCCACTGGGCGCTCGAGATGAAATTAACGCACGGTTGGGTAGACGAAAAAATTTATAATTAAATAAAAAGTCAACGGCGGCACCGTGGTATGAAAGTAATGGTAATCTGGCTGGATATTGATCTCTGCTGCGGCAATGTGCATACCGGGGTCGAGATGGCTGAGTTAACCCCCGCGGGGCATAAAAGAAATCGTTCGTGAAATAAAATAACTCTTGATCGAGAATATTACACGAGTATTTGTTTTTTAATTGAAACGTGGTAAAAATTGCGTCACAGCCGAACGCGCAAATTAAATCAGAATAACCTGAGCTGTATATTGTGCAGTCGTGACGAGATGTACAATTACCGCTCCATTATTATGGTTTAAAATTAATATATTATTATATTGTCATATTATTTTTTTCCAATTATGACACACTTGAAAAAGTAAAGGTTGCTGCCTCGGTTGCTGCAGATAGTACAGCAATATAATGTTGAACACTGGTTTCGCTTTGTTTGCATCTGCACCACCTAATGCTGTATTGTCGTTAAACATTTAATGAACGATTTTAAACCTACCTATTAGTTAATTATTATCTGCAATTTTTATGTTGTATACAATTTCCATTTAAAAGACTTGGAGATATTTAGATTATTCGAAGAATTAATGAAGCTTTCGGAGCTTTATGTTAATTGAAAAATATATATAGTGTTAGATAAAATGATAAAAAAGTCATTGTTTCTCCTAAATTCTATCAAGTTCATAGTAATTTTACCTAAAAATTATATATTAATAACTTATTGTGATTGTACGAAAATTGTAGTAAAATTTGTCGTTTAAGTAGTTTTATTTTTACCATTTTATCAATACATAAATTTAATAATTCAATCATTTTTTTAATATATATAAGTACTTTGCAATTATAAGAAAAAAATAAAGGCCATTATTGTTATTTCTTTATTTGCAACAAATATATTATTTACAACAATATGCGAAAAAAACAAATCTTTAAATTTTATTAATTCAAGAATTTTTAATTTTTAACTTAAATATCATATTATTTATGCTAACCAATAATTATAATAATTATAGGTTTTACTTGTCCACTAAAATCCATAACACATTAATGTTGCAGAGTTAAAAATTTAGTAACATGCACATAGTTGTAACCGTTGAAAAAGAAAATGTTAACAAATAAAATTCATCTTTGCCTAAAACAATAAATAATAACACCTTTTTCTTGGAATCTTACCAAGTCCGTCAGATGTCTAAAAAAAAAACATTTTGAAGTAATACTGTTAATATTTTGTAGTATGGTCTGTACAGCAATCGATTGAGAACAATAATAATTATTTTTATCGTTGTTCAGTGATGCTGTATCGGATTTGTAAGATCGTCTCGATAGTTTGCTGCGGGCTTATATTCAGAAAAACTAGCAAATACACTTTCACCTCGCAATATCTATTATTAGTGTAGTAACATAAAAATAAATAATACGAGCAAGAAATGTTTAAATGCTAATTAATAGGGCGGGAAATCACGTTGTACGTACACCGTTGTCAATGATTTCAAAGAACAGTAACACTGTCCTTTGAATCAGTAACAGTTTTAACAAACACAATTGTCAACAGTGTTAGTCTTAGTTTGGATGACCCGATAAGACAATATATTTTTCACCGTACTGGGGTCAATATTTCGTCCAAAGAGTGTGCTTAATACCGTTTCAGCTTTTTATTTAAATGTATTCGGGAACACGTTAATCGCGTAAGCATAGCGCATAGCGCGTAAGTTTTATAATACTGATCGTAATCCCAAGACAAAAAACTAAAAAACTACCCAAGGCCATTGAAAGTATATTAAACGAAAACATGCAGCGATTTAGTTATTTTAGGGAGAAGATTTAATTTTTTTTTTAATAATATATGTAGTTTAAATAGGCAAATCCACTCGCACTGCTATACTCTCCTATCTATAATTAAAATAATTATGTTCCTTTTATAATTAATTAATTAATATTTCTTAGCTATATGCACTAAATAACAATAGGTACATAAAACATAATAATAACAATTATCTACCTAATAATAATGGCAAAAAAATAAAAAATTTGGTAAACTTTTTATTGAATACGTACTTTTGAATATTTGCTGAAAGTAACAGTATAGGTCTAAAGTATAAACCATAGCTCCAAAAATAAAAAATTAAATCCTCCCCAATATCTACCATCTACATATGTATTCAAATACAAGCCAAGTTAATGCAAATTTTGACTCGACGTGACGAACTTTCACGGGGAATAAACACATTGCAAGTATATTATTATTATCGTCATCGTCATCGTTGCGTTGACACCCTAGACAATCATAATAATACACATTATACGATTATACTGACGTGCGAATATCATTTTCAGTGTATACGTATATCGACAAAACTTGACTGTTTGATACGCTTGCAAACGTCCGTCTCTTTTTGGCATGATCATATTATTATTATTATTATTATTATCGTCATCTTGCCCGTGACGTGTGCGTAATGCGCTATACCAAACAAACATTCCGAATACACCCCATAATTAGCTCGACAGCACATGTTCAATTTCATAAATTTAATATATATATATATACATAAATTCTGATCCTAAATTAATTCTAAAGTTTAATCATTTCTCTGTCATCCCCCTCGCCCATACCCGGTCAATACTCCAAAGTCCGCGCACATATATACCGAAGTCTGTGGTACGAGTCGACCCACGAGCGTTCTGCCTCCTGACAGTTCACTGCGGGGTCGAAAACTTTTCGATCGTCTAAATAGTGACAGGCCCTTGTCTATTACAGTACTAATCACCTTAGTGCGTCCGCCCTTCTTGAACATTCATCCATTCGTACTTCGCTAATTAATTAATAATATAATGTTGGTTGATTTGGTTTTCAGGGATCACGTGTACCGGCTGAACCTGAGCAACATCAGCCACTCCAGCTGCAAGGTACGTACAAAATGTTGATTATTTTTTAACGTTACATGTAATAACTATTTTTATATCAATTACTTATTAGTTCATTAAATTAGATTAAAATAATTTCAAATAGGTAAGTATTTTGGGGTATATACAAAGAATGTAAGCACCCTCACTATACGCTCATCGAATTTTGATTATAAGTGGGTTCTTATATTATATACTTACCTCATAAACTTTACTTAATATGATATATAACAACATTTTCCACATATTTACATAACCAAAAAGTATTATAAAAGCTTTAGATTCCTCTAAATTTAATTGAATTCGTATTTCAATTAATTGGAACGCTTTAAATCAACAACTTTTAACAAATATGTATACCTTATTTTATATGAACATTTTTTTATCACTTATTCTGCGCTAATATCTGAATAGTATTGATTAAAATAAAAACATTAGAAAACATCTTATGTGCCAAATACTTTTGTTTAACACGCAAAAACGATTTAATACAATTATTCTGAGTGTTTTTCACTCAAACTATTAAAACTATTTCAAATTGTTAAATTACTGATAAACGCGGGTACTTAAAGTACACTTCAAAAATTAATGTATTGAAAATAATCGAATAACATTAATAAGTAAATTTAATTTTTGAATCTTTTCAAAATTAATCCAATGGATAAAATTATTTTAAGTTATAGTATCAGAATAATCCATAATATCAAGTACCTTAATTCTTTCAAGATCTTAAAAATCTTTACAAGTTATATATATTGAAATACTGAATATTGAGTACTAATTTATATTCATTTAACAAATCTTGTTAATGCCGTTTTATGCGTCCAATTTGATTAAATTATTAAATTATTTAATGTTACATTATATGTATTAATATATTCAATATATAACTGAAAATATAAGTTTTAATATACAAAATAAACTCATAATATTAAATAGAATGTCATAAACTTATCGGTATATAATATATATGTATGTCTACATAATTATACGAAATTTGTTACGTCTACTTATAGAACCTAAACATTCAATATAGTATTAACTATCTATCTTCTAACATTCTTTTACGTTTAATAATGAGTTTAAATATTTTATAAATATTTAATAATATGTGTTTTTTTTTTTAAATTGGCAAATTAGCAGTGCCTCAGGGCATTTGGATTATATTCCATACTATTATTTACCTTGTATATATTTTTATATACACATACATGTATAAGAATGATGTGCGAATTGTGTGTGTGTGTGTGTGTGTATGTATTTTATCAAGAAATGTTATATTATTATACATTTTATTAATATTATACAGACATTATTTATATTATGATTCCTAGTAAAATGTAAAATCAACAACTATTATTATAAATGTTATATCATGAACCTAATGTTATTTTCTGAAACGAATATCAGAATAAAGAAACTATGTAACTGAATATAAACTGACATAATATATAATATATATGTGTGTGTGTGTATGTTTACATAATGTGTTTTATACTTATAAAGAACTAATAGAACACGTATATATTTAATAATTTAATTTAACCGATGAATGTGTGTTGTACAAAAAACGAATGCCATTTTCTTGTCAAATTATTTCAATTAAACTTCCTTTTTTTTAATTGTATTTGTTACGAGTCAAATTTTAGAAATATATTTTTATAATTAAAAAAAAAGTATAGGTACCTATAGTAGTCTTAATATCCGTTTTAGTTTTAATATCCTCGTTACTTTTCGTTGGGAATTGTTTTAAGAAAATTATTTATTTACCTGAGGGGATATTTAAAGAGTTATTAATGCTAATAACTTTTCAGTTAAAAAAAATGCCTGACAATGAGACGGTGAATAACAAGTAATAGGGAGCTTTCGGGGTGAGGAGGAAGAGGATGAGGTGTTCCCGGCGTTTCGAACTAATTTCAAGTTGAAAGAACATCCCGAAATTAACGGTGCTCTCATTTACACGGTGAAGCAATTGTGGCAAATTAAAATCTTCAAAATTCTCACTTTGGTCGTACATCAACGGTGCAACCTAATTGCATTCCCAGGCCCGCGCCCGGTGAGCCTTTGACCGCATGTAATTGCTAGGCATAAATCACAAGTCCTGTTTAACCTCGTTTGGAGAATATGGTGGAGGCAAGAAGTGGGAGAGATGAAAATTTCAGTATTTACGTGCATGTACGGCGAAAGGGTCAAAGGTCATAAATTTCAAAAGCTGCGCTGGTCTCATTTATCGTTATTAATATTACATTATACATATTATAAAAAAATGTATACATAAATATATATGTATATAGTAAAAAAAAAAAAAACAACCTAAAAATATGATAAAGAGAAAACCCGACTTTTCACTCACCTGAGGCCATTTATTTTGAACTTTTATTGAATTAAATTCGTACAGTACACCAAAGGTGAAAAAAAAACAATGTTACTGTATCGTACTCGTATTTTTCTAAACAATTTTAAATCCCTGGAGGTCGTCGCATCACACCGTAGCACTATAAATCGTAATTAAAATAATAACTTATGGCCAGCAGCAGCAACATATAGATACGTAATGATCCCAATACTACGCTGTAACTGTGATGGGTACACACGGCGATATTTTATGTGGTCAACCCTTTTAGAATTACCGACTGAATAATGTTGGTTGGTTCAGGAATTTTAGGTACCAAAAATCCATAAAACGACCAATATGTCTTTAAACATTTAAACCTATGAGACTTCTGTTTGCCTCACTGCCTTGTAATGATATAATGTAACGACCTCGCTATATATACCGTGTCTATCATTTCTGTTTCTATATATATATATATATATATATATATATATATATATATTTACACGTACACATACACACACACACAAACCAAACCATTGAATTGCAATGACATTATAGTCAAGCTCTTCTCCGTAATTCGTCCGATAGGAAACGGTTTGCGGAAAACTTTTTTATCAACCTCCCTCCTCACGGTGTCTACATGGTGTTTTGCTCGACTAAACACACAAACCCTCACGTAATATTCTGTATTTGAGTCTGTAGTAAAATAGTTACAAATAATTATAGTTAATAGAAAAGTGTAATTACCATCGTTGCTGGTCCATGAGAATAATGTGTATTTATAATTTTATCATGGATTTATAATAGGAATTAAAATAAAAATTATTTTTATTTTTTTAATCAGGGCTTACGAATTTATAGGGAAATTTTAACCGAACTGTTAGTAATATGTAATACTCTCCCCCATAATATAAAGAGTGCACATTGTACATAAGTGGAATTTAATCTGGAGGGTGAATTTTTGACATTCATTATTATATTGGCATTTGAATAAAGTAAAAGTTATTGTCATTATTATTAAACACTATACCATTAGTCCGAGCCTTTTGTGCAAACATTTTATCATGTTCCCATTGTATTTTAACAATACCTATTTTTCTTCAGAAAATCTAAGATATTAACTCGTAATATTTAAATGTTAATATTATAATTTTTGCTATTAATGAAACGAATTACAACTCCGAAATACATATAAAAAATCTATAGCTTTATTATTTTATCATAATAATCATAAATATGAAATAAGAAATGTACATAATAATATCAAAATATACTAGTATACTAGACAAGTGGTGTGTTAACTAGAAAATTATCGAAATTATGCGCAGTCGTTTTATTTTTGATTTTAATTTTCTGCTGATTGGTGACTAAAAAAAAATATTTTAATAAAAACGATATCTAAATATTTTAATTTAATACGTTGTACAAAAGTTTCATCTAAAAACGTATTAAAACCACGGGTCGTATAACGTAATTTAAAGTTGAATCCGAATCATTTTACGTTTGGAATGTTTTAATAGAAGGAGATTCGTCATCTAGGTATACGTACATTTTGTACAAGAATTCGTTTTAAGTAACTATGCCGAATCTCTTAGTCATCTCGTTGCCAAAAACACGGTCGACGATTTGCTGATTTTCCTTAACGAAGTTTTGTCGAATGGTACAAATGAGAGTTAAGCGTGAAGGGAAGGTGCCTCAAGCGAAAGAAACTTGTTCGTCTCGTACATACGTTTTACGTGCGTGAATACTTGAAGCGGTCTAAAGAAGTTTACCGCTTTACACTTTGCAAAATATGACGAACTACGTTTCAACATGTAGCTCTCGTACCTTCATTAATTGCATTTAAAACCAAAAATTGTAAACTTTTGCTCCCTCCGAGTGAACACAAATTTTTATCTTTTTACTTCTTAAAGCGACATATTTCGGCAACACTAATAATTCATGCAATATTTCGAGAATAAATCATAAGGTATAAGTAAATCTTTTTCAGGAAATTGCTGTTGAGGAAACCTTTTAATAATAAAAATAAAAATGTCTTAAACTATTATGTGACCGAATCTCATATCATAACCTGTTTAATGACAGGTAGCCTACATCTCAATCCCCTTTGTACAGAACTATTTACATTTAAATAAATATAGGTACTAATAATAAGCACTTATTGAATTACTTTAATTCTCAAGTATAAATTTAAAAAAAAATAATATAATTTACGTACACATTTATTTTATAGTCATATTAAATATTTACGTGTGAAAAAAACTATAACCTCTTCGGCGACTAAAAACAATTAATTAAACAGATCAATGTATTTCTAGAATAACCGTCATACACGTAGTATTATACGTTTTTATGAAAAAGATATGCGAACAAAAGTTTTTAAAATGAATTCAGCTTTATGGGATCCAAAAAAATTCACAACAACTAAAGTTTCATTACATCCATTTTCACTGCATGTTTTTGTCTGCAAATTAAATTTTTTCCAAACACACAGTGTGCTGTATAACGTGTGAAAATCAAATTTGACCAATTTAATGACGACTCCCGACCGCGCATAAGCCAAATTGTCCCTGCCGAAGGAAAATCCACCCAACCATTATAAACCTTTTTGTATATGTTTTTTTACGCATAGAGTGTCTGTAAAGGGTTCATTAGTAACGCGGAACAATTTCTTTTAATGAGACACTCGTAACAAGTTTTCTGGTAGACAGTGATATTGTTTCGCCGACGACCAGTGGAACAAAAAAGAAAACCATAGCAAAAAATATTGTAGAACAATTTTTTTTCTCTTATCGAATTAGACCAATGGATAATATTCTTTGCAATACAATTTAAATCAGTAGACTTGTGTTCTTTTTAACTTACCCATTAATAATGAGAGACCTTTGGTATCAAATTCATATCTTTATCTTCTTAACAACGATTGATATTAATTTATAATACATCTATATGAATGACTTCGTAAGTCGTGAGAATTTAATTTCAAGCTCTTATATATTATATTTATACATTTTCACTACCCTCTCAAATTATTACTATTATTATTATTTTTGCGAATAAGGGTGTTTCATCACCCGCCCTATAACCGTCACTACAGGCCATATCCCAACTCATTCCATCTTCCGTCAAAGACCGAATGAACCGTTATGTCGGGAAATAAGCTGCGGCCGAGTAAATGAAAATCTACTGCGTGCAAAAAGTGAATGGAGAGAAAAAATAAAAGAAAACGAGACTTGTTGCAAATTAGTTTTACCAGAAGAGAAATTTCAAAAACAGTAATGAGAAGGTTAGTATATACTCTTCTATCATCCCTTTCAGATTTATCAGCTTGAATACGGTATTAACGTATAGATTTAATACAAATAAGTAGACAAGAAAAATATATTGAACACTTTTTATATATATTTTTTTTTATTTCGTCTTACGATTATATTACTTATAATTATACTTTCACCGCATTATTAACGAGTCTAATTAATATTTGTGTTCTGTATTTCTTTTATAATGAGTAGAAAGGTTTTGTCTTTTTTTTAATTAATTATCTTCTGGTTTGGCCTCATTGGTCAAAGTAAAAAAAATAATATTTTATTAAATATTTAAAAATTATAAATAACTATAAAACTAAATAATTATAAGTGATATATTTAGATACTGCAATTTAAATTAAAATTAATAAATTGGTTCTCGAAATATTAATGAATTAAACTAACATAAAGAGTTTTCTCATTTTTGAACTATAAATCATGTGATTCATATTGTATGAATATTAATATTCATTGTATTTTTTTTTTTATCTATTTAAAAGCGATTTTTTTGATATGGATTGTTTTTATTGTTACTCGTTTAAATGACCAATATTTAATAACGCAAAAATAATGCTTAAATCATAGGAATATAGGATAATGATATAATATTGTGACGTTTGATATTATAATGTTATGTCTACGTATTTAATCAAATCAAACAAAATCGATTTCATAGCCACAGTGATGCAACGGTTAAGTTAGACGTGTTATAGGAGGGTAAAACTACGGATTTGGTGCTAGATATATTAACTTGGAATGGATTGGTCAATCCAATACAATAACGTGACGTATTTTTCGTCGTAAAAGCATAGGAACTAAACGTCGTAAAGTGAGTATATAATGATATGTCGTATATGCGGATCGTCTTCGTTTTTCCTTCTTTTTTTTTTTTTGGCGGGAACGGGTGGCTATTTTTATTGGTCTGGATGGAGTCGAAAACATCCTCGAAACGGCGCCGGCAGAAAAAAGAGATTCGCATACTGATAAGCAAAAACCTCTCCGCCAGCCTATCATTAAACGACCCGATATATTCAGCCGTCGCGATGATATCGAAATCCCTTAAAAATCCCTACCCTCCCTACACGGTCCAAATACTACTGACTCGAGCAGTCTGACCGACCATTCGCCCATATCCTATTTGCTGACTTTGAGATGTTATTATATTAAATTAAAAGTTTGGACCTCGTCCTAAAACTGTTTATTACTCTTTTAACGCTACTGCAGCTGCAGTTGCAGCTTTTTTTTTCTTTCTCTCTCTCTCTGTCGCTGTAGCTGCTGTATGCCTATATGATATGGAACATTATTATAATATAAAACGCATGTACTTGTGATGGTATCGATGATCGATTTATATTTATAATATATTATTATATTATTGTATATATAAGTAGTATGTATATTATATCATTATCTTCCACTCATCCCCCGAACATGACCATCCCCAAAACGCAGTGGGGTCTTTTTTCGTGAGCAATTTTCGCGACGACAATTTATCAACGGCAACCGTCCTGACAGTTATACGTGCCCCATTAGCTCCAGAATAACCTCATATTATTATACCACACTGAAAGTGTACCTTTATGTGTATACGTGTATAACACATCTCGCACGTTCTTGGATCCGTTCGGTTTTTCACGTGGCCCGAGATAATATAATTAATTATTTCCGACGATGGTTCGTGTCCCGCAGCAAGGAAGATGATTTTTTTCCTTCCACTGAATTAGATTTATATGTAATATATGTATATACCGTATAATTGTGTATGCCATGTTTACGTGTTTCATAAAGATTTTTTCTCGTAATCGAAAAATCCATGTTAGTTTTGAATTTTGGCTGTGTATCTAATTTTTTTTTATTGTTATTAAAATTATTTATAATCTGTTTACATAATATTTGTTCAATACGCATACATAATAGAATATAGAATATAGATTACATTCAATTTACGGTAATTAATAATATGTGTGGAGATACTACTCATTGACAGAATTCCAACTGACAGGAAAAATCATTGATCTAAGAATAAAAAAGTCATGCTTCCTCCAAACATAATATTATTTTTTTGTATTTTGTTTTAATTTATTCGATAAGTATATGCAAATTCGAATTCTCTCGATATTATTTGATGATTTAAATCTATTTTTAATTATGCGTTTTTGTGTATAGATTCTGACGAATTGTTATTTATAATATTTCATATCACTATTATTTCACATATATTTCTTTATTGGTCACTCATGGTGACTATTACCGTCATGAAATTAATTTTACAATCTAAAGAACACAATGCACTAATCGGCATTTAATTTTTTTGAATTATTACGCCTCTTTTGGCACACCAAACGAAGCGTTTATTTCAACAGTAGGCCGTCATTAAAACTAATTGTGTACAAAAACCGTATAATTTGAAATAAATACAAATACCATTTAATTATTTGGCATATGATTCCAGTTTAATTTGACTTATATAGATCATTTAATTTAAATTTATGATTTAATATAGAAATAATCGCTCTTTCTAAATTATTTATAATTAAAATCTTTTTTTTTTTTTTTGAATATCGTCCAGAACATAACCTGATAGTAACAAATATTATTATAATATTAGAATAATAATGTATCCAGGCTAATGCGTGCACTTTTTATATAATATATAATTTTCTGTTGTATTTGCTAAACAAATACTTTTGTTGTACGATAAATTCATGTAAATAAATACTCGTTTATTCTTACGTTTTTTTTCGAAATCTTAAACAACTAAATACATCTATATACACTTATGTTACAATATTTTTTATTTAAATTTTAATACTTCACTCAAAATCTAAAGTGATTTATAAATAATAAACTAATACATAGTACATTAATGTATAGAAAAAATTTTCATGTATTTCAATAGTAAAATTGTAATTTCAAAATATTTTTATCTAAAAATATATTATTTTGCATAAGTATTTATTCTATAGCCAATTTGTAATAAATATATTCTTAGTAATATTTCTTTTAAAGTAATTATAATTTACTGGTGTTGTTTAATGAAATAGGGTAAAAAAGTAAATTAAAATACCATTATAAAAGATTCTGTATAGCATTGTAATTGAGTGTTGAGTGTTGCATTTTTTTATAATTATTATTTAAATGTGTAATTATAATTGTACAAAAACGAGTATAGGTAGTAGTCTACATATATATAATATGTAACCTGTAGATAAAGCACGTCGTCTCTTACAGAATGTCAAATAAATGTCTAACAGTGAAATTGTTATATTTATATTTTCGTTTAAATCAAAAAGAAAAATTTTATTAAGTTATTTGGAAAAAAACATCAAAACAAAATTTTAAAAAGCATCTTGAACACAAAAATTGAAATACGTAAATAATATTACATTGCGTGGAAATCGTACCACCATCAAATAATGTTATTCTAGTGTGTGCTATGCATAGTCCCGTAAACTGTTTCTTAAAAGAAACGTTTGATTTTTATCCTCAAATTACGTCCGTACAGTCACGTTTGCAATAATACTTCGTAGCGATCACGTCGTATCTCATGTAATATATCACAGTTATGGCGCACATTACAGTAATAATGTACACCTAAAATTAGCGTCCTAATAATGTTTTAATTGTTATTTAGTTACCCATAAAATGTCATTCCGCCGATAAAACCGAGCTGCCGCTCGTCGGTCATCTTCGTACCCCTCTTCTGCAACCCCCCTTTGTCTTGTTCACCCCGAAGGTCGATATAAACTGCACTATTTTTCATTTAAAACGGTGTGCACGAGTAGTACGCGCGACGGTCGCTACTGTATTTGCAAACCGTTATTAAAGCCGCAAAAATCATTAACCAAACCCCTTCAAACGTATCCTGCAACGACAATTGGACCGGGCAAATTGAAACATGCCTACTAATAGCCAGGGCAGTATTTATTTATAAACAGTGTGTATATATTATGCATATATATATTTTTTTCCCCTGTACCCGATTTGTTGTGATGCTCTAACCGCGATCGTGTGGTATAGTAAATAAAATTTTATTGCGGGACAATTCACAATAAATATAAGGCTGCAGAGCTTTTATTGTAATTATTGTCGTCCCTGATCGGTGCAGTGTCGCCGTGCTCGCGGCCTTCCCTTCGGATATTTTACGACGGGATATTTGCACCAAAATAACACCCACCCCTCAAGCGAAAAAAAACTACTCATATAATCTATCTATATATATATTATATAGTATTGGCGTATTACCGTCAGCCGTAAATTAAACGAATAGCTTATTAAACTGATATATCCCCACTTCCTCCACCCCTAAAGTAGGTGCACCGAGTATATATACATGTTATATATTAGGGCGATGCACTGTGCAGGATTTAAGCTGACGTTTCGTCCGGCCGCCACGAATATTATGGAAAAACATTCGGCAGCACTCCGCGGCGTTGGTGGGGTGGCGGTCTTGGCCGTCCCTTCTATCGTATAACGAATCCCGTTCCGAAGTGAAAATAACAATAATATCGAGGAATAGTAATAATAAGTCTCGTTCGCTTCTCCCCTAGGGCGGTACAAGGGTAATATATTACAATATTTTATCGTCGAATTTTTAAAATAAAATCACACATTTAATTACTATAATCCTATTTAAAATGGACGTTTTTATTCGATATCGACGAATGTAAATACCCTACAGTGTCGTTCATGTATTCTTTTAGTTATAGATTTTAGTTATTCTCCTATTTATTTATTTACGTTTCTATAATGTTAACGTCCGGCTTCAATTAATAATAAAATATCATGTAAATTCATTTTTCTTTATATTATAAAAAATTATTTCTACAACAAGTACTTACAGGTTCATTTTATTGATGTATACATATCGATTTTATTTTAATATTTTTATAAAATTATTGATTGAATTTTATATCACTGTAATAAAACATTATCATTTTAAAATTTCAAAAATTAAAATATTGGAGTTCGAAATATGCTGCATACTCCTACCAACTACAAATCATGTTTAGGTTTTCAATAATTTTATAATATATTGAAATAAAATTTTAAAAGTTACATAAAATAAACACAACAAAAACACTACTTTCCCTATCTATGAATAGGTATTCTTTTGATTATTTATATATATAACCAATGTGTTGAAATTCAATTTTAGATTTCAATTTCATCGTCGTTGTTGTCGTCGTTTTCAAGTTTCAACCGTGAGCCCATTTGTGTTCGAAATAAATTGTATTATTTTTAAACTTCGCAAAGAATGACTTGTTACAAAAATATATTCACATTTTTCCCCTTAAACAACTTATCTTACTTATTCTTTACTTTTTAAGAAGTTCTTTTTACATTATCAGATTTGTGTGTTAAAATATACAACAAAAATTGGATAATATTTAAGTTTATGCTCTATAAAAAAAACATTGTATCTTATGTAAATATATTGTATAGTTATTATGTATATTATGTTATATTTAAATAGAGAACGAAAAAGAGATTTTTTAATAGATTTAATAATTTTACTTACATTTTTTACTAAATATTTTCTCGACATTAAACTTACACAACCAATAATAGTTTATCTCTCTTTGTCAGATTTGTATAAAGTTACAATATATATTTAGATAAGACCCAATCGAAAGTCAGGTCAATCCTCTATGTATAGTTTCTATATTGACCTTCTTAATGGATTATATATAAGTCTGAGACTAAGAAAGTATTATTACAGGATTACACATTATCACTAAGTAATTAAATACATAGTTTCTAAACTGAATACATAATATTATATTTCTATCTTAGGAGTTAGGAACGTTGCTCTAAACATAAACTACACAAATAAAAACCAAATTAAACAAATAATAGCTTGAAAATATTGTTTTTTTTTTTTTTTTTAAATACACATCTATAATATGGGCACCTTTATTGTGTTTAAAAAGAAATAATAAAATATTTTATAATATGATCTAAAAATCGGTAATTCTATGATTGCTTTAGAAGTTTGTAATTTATAATGGTTTTCACTACCAATAAATACAAGAATGCATTATGATTTTTTATTTATTGATAAGACTATAATATAATAATTGAAATAAGCTATTAATCATTTTTACTCTGCAACATGTAAGTAAATTACTATGTAAATATTTATTTTCACCCAACATTTTACAATATATTAACCACGCAATATATTGCCGCACCAATAAATTTATACTGCGTTGAATTGACGATGATGAATTATTAACGTATTCCACAAATGTATGGTATATTACACTAAATTGAACACTTAGTATTTTTTGTATAAACTCTGCAATATATATATATATATATATATATATATAAACATAATAATTCTAAGGTATTAAAAAAGAATTAACTTAATGTTTCAATATTATTATCGAATATATTTTATCAATTTCAGTTAGTCATACATAGTACTAAATTTAATGTCTATGACACTACAATAAGTCGTATATTGATTCAAATAATTATTTTTAATAATTATTTAATCAAATTTAATTAATTTTTATAAGACATAAAAATAATATAAAAGCTTGTAAAAATAATGTAAAATAATAAAAGCATTAATTATGATTTTTATTGTTCAAAAATAAATCTTTATTTTGAGATTAAAAAAAAAACCCTATAAATCAATTCATAGTACGTGTTGTTGTTTTTTTCTAATGATAGTCTATATTCTAATCTGGTCTGGGATTGATAATACAGTTAGGTTTAAAGTTTAAATTTACGCAATACATCACGTAAAAACTTTACTACAGCATTACCCATATTATAAATTGTATAAATTTAATCTGTTATGTAATGTATTGTTTTAAGTGTAAAGCACAATCCAATCGTATTTGTGAAAATAATTATTTTTTCTAACAATTTCCGTAGATTATTCTATTATAACTTTAAAATTAAAATTTATTTTGTTCTATCGAAAGTTGTTTGTATAATAATTAATTTTAAATTCTGAACGAAGTAATAACTGTATTTATTTTACAATGATGTGTGTGTGTGTGTGTGTGTGTGTGTGTGTGTGTTTTATTTTTTGTATCTGTGTACTCTATAACTTGTTGAAATAATGATTCAATTTAAAACTTCAGGGATGGTTTCCGATAGCAAATTAAATATCCTTAGTTCACTATAAAGATCAAAAGTAAGAAGTTTCCAATAGTTTTCAAAAAATTTGGGAAAAATTACAAAAAAAGTGACAGAAAGCGGGAACAGGATTTAATTTTGGAGTATTCAGGTCATTAAAACATGATTCACCTTTTCACCACCCAATTGAAAATATATAGCTTAGTCCCTAGACAAATCATCTCCGTTCAGAATTGTTTTTCATGTACAATGATACCTATCATTAGATTCAAATTTAGAACATCCATTATAGTGAATTACCTACTCTATGTGCGAAGTTCACTTGGTACCTACTGTAAACTTGCAATTAATTTTTAGACAAAAGTTTCTCAATTTCTTTTTATAAACTCTATAGTCGCACAAAATGTGATGATAATTAATATTATCGAGAAAACTCATTTCGAATTATTTCAAATAAATTTATTTTTCCAGGTTAAAAATTATTAATTTAATTTATTCTTTAAATTGGATTATACGTCCATACATTTTTAGAAGTAGGTATAAATATGTTATTTTTTAATTAAATTTTTTATTGAATATAATCGATCTTACTTTTTAAAAGTTATAAATATAATATAATCCGATAGTAGATCCGACAGTTAGTATTTAATTCTCAAATGTTGGTTCCCGACACTTGAGAAATTTACTGTCTAAACATAATATCCTGTATAATATATATATATATTGTGGTCGCTAACCTTACACCTATTGTGTCTTAATAGAGTTTATATTTTATGTCACTGTAGAGAGTTAATTCTCGACTAGAATTTATACGCAATGGCTTAGTTATATTATACTTTTTATACAGAAAAGTTTCACGCAAAACGTCTGAAGTTACGACGACGGCAAAGACGTATCTTTCGGACAGATCTGTTGCGACTATTATCACGTCCACCTATATTATAAAGCTACAACAGTAGAGATATTGGAAAAAAAAAGTTAGAGAAAATCGTGAAAAATGCTCTCGACAATTTAATATTATAGTCGCTAAAAAAAAAAAAAATTCCATTATCCAAAACCGAAGACGACCCGAGATGGGAAACCTTAACAACACGGTTATGTAGCTCATCAATATGAACGCTCGTGATTATCGACATATTATTACTACTATTATTATTATTATTGTTACAACATTCCGGTTCATTATCCGTTCACGGTCGGATCGTTTCGTTCGCCCGGAGGTTACGCGCACCACCACCGCCGCTACACGCGTGTATGACATATACCTACTACGCCTATCGCGCTCGGCAATTCACCTGATGACAGTAGAATATTATAATAATAATATGTACATTATACTGTATCGAATCTCGTCGGATTGTCAAAGGCGCGTAACACGCTCTGGATTGTTTTCCTTACATTTTCGGTTATATTTTTTTCACTAGTTTAATCCGTCTCCGAATATTATCACATTTGTTTCGGTTGTGCTATGCGCACTTGTACAACTATATACTGATGGTTGCGAACGACATGATACCCAATAGTAAATATGCGTGTGTGTGTGTGTGTGTGTGTGTGTGTGTGTGTGTGTGTGTGTGTGTGTGTGTGTGTGTGTGTGTGTGTGTGTGTGTGTATGTGTGTGGGAGAGAGTTTGCATTTGTTAGTGGTTTATTTGCACATCAAACTCACTCGCCTCCGCCAGCAAGGCAAAACGCTCTTTGATTACCCAACGCTAACCCTATCTTGCCGTCACAACTGTATATACGCATACTCATCCTCTCTTATGTATCTAACCCCCTTTTTAGACTGTTACGTACATCTTACTATAATAAAGTGCCTTGAAACCGCTCGGGTCCATTATTTTCACGACCAAATCCCGCCAAAAACTTAATGTATATATTGTATAATACGGTTCGAATCGTTGTGTAAACTGAATATTCGCTTCCCTATGCAAATCTCGCTGTTATATGCATTACAAACCAAATACGATAATCATTTACCTAAAACCAATATAAATATTATTAATATTATTATTGCTTAATTAATATCAACAATAATACAGCAATAAATTTCTTTATTTTTTTAATCCGTGGGCACATATGAGAATAATAAGTTAAGAC
This sequence comes from Aphis gossypii, assembly GCF_020184175.1. Taxonomy (NCBI): domain Eukaryota; kingdom Metazoa; phylum Arthropoda; class Insecta; order Hemiptera; family Aphididae; genus Aphis; species Aphis gossypii. Next base: position 3,403,268 of record NC_065531.1, read on the forward strand.
GAGAGAGGTGGTTAAACATTTAAAAAATACTATACACGCAGCAGTGGCTTTTTTATGTGAAATGTTGTCGGCCGCGGCGTTTGAACATCCCACAGGCAACAACAAAAACTTTTTTACCTCCGCCGATTATTTTTACTTAAATATTAAGCTCAAACTTAAAATTTCTTAGTAATTAAAATTGTCTTGTTATCTACATTATTTCGTTAAAATTAAAATGAAATCTTTAATTATGCATCATAATCATTGACATAGATGATAAATTATATTATAAAGTTGTGCTAAGATTAGCAACAGTCTACATTATCGATAACGATGCTTGCAAAATATTTACACAGTATTTTTTTTTCATTATTATGAAGTCATATAAGTGTTTAAACTTTAAACTTTAAACTCTTTAGCATATTTTAACCAAAGCCAAAAAACACATCATATATTTTCGTACAATAATTAGCTAGTATTTTTTTTTAAATCTTTTACGTTGATAACTTTGGCGTTTAATATATATTAACCTTCAATTTTATTTGATGGATTTTGCCTTAACGCGCACAAGATTTCACGCGGATGAATATTTTCACAGAAAAATACATAAAAAAGCAGCTAGCTTCATATTATGCGCAAGCAATAACATTTTTCGATTAAACGGCGTGCTAACAAATTATGTATGATATAGTCACTGCTCACTAGTAGATAGGTTTAGGTAGACGCGACCATAATCATACACGGGCGGCAGGGATGAAAGTTTCGCAGTTGAGATTTTGTCAACGTCATCTCGTGAATAAAACATTGTCCAACGCTCGACTGGCCTTTGTGAATTTTTTTCGCCTACTATCTCCCTCGGTCTTTTACGTTTCGTCGTTTGAAAAACCCTATATATGCGCGCATTTACATGTTATTGAGGTTGTATTTTGTGCTGTGTCGGAATAATTCATTCGTATATTATACGTATCGTAGGGATTCTTTTGTGCAGATGTTATGGAATAATTTGTCCAGAGATTGCGGTGGCAGCGGGTTTAGTAGTCTATACCATATATAGTTCAATATTCATTTGTGTATAGAAAATTATATCGCTGAGACGACCCACGTGGGTTTATTTCTACTAACGCCACATACGGTCCATTGCATCGGCAGTGGTGGAAGCGAGCTTAATATGTAATATATTATTCAGCAAAAAAAAAAAAAAAACAAACAAACTAGAAAATCATCGTGTACGAGTTCAGTCGTAGAGAAAACGGCCACGTGTGTTCATATAGGCGCAGTACAGGTGAGGAGCAATAGGAGGGAAAATACGATTTTTCTATCCATTTTACTTTATTTTCCTACACTAGCCGCGTGTGAGTATTATAAGAATTTGTGCCTGTTCAACGGCGATGACGACGTAATAAAATGTAATAAGTACAAAACACGAGTACATAAATTTTATAATATAAGCTACACGTTGTTTTTTTTATATTTATACATATATTTTTTTTTTTATTTATAAACACTCGATCTCTTGTACAGTACTGGGGATATAAACGGCAGTAAAGAATAAAATAAGAATAACGCGCGCACAACTTTGCATTAAAATCGCAATTATAGCGATTTCAATTTACGGCCCGGACTGCGTGTTGTTCTGCTGAGATTAAAAATAAACGATTTCCACTCGGCCGTTCCGCCAACACCGCTGTCTCCCTCTCATTATATAACGAAGTGATAACTCACCTCGTTTTATTAGTCCTTTTTATGCGTATAACCATTTTGGCCTCTTCCCAAAAAACAAATCTCCTCTTCGTTGATTAGTAAATACTTATATTTAATAACTTTAACGGGAATCAAATTAACCGACCCCCTCGCTACTAAATTCTCGTTGTTTTGGAATTACTAATTTTATATCTCGGTATTTTGTAGCTAATTCGTTTTGCGGACAAATAAATTACGCCAACAATAACAACGTGTATATACTATTTTTAATTTTTCCACATGAATTTGCTAAGTTAAGGGTAACATTAATCGAACTCAAAATTATTTTCATTCCCCAATGAAATAATTCAATTATTTTCTCTGACCAATTAACAATTCATGAGTCGCAATCCACGCTTGTCTTACCCTTTTAATCCTATAACGCTTTCCTTTGGAGAACTTGCTAGAATTATACGTTTACGCCGGCACGCGTCTTGTGGGAGTTGGTTTAATTCAAACTCAATCTCCAGTAACGTTTAAATAATGTTTTGATCTTATTTACGACATGTGTTTTTATTTTAACCCGACTTAAATAATAATTGAAAACATTTTATTAATGTGCGTTATGTACTCGCTGTACGATTTATTATATTATATAATTAATTTGCTTTTCGTCTAATTGAAAAACATACGTAACTCTAAAATAAGGATTTAAATAATAAACAAACTTATAATAATTTAGAACACAAATGTCAGGAATTTAAATATTGTTGAAAAAAATATATATGTTTAAAGATTGTGTATACAAATAATAATGATTTTTGAGCTAAGAAGAATTAATATCGTAAAGCTTTGTTTAAATATAGGTAGGTTGTTATAATATAAATAATTAAATTAAATGATACTTTAAAATTTAATTTTAATTTTTTTGTTTGTCCTATTTTTCTTTCCATGTCCCTATTTGTAACACCCGCTCATTAAACACATTTTATCTAAAAACAAAAGTAACTAATTATATAAGCAATACTCCCCACAATAGAATTATGAAAACTATAAATGAATTAAAAATCGATCTGTTTAAATCACCAAACTTCAACTCTTTTAAAAATTACTATAATTCTTATCTTGTCAATACTTAGCTATAACTGTTATATTTATATTATATGTTTGTATTTCATTATATTTATATTTATATTTGTAAACTACTATTAGTTCTAACGTACGATTGTCACTATTATAATGCATGTAATTGGGCTAGGCCCGTATAATAATAATAATAATAAATAAATAAATAAATATTAAAAAATATGTATTTAATGTAACTTGCGAGTATTTATAAGTAAAGGATAATAATTCATTTAAAATAAAATTTAAAAAAAAACGACGACCATTTTTTGCTCATAATTTTTCACATGACATAATAGATCTATGTATTATAATGTACGCAAAATACACGTATTTTTAAACAGCATTTATAAATGTATTTTTTTTTTCATAACAAATACTCTACCAAGAAAAAGACTGTGTATAGTCCAATTCAAAAATTTAGAATCGCAGTTTTATACGGTTCATCGGGCACTCTACTTATTAACTTAAAATTATTATGAATCGTACCTCGTTAACGAATAACTATATACACCCGCTACTTCACCGTCGCGGTTCAGTCTCCGCAATGTGAATAATAAATTCGCTTGTCTCCAAGTATATATATATATATAAAGAGATAAAGAGAGAGAGAGAGAGAGAGAATTGTACACAGAGAGTTTGGAAAACTTTCCGGTAATCCAATTGTTTTCGCCCCATCCCACCCGCTCAGTAACACTGTATCCCGTTCGACTGGGTACAATTTTCTCTCGAGTCGCCCCGCGTTAATCATTGGATCTAATTTCCACTCCCCCCTCCACTATCACTCACTACCTTACCAAATCTCTCTTCCTCTCGATCTCTCACCCTATCCTTGCCGTCCGAGGTAAATTAATGTATCGGGTGTATATTATTGCTGGACGACAAGCGAAGCCCACGCGCGCTTTGGCATCGAGTGCGTTTGGCTGAGTTTCAAATTGGACACACCTGACCCGGGTGGTGATGAGGGATCAGCGAGGAACGGGGAAAAAAAGTAAAACACTCCCTCGAAAACGGTAAATCAACCCCTTCCCGCAGAAACTACGGAAATCGCCCGACTACCGTTCTCTCCTCTCCAGTATCATTCCTTCACCTTTCGGCCGTACCAAAATGTTGCCCGACAACTAAGACTATGCTGTTCGGCAGGTTAAACAGGAATAGTGTTTTTTTCCTTCCAAAAAGTTTAAATAGTGTGTTGCAATTTTAAACGAATCGCGTATATTTGCGCCCGCCAACACATTTCGTTTACGGATTAGTAAGACTTCGACGGAACATAAATAATTTATTATAATATTAAAATATAATTAACAGATTGTCTCACAGTGTTTGTCCACCTACGTATCCGCTGATACTACGTGTATAAACTCCACAACTTACTCCCTGCGCGAACTTTAGAACTATAGTACGTTAATGTTTTAATACTCAATAGAAATTAATAATTTAACATTTTAAGTATTAACATAAATTTGCTTTAGAAATTAACCAATTTAATCGAAAAGCATGAAAGTAAAAATTTTATTTTATTTTTTTATTTCAAGTTTGGTCAATTCAAAAAATACTGCAAATTATAATGTAACTAATTCTGTAATCCAGCAATCGAAATATATTCAAAAATATTGTATTTATTAAAATAATAATCATTTTGACCAGTGATATACCTTTGATTTTTATGTTTGGTATCGTATTTATCTACAAACTCATACATAATATTATTATTATGTACCTACCTACTTCTATTTTATTTTATCTCAAAAATTTATTATTGAAAAACGTATGATAATAAATCAATCTTCATATTTAATGAATACGAAATTATTAAACATTTCTAATTATTATTTTCAATATTATATTATTTTATACAAATCATTGAGTTGCTCGAAATATTATTTATATTATACCTTCTTTGCAATCCATAACAATAATAATAACAGTTATTTAATTAAAATTGGTTATAATTACTATTTAATATTATATAAACCCATTATAAATGTATATATTATGTATTTATTATGTAATATAATTTTACAATAGCAATATATCTAAATTAAAGTTTTTCTAAAAGTAAGTATAAATACTAAAATGAAACGTTATATAGGTAAATATAATGTATAATAATCATTGTGATTATATTTTTGAGACTTCAAGTAAAATAGTAATTCCTAACAAGACCATTTGTTCATTAAAATAAATAGCAACGTCGCAAACATATGACTCGGAGAACAAGTAAATATGTTTTAACCACCTAGACACAAACTCGAAAAGTTATTCAACAGTTGTATTAAGACATATTCTCTTTAGTTTCCCTAATTATGCATTACAAATTTTCATTTTGTTTGCAAAACACAAGTTTTCACGGGTTGTTCAACGATGTATACTAAACAATCGTTACATGGCCAAAAGTTTTCGCTAAAATTAATATTTATTAATAAGAAACTAAAAGAAAATGTTTTCGTACAACATTCTTCTAGAACAAACGTTATATATCACTCGACTTTTATAACACTGACCAACAATATATTTGTTAAAATAGATATAAAAGGTAGTAATAAGTTTGGTAAAATTTTTTCGGACAATATATCATAAATATCTTGAAATCTGTTCAGAAAAATAACCTTCAAAGAATTTAAAAATTATAAAGGTAAAGATGACTTATTTTTTTTTTAACATGAACAGGTCTTATAACAATGACTCACCTAATAAAAACTTTTAAAAAAGACGACAAGGAAATGCGCTTAAAAAGTTTCAACAAAATTTCACTTTGTTATCATTTGTGCTTTTTTGTATTCTAATAAATCCACGACATTTAAATGACATCATAACCGATTGAACCTCATTTTTTTTTCTTCATCAAAAATACTCACAATGCACACCATTTAGTTTTTGTCTCGACTTTTCAAGCTATCTGATCGTAATAAATTTTACATAAAAATATATCGTATCTTAATCAAACTTTATACAAAATATATTACATTAATTGATTTCAAATAAATTTACTATTAGTATATGATTAATTTTAAAACTTAGTTTTTCACTTTTATTAAAAAAAAAAAAAAAAATTTATCACTATTATGTTAAACTAAAAAAATATTTTCTGTTTTCATATAAGACTTGTATTCAAGACTATAAATAATTACGATGAAAGATATCTTAAATAAAGAACTAAATTTAATTTGTAATATTTCGGCTTGAAGTGATTTCATGTAATTTAAATGAAATATATATATATATATATATGATAATGATAAAGTAATGTATATATTTGATACTACAATATAATAGATTAATTGCATTTACATACATTTTTTTTTTTTTTTATAAAAAATTAAAAATGTATTAGTATACTCTTAATATAATAAAAATAGTTTTCAAGAATTCAATAAAATTGTTACCGTAAAAAACGAACTATCATATTTGTTGAAGTTCTCTAGTAAACGTTTATATACTTATAATATGTATAATAAATTGTAATCGATTCAAAATTAAAACCAATCTCGTAAAGGTTTTTAAGATACAAGGATTTAATGACGATTATTTTTAACTATAGTCATGTTATGGACTTACGGTTATCTTCCTCTAATACAGAATTAAATGAATCAAATACAACAATTTTTTGCTTTTCAAATTACTTTTAGAAATCCTAGTTTATAGAGTCTATATTTTTTTTTCGTAATTCTAAGAAATCATATTAAACTACCACAAACTTACATTTTTTCCAACAGACAGTAAACAAATTTGATCCATTCTAAAATGTTTTCACGTCTTGAAATTATATTGCACCCTCGAAAACCGACAAGGACCGTGATCTTTTACACTCGCGAGGGATTAGGTAAACTTTGCGGTGCATAATTCAAAACGTTGTAATGAGAACGACACCGGGGTTTTTCGTATACTCACTTGGATTCTCATTTCCAAGGTGTTTTAGCCACCGGTAGTTTTCCTTTTTTTTACTCTAAAATTAATGTATGTAATAAAGAGTCGAGAGAATACCATAAATATAAAATAAAATAATAAATAACCACGTAATGCGAATGGAAAAATAGAAGGGTACGAATGGTATAAAAATGACCTTTAGTAGTTTAGCTTTTTTCTAACAAAACTGAATAATGTTGTAATTTGTACAACGAATAATATTATAATTTAAACTTGTTTTAATCAAGATTCATATACATTCAAATCGATATAAATAATAAGAATATTACTTTAAGAACAAGTCATAAATAATTATTGTCGTACAACTTAATTTTTTTTTCTAATTACAGTATCGAACTTATAATATCTTTGTAAAAATGCCGACGCTTATGGTTTAATTTATACCAATACTTTTAATCTTAAATAGAATTTCGCATGCGATAGCGAATGTTGTTTTTAGATTTTATCATGGTTTATAGACATTTAAGCAAGTCGAGAAAAATTCCCACAATGTATTAAGACAAAAATAGCTATACATCCAATGTCGATTGCGATTAATGGTTACGTTATGTATTACATCGAAGATATTTGATTTTGCACGAATAATAAATATATTACCATAATATCCAGTATCGGGTTGGTACAAACGCTTTTTGCTTTCGGATATATATAATTATTTGACCCCACAGGTGAATATAGGCATTTCGGGTATGTACGCGGACCAGAGGCCTCGTATTTCAGCCGAAAACACAAGGCAGGAGCTTTAATTAAATCTACCTTACCCTCGACCGACGCTACCACCGCCACCCCTGCCACCCCTAATCGAGGAAAACAAATGCAATTATAATCGCTTTATACACACTATGTACAATAATATGTTCAGCTACCCGGTGCTCGTCAGCTGTGCCAGACTGGGAGTTCATTTGTGTAGCAATTAACATCGTCATAGGTACATCGCACGCGTTTTAAAGTAATATCCAAACCTGCGGAGACTGAAAATTCTATTCCCGCGTTTTCCGGCTTAACGATTTTTTTTTAGCATATTTTTTTATTTGAATTCCTATCGTGTTCTTTTTTTTTTTTTTTTGAGGGTTTTTTAATGGAAGTCAAACGCATTCCACTCTGTAATAATTACTGGAATACTACCGCCACTGACATTTTTGGCCTCGCTGTTCCTACATGAATTGGGGGAAAAAAATCGTTTAAGCGTAGCATGCGGAAGAGGATAACGAAGACAAAGAGAGAGCGATGTTGGTGGTGATGGTTTTGATGATGGATACACGTGTCTGAGTGCTCGAAGGTTCCAAAAAATAATTGGTCGATTGATTTTCAAATTCAATGTTTGTTTGGTAATTTCATTATGCGAATAAACACTTCCCGTGTTTGTTGGTTGCTGATTCAATAGCTATGAGAAAATAGAAATAATTTCTATTATCCCCTTTTGTGCAAAAATAACACAGACATATAACATATACTAAACAATGTCGAGGGTTTTCCATTTTGCTTGCATTTAAATTTTTGAATTTATATTTACAAAATATATATTATACATTATGTACACCATTCACATACTGTTTAGTATTTGTAAATGTATACGTGAACTACTGTTTTATGCATTGTAGCAAAATGTTTATCTAAATATTATAATATAACATTTCTAGCGACGAAGTATATTATATAATTATCATTTAGTTATCATAAACTACGCATTTAGTCGGCATTAATTGAATTATTATTATTTTTTTTTTTTTATGTATGTATAATGTATATATAATATTATAATTGTTATTTACTTTTTAAAAATGAAAGCAAAAACGGTTTATTCATTTCTCGTTAAAATATTATGATAGAACGTGGTGTTAAAAAAAAAATATACTACCTAATGTAGTTTAAATAATAATGTTATAATATATAATTAACGCGGTGCACAATTGACGGGGACAAAGTGTTAACCGTCGAAACTTTTGTGCTACGGTCTTGAATTTTAATAGGGTAACACGTTACTTCAATTCGACGTGAAAACTTGTAATCGTATCAAACCGCGACTTAAATGTCTTAATTTTATCAAAATCGTTATAAATTCCCATCTAACGGAAATTCCTTCGAAAACGTCACAGAAAATTGGTTATTATTAGAGCAGTTGTGTCGTACCATCAGAGCACCTTATATTTATAATATATGTGTACACTATAGTACGCTACTGCTTCTGTGCACTTTGACTGGTGATGGTTTATATATAATGTATATATATAAAATATTATATTATATTATTCCATTTGGGAATTGGCAACGGAGGTGTTTTATTGCTCTATTCGTATTGTGTTTTCCAATTTCCTGACAGATGAATTGAAGAAGAATATTCAGTTGTTTCTTTCCACCGTGTCTATACGTCGAGTCAAATCCTGTAGGCCCCGTTCGCCGACAAAGCGGGTTACATATTATCGTCACACCCCCGCAGACATGCATCAATGGTCTCGTGAAAAAGGGGAAAACAGCAGAAGGAATACACATTGGAAGTCGGTTTACCAACTGTGACTAATACAATACATCGTGACATGACGTGTGCCGCACAACGGTGTGAATTTTATTAAATATCATCCCGTACCAAGAATATCACATGCACATGTATAAATGTATTATTTAGATGCTTGTTATTATATTATTATTTTTATGATTGTGTTCGTTGCAATTTTTACCGGTTTTAATTCATGTATATTGTATATATACCTATGTATATACTTAAATTACACTATACGTTGCATAATACAATCCGTTCTAAAATTGTACCATTAATTAATAATGCATTCAATTTGGCTTCGTCTAATTCTTTTTCGTTTTCCAAATGAACAACAGTATCAATAACGTTGCATTTTCGTTGTTAAAATATTGCGAATTTCAGACTTAAAATAACTAACTAGAGCAGACGTTATTTTCAGACTTTAATGCAAATTATACGAAATGTTATTGCTCCAATTCCACCTGAAACTTATATTAATAACATTGCTAAAAGTCTCGATAATGTTCCGCGAAATATCTTGCATTTTGGTCTTAAATTTGATTTGATCAAAATCCATAATAATAATATCTTACAGTTCAAAGCATCGTTTATAACTTGTATTTTATTAACATTTATGATAATACGAATTCTGGCAAGCTGGAGACGTATACACTATATACATAAGGCCAAATTGTCGTCATAACGTGCGCTGGGCTCTGTCGTACTTACACACACGACCAAACAATTAATTCGGTCGTAAATTGTGTACGTACTTGACATTCCTGACACATTGCCTGCCGCCGCGTTCATGTTGGCGCGCAAAGTTTGTCGAACATTTCAGTACGATATTCCGTCATGAATTCATTATGTACGCCATGAAATGCAATAATTAGATTTGATAAAATTTGATTATGGTATATAACGCTGGTTCACGTGTTTAAAGCGCGTAATTATTCAAATAATAATATAGTAACGATAATAATCGAACCACAACATGCTATGGTGGAAATACTGAAAATACCTAGATTTCCCGAATTCTTTTCCCGACCGGACGTTTCTCGATTTCGATAAAATTATAAAGAAAAAAAATAACGAACACACTCTTCTTAATGCTGTTTTGAGGGCGGATATTCGTAGATTTCATTTCAATCTTGCGAATTCATCATTTCGAATGTGTAAAAATGTAATTCCGAACAATTCGACGTGCTCGGTATTCGTAAACGTGTGCAGGTAATATAATAATAATATGTTCAACCCGAATCTATCATATGTTTTCTGACGTTTTTCGCTGGGAACTAATACTACAACCCCGGATCTAAGTAAACAAAATCCTTCCTTATCACACGGTTGCCATGCCAATCGACAAACAGGTCTCTCGCGTATTTTTTCTTTTTTCTATACATACATACAAACACACATAAATATATAATATATATGTATGTATAGGTATATATATATGCGTATGAATGTGTTATTATAGGTTATTGTTTGCCCGTCTCGTCGACATGAATTGTTTGTGTGAGTATGTGCGCGTGCATTTGGGTATATATGCACCAACAGTATTTTATACCCTTTTCAATCCAAATATTTATTTAACCAACTTGATTACCACCATAGTCGCCGCTGCTAGCGAATGAATTTAATCAGATGTTTCTGACCGGAAAAACGTAAGTTGTATTATGCTACGGGGGGGGGGAGGCTTTGGACGTGCCGAGTGATATGATAAATATTATTTTCAATAGCGAAAAAAAATTCAAAATTCAAAACAATGTAAATTAAAAATCCCAGTTTAATGATTTAATATGGTATAAACTCATACATATTTATCTTGATTTAATGTGTTTTAAAAAATATTATTGTTGGTATATCGTCTTAACTTTGCAGTGAACAAAAAATAACATGTATACGTAACGGTTCATAGGAGTAAATGTTACATACGTGCGATTTTTAATAAAATGCATTTTTTATACCGTAAAAATGATACGTATAAATTTTCATTCATTCGTTTACTATGTACCTACGTTGTATGTAATATCAGTTGAAGAATACACTATACAAAGATGATGCACGATTTATATCGCGAGTTTAGTCGAAAGGAATAGTATGATGAGAAAATTTACTCATATAAAAATTCCTCCTCGAAAATATTAGTAATAATAATATTTTGTTAGAGTATATATAATATATATATATAAAAAAAAAAATAAATTGTCTATATAAATGAATAAAAAAAGACCGTCCTATGCAAAATCCAATTGAGTAATCCTATTCGAATTTAAAATATTCAAATTTTTTTACTCTCCGGAACTATATCAATGCAATTCAAGTGTGGCATTATATGTGACTATGAAAAAAAAATATATATATATAATAATAATAAGTAAATATGGTGTCTAGAAAGGAGATGTTTGAAAAAACACAACAGTGAAAACAATATTGTGATATGTTTCTTGGTGACTGGTAAATATTGCAGCAAAGGGGTTTTCAGACATAAAACGCCATCCAATTTGTCTTGCAAGCTGGGCTCCAGTCCTGGGCCAACAGTCGGGTGTTTGAGAAAACAGCTTTTAAAAATCACAGACGGAACGTGAAAAGATAAAAAGGCAAAAACGTACACAAATGTGTGGAAACCCTGCGGGAAATCAAGCTTTGGATCGATCGGATCGGCCTAGGGAGGTAAAAGAGTAGGGAAATACATGTAAGGACAGCGAGAGATTAGCGGTGAGGACGAATAAGAACAAGTGGGCATTTGAAAGCTATTAATGCGACCCTTTTTTATTTTTTATTCACGTTTCTTCTTCCTCTCCAGTTGTTTCCATTTTGAATCCGGTAATAGAAAAAAAAATGAAGAAAAATCCGAACGAAATGGAAGCTAAATTGAAAAAGAGGTTTACCTGAGGATTATCGAAAGTGTTGAAGCAGATCCATCTTCGATGGAGAAACCACGTTAGGTTAAAAACTATTAACTACCTAGCATAAACTTTAGGTGCCTAAGAGATTAAGAATAAAATACAAAAGTCCTTCTGGGTTATACGTCAATTCTAAAACAATAGAACTTATACCTAAGTATTATAAGTGAAGAATTACATTATTTTATTAATTATAAATAATAAGTAGCATTGTATGAAGATATAATACAAATGTGTAACTCGTTAAATATTATGGCGAAATTTACATTATACTATCTGAAGTTAAAAACAAGCTCTTGAATAAATTTTATTTATTTCTCGCGTTTAATAAATAAAAATCGCAGATTATACGTAAATGAAAAGATAGAAAAAAAATTATTTTTGAAATGTAACGGCTTAGCATTATTATTGTTTATGGACAGAGTATTACATATCGAGTAGTAAAAAAATACTAAAAATGTGAGTTAGGTAATAAATAAATACTACGAATCGTTTACAAACAAATAAACGTAGTCTAAATTTAGTAATAATTTTAAGTGTTCAGAAACAATTTTAAAGTAAAATTATATTACTGGATCTATCGATTCAATAACAAACGTAAAACGATGACATAAATGTTACAATACTATTTTACGAATGAATAAAAAAAACGAATTGCTCCTAATATCTACGAGTTTTATTGCGTAGTGCCTACACACACATGATACATAATAAAAAATACTATTTGTCTTTTATTGTCCTATGACATAGATTACACTTTATTAAAGGAATAATTTTTGTTTTGTTTCAGCAGGATTCCATAAATCTGGAACCGTCAAACATTATGAGCTGCACGTCTAAAGGAAAATCTGAGGTAATGTAACAAAAGTGAACTGTTCTTTTATTTTATTATTATGGTTTTTTTATTTTATTTTTTGTTATCGTTTAAAAATAATAATAAAATACTTGGTGTTGGACGAAAGAGATCTGAGCCGTATTTTACGCAAAAACGCAAAACAGGTATACGCGCGCGTTAGGTGCAGACTTTAAGCTTTGTTCTTTTTTACGTCGAGGATGACAGGAGGGAGCAATATGTTTACAATAACAATGGGGAACGAAAGAAAAGACAGAATTATTTCTCTTGCATGTGTGTGTGTGTGTGCGCGCGCGCGCGCACCCGCACGTAATGTATATATGTGAGTATAATATCCATGCGCAGAGACAAAGAGTAATAAATATCCCTGTATAGGTTGGACAAAAGAAGTTTTCTGAATGCAAAAATCCGGATTAAAAAAAAACAACAGCAAACTGACGTTATAGCGACATACAGAGTGAAATCAACAGTGCTAGAAATAATATAGGTGCGTGCGTGCACGTGTATACGTAAATTAAAATCGACTAAACCTCGGTCTGTATATAACGTACTTGCCGCGTGTATGACTTTGGTTTGGTATCGTTTTCGCATCGAATTTAATTTGTAAAATAGCTCTTAATGCGTAATCCATTACCGTTAAACTCGGACAAAAGTCAATAATCCAATTCCGAATCCGGGTTCTTGCGGTTTATTAAATTCTTAACTCTCGGACCACCTAACGACCCCGATCGCGGTGCTGGTACTACTCCGACGTGCCCGACCGGTGATTGAATTAAATCTACTAGAGAAGATATACCCAACATTGGCACTGGCCGTCAAAAGCAATTAGCATTTTAATTTGGACCCCGAACAATACCCAGACGCCCTCCGAAGGTTAAATAGGATCGCGAGAATGGGGAGAGCGCTACTGTTGACAGGAGAGGAGTATAAGGTAACTGCCACCACCGGCCGACGGTAGAGAAAAAGTATATAGTAGGCACATAATAATAAACCATTCAGTTCATTTGATGAAACTCTTTTATTTATAAAAAAAAAAAATAAAACTAATATATACATATATATATATATATATTCATAAATATATATACATAGAAGAATTCCGTATATGTATATATATATATATTATACATTCAAAATAAAGTCACCGCGGAATACACCCGTCAAAAACAGAACAATGTTGTTATCCGCATTGCTATTATGCAAAATAATAATTATAAACACATTTCTGCACGAGCCATCACGGACATCGATGACAGAGTATACAACCCTTGATTCAACCAACTATCAAAAACAATAATGTGGTTTACGATATAATAACGGTTTGATAACTCGGCCGAAGAGAGAGGAGGCCGCTACCGCTCGTGTCTCGTTAGTCGAACGTAATCCCGCAATGACGGCAATGAGCATATCCCGATCTTTCGATGTTTATAGAAGTTAATCCAGATGGCCGCCGACAAACTAAAGAATATATAAACATTCGATTTTCAAGCAGAATGGCATCTGGTTAATATAAATCAATTACAATATAAGAGAAACGGTTCATGTCATATGATATAAACCCTATTCGTGATTAATATTTATAATGACATTTTTCTTTGGTTTTCTTTACTGATTTGTTACGTACTCGTGCTCCCGTCAATATGATCATACACTTGGTTTTTATCGTCCAAATATAATTTAACGTCTACATTTGGCTGTAATAATATTATAAAATTATAGGGTATTTTTTCTTGGTTAAAAATATTTGTTAACTATTTTTGAAGGTACAATTGACAAAATATAATATAAATATATATTTAATATTATAATAAATAACAATGGATATCATATCAGAAAGGAAACCGTCCAACGATAGAACCCTAACTTTTTCCCCTTTTATTTTAAATAAAAATAATTAAATAATTATAAGTATAGAATGTACATAAATTATTATAATTTAGCTTTCTTATAGTTTTCAAATAATGATTAATAGATTATTAATGGATATGTACGAATTTAACTGTTTCAATTTAAAAATAGTTTGATATATATATAGGAGTATATCAATGTACAGAAGTTATTATGCGGAAAGTGGTCGATAATACGAAATTATGATGACTATACAGAATCTAAAATTTGAATCATATACCTATTCCTCATAAAATATATAAAACGACTTAAAAGATTACGAAAAAACTACTGTGTTTTAATTAAATATTTTATTCAAATAATTTATACTAGTTTCAATTTTAGTTAATATTATATGTAGGATTTATTACGATATTTCTTTTCTTCTACAGTAATATAATATTATGTAAATGATGTCCATCATTATCATTATCGGATGATACATCCGGATTACAAATTAAAATATGTGCCTTATACTTACTCTTATTATTCCATATTTTTTTCTCAAATTATACACCTTTTTAAAAGCATACGACCTTAATTGTGAAGTAATTCTATACAAAAACCAGCCGTGTATAAAGTTGTTCAACAAGTTTGTTTAAAACTTTAAACGACTTTCGGTCATCAGTAAATATTTAACGACGAATACTCGTGTTTTAAATCCTTCCATTTTAATATTAGTTTTATACCGTTTTTTACTTTTTTTTATTGGGAACAAATTTTGTTTGCGCTTAAAAACATCATAATGCTGTTCGATGTCGAAAACTACCTTTTACTTATTATACGTTTAAAGACTATAAACAAACTAAATTACTTTTAATTGATATTGAGCAAAGCGGTAATTTGTGCAACTTTAAAAGTGGGTAAACAATATTGAGAAAATCCGAAACTTTTAAAAAATCATCCGACTTAAGTCGTTGAGCTTCCACGCTTATCATTATTATTGTTTAAAGTGTGTTTCGAAATTCCTGACCGTTGGTGGCATGGATACAATTTGCTATTTTCAACACCATTTCATTTTTGCCCCACAGACAAGCTATTGTATTCTTTGTGTTTGAAAAAAAAAATATTAGTTATAATAATAATAATAAAAGAAGTATTGTTGTCGTTGTTATGAAAGTGTCCGCAAGTTTAAGACGCGAATGCGACCCCGGCGTAATACGAACGGCCAATAAAATTGTGCGTGCTGTATATGCGAACTTGGGAAATTGGTAAAGTTTGTGCGGGCTTGTGCGTTATATTTGAGGTTAATACGAAACTTACCGGCAGCGTTTACTGTACGTGAAATGTCCTCCTCGAAGGTGTATAATAATAGTGTCTCGGTTCCCCAAGTCGTTTTATGTGTACCCACCACTACTCACTAGGTATATAGATATTCAGCTAGACCGTTAAAACGTTACCATTTATTATAATATATTATATATGTTTCAAAATTAAATTTTACCTCTTCCTTCTCGTTACGAACACTTACAACAATCGTAACTTTGAAATACATTTTTTAAATATAAAAAACTATGATACTATCGAAATATTTTTTTTTTTTAATTTATCGTAGTACATTACGACGTACTTGTAAAAATTGAATTAATAATTATTAAATGCAACATTATAGTTCTAATTACGTCACGGGTGATTAATCTCATATTAATTTTAAATTAATAAAGTATCAAATTATTTAAGTGTAATATTTATTAGCTATATTATGAGTATAGGTACCTGCTATAATATATCCACTCACAGCTGATGTTTGGTTATATTTTCTAATTACTCGTCACTTTACATAAGTGTGTTATTAGTTTTTTGACATGCGTTCGATCGATCATAAATGCTTTTAATGTTATTAAAAATATTTTTATTTAATATAGCTTAAACGGGTTATAATCTCAAAAATAACATATTTGAACGGTTTCCTGCATGCGCCGCTTCGTAATGAATTATAATCCACTAAAAATCATCACACGTTCGTCGTTCAACTACCTTATACGTTTCGTGTTTTATAATAATTACATCAGGTGCCTTAACTCATTATAATCAGTTTTTTTAGGTAATCGTTTTTGTCCGACGTAAATAACTAATATTTAATACGAGTTTGAAATGTAGGTAATGGCATTTTCGCCTCACACGTGATAATCGAAATTATACAACTATAACTCTGGGATTCGATTCATTCCTTTACGAAGGTGGTACGGCCTCAATTTTATTTTTTTTTCGCAAGGTAAACCTCATTGTGTCGAAAATCTAACTTCCACCGCCCTGAACCTAATATTGGATAATTTACCCCCGAATCGTTACGGTCTGACACCGTAACGATTACGAACAACACATTTCCTTTTTATATTTTTTCTTTTTTACTTTTCCATGTATACATCACGTATGTGTTTATTGTGGCACAAGGCCGTGACGGTTCATTGTTGGATGTATAGTACATACGCCATCGTGCACACCGGTAAACAATAAAAATGGGGTGCGAAGAAAACACTGTTGGTAGATAGGTATAGGTAGGTGTTGTTCAACGGTTCAGCACAGTTGATGTCTAATGAACATTTGAAAAAAATAAGGTCATCAAATTTACAATATTGATTTAGATTACCTATATTATTTAAAACAAAACAAAATCCTCAAAACTCTAGACGTGTGCCGAGTAAAAAATTAAATATTAGTTACTTAATTATTTTTATATACATATATACTCGTTTATTATTATATGAACTATTAATAATTATATTTCATCATTATTTCACCTAAATTCTCTTACTCTCTCAACTATAGATATGTGTGTACTGGCATGCGTGCGTGTGTGTGTGTGTGTATATATGTATACTAGTGTACTACGTGTAAACTTTTTTTGATTAATTTAACTCGTCGCTGTGGAATCAGATTAAAATACCTACAGAATTTATTAAAAACGCGATATTCCGCGCTGCCTGTGTTATGATGAAATATTGCATTAACATTATTATTATTACTACTACTACTACAAGTACTACTAATACAGCTACCATATATATACATTATACAGTACCAATATTGAAAACAGATTATTCAGCAGAATTAATAATTCATTTTACATCTATACTATACAATAATATAACCTAATAATACATAGCCCAAGTGATTGCATCAGTATTACACGTACCTACCTACCTTTTTTCAAATATGTTTTAAAATCAAATTCGTACTACACATTTTTAACAAAAAACTATATTTACAAAGCTTTTTAAATTTAATGTGTTTGTTTGATTTTTCCATTTTCTCTAGTTTCATACACTACTTTTAATATATTTTTTTTAACTTATGATTTTTAATACAGCACACCTCGTATGCTTATAATAATTAATATTTCTTCAAAATAGCGGTGCTACATCATTCAAATACACAATAAAATAATGTTATATTTCGTAATCTAATGATTTTATGATATAGGCCCAAACAGTACAAAAAAAGTAACTAATATTTTTTAAATACTCTTGTAAAAAAAATCATTTTTATTCGCATTTCAACTAATTATTTTACAACATTCAAAAAATTTTATACTTTTTGTTATAAAAATTCGGTGGTTCCTAGCTATAGTTATAAAAGAAGCTGTATCGGTTAAAAATACGACCATGTATATACGTTAGTATTTATTCAAGTGGTGAAGTGCTCTTAATGAACATTGTTGACCATGCGTTAATTCTCTGATCCTTTAATGTTCTCTATTGTGCTCTTGTTGCAGTATCTATCTAAATTACTTGTAATCTAATTATATTATCTTATCCTTAACTAAATGGCAAAAAAATGAACCTCGATATTATGTTACGCAAGAGGAACATTTTACAATGTATATTTTATTTTATTATTATTATTATTTTGAAACGATAAAAGAAGAATTGTTTTTAAATTTTATAATAAAATACTAAGCCTATGTAGCTGAATTTATTTACATAATATTTTCCATTAAAATAGAATTATTTAAAGATATAGTGATGATAGAATTAGTGATTATCTTACTACTTGAAGTAAGAAATCCGTCATCAACACAGTTTAATTTATTCCCTGATGGAGAATAAAATTATAAACATCGTTGAATATACCTACTTAAAATAATTATTTGATGACATAAACAATAATATAGTGGCTTTCAGTCTGTTTTACATCATCATGACACAAAATTACAAAATAAGTGTTTTTTTCTTTTATTAGTACTACTCGTGGAGTCATATACTTCGTTTTATAAATCACTGACAGCTTAATTTAACTTTATTTTAATACAAATGCTATTAATTATATAAAAATCACTTAAAATGTTGTTAATCTAATAAACAAGCAAAATCTATTTAAATTACTCGTATATTTTCAACAATTTTATATTTTAATAATCCATTCAATTTATAATATTTACGTCATGAAATATTTGTACAATAGTGACTATACTATATTATAGCCATTATAACAATTTAACATTAAATATATTTATTTAATATATATACTAATAATCATTCATATACTTCGTGGCATAAAATACTTGTATGTAGACAAAAACTGTATACTTCGTCCAAATTCTAAAAAATGAATTAAATCATTTTGTTATTAAAAACCGAAAAATAACATCAATTTCTTAAAAAGACTAATATTTATAATAAATCTTATAATGTTAATCATAACTGAATATTTATTAACTACATTTAAAATAATTATATTATTTTCGTGTACTTAATAATAAAAACCATAATGAAAATCAATTGTATACAAGCTCCGTATAAATCTATAAATTATAATTCTATTAAAGAATAATAAATTCATATAAAATCAATCTTCAAAATAATAAAAATTAGTACTAACAATTTTTATACTTACTTGGTTTCGAAAAAAAAATCGGAGTACGATACGTTAATAAAAAAATTTCAGATCATCTTATCCGTGATAATATTTGTCGCGATTTTACAAGTAATAATTCCAGCTGAACTCGTACCAGTGTGACGATCCATAATATAATACTCGTATACGAGTGCATGGTGCAACCATCATGTTCTAAAATACTTTTACATTTTTATTTGAAATTGAAAAAGAAACACTGAACATATATTTTGTTGTTACCTTTTTATGAAATATGATATTATATTCCTTTCTATTTACGAACCATAAAATAAGTTGGAGTAATATTATCATCTCTCGTGTATAGAAAATTTAAAAAAGTTTCAGTAAAACCATATAATAAATTCATTAGAAAAATACGCTGTTTTATCGCCAACTCGTGCTTAACTTTTTCCATTTTAACTGACGGTTAAATCAATATTGTAATACAAAGATAACAAAAACTAAAAATGTTCAATTTAAGAGTACAAAATACATAGTTTCTTTAGTTTATCTTTTGTTCGACTAAATGTTACAAAACGATTAATCTATCACTGGTGTAAGTATTGTATTAAATCGAATCAGTAAAACGTGGGACATAAACGTATATGAAACGTGTAAACCTTACCTATACGTCTATACCAACTTTAAGTCCCCTGAAAAACATAATTTAATTTTCCAGTGCTTGTTGCATTTGCTAAGAGTACGTCCCAAAATGTATAATATATTAATAAATCAATTTAAATTTTATTTGAAAATTTTCATTTTTACAGTAGTATTAAACATAATATGTAGGTTTTTTTTCATTTTATTATTATCTCTAATACGTTATGGATACGCATGTACAAATATGTTATGTTTAATTCATTTTGTGTCAGTAATTTATGTTCTCTACTTAAAATTCCTACCTATTCATTTTGCCATTAAACCGTAACTCGTAAGATATACATAGAAACTTGCTCCAAACCAAAGATCATCATTATTTTCATATAATTTAAAAATAAAATAGTTTTCTGTATAATATTATTATCTATATTATATTATGACGTAGTCGCACCACGACTGGCTTGCGGGGCTTTTTGACAAACGAAAAGACGACTACGCTACGATTATATGTAAAATTATATCATAATGATATATTTATGGGCACATGGGACGGCGTAGTGCCCATATAATATGTACATACTACATATATAAATATTATATATGCATATTGTATACGCAGACGTGCGCGAACCTAGATCTGCCGAGGTACTGGCTATGATAATATTATAATAATATCGACGTTCGTAATGATAAACGTTTCCGCATATAATAATAATATATTATAACATCGTTTCGCTGCCGTTGCATTTGAACGCAAAATGCGGCCGACTGAAAACCCCCCGGCGTAACGGCTACAATTTCCTGACCCCGCGCGGTGGTTGCATGTATATCTAATAAACGTACCTACCAACCCCTATATACCACGTACACCCCCCGCGTATTATTATATAATATATAGGTAGCAATATTATTATTATTATTACTATATCTATCGGATTTCAATATTGGTCACACACACACATATACGCAAGCACTCGGGCCGAGTCCCCGAGCGATGGTAAATAATAAAGATTTGGATATCGCATCCTGTTATGACCGCACGCAGCAACGCGACCAAGGCGCTTTGTCATCCGTTTTCGACACAAACGCCCATCATTCATACAAACACAAACGTTTTGAATACGGTTTCCGATTGTAATCGCGAAATCCCTCCTCGCCCACCACCGCCGTCGACGTCGTCGTTCACTCCTAAATTATAATTTACGGGGGAGATGTGTGCGTATTCGCTGTTCGACGTCCGCACATATGCTAAAATGCTTACGGTATATACATATATCACCTATGTCCTATATACGTACGTGAGCCAATTGTAATTTAGCGACGGGTCCCGGCTGGTGACTAGGCCACAGAAGCGTGGGTATGTGGCTGTGTGTGGTGAACACGATGGTGAAGAGTGCATGCGTGTATGTGTGCGCGCGCGAGAGAGAAAGCAATGATAATAATTTTCCGAGTTATTATTTACGATTCCCCGGCCGGACCCCGAGGTCGTATATTATTCAGTAGAGGTCAAAACGTTATTGAAATTTTCCGTTTTTGCCGCCAAAAATATTCCCCCGTGCGACCACCAAACAGGCAATAATAATAATAAAAAACATCATCGTATATATTATATTTTATTCGTACCTTCCTTGCATTACCTATATGAAAACACACCGAAATTTATTGAACGACGAACAAATTAAAAATATGTTTACCAAATATGAAAACGATTTTCCGTTTTTGTATTTAACTGGGTATATAGCAGTGTAGTGTAGTAGCAACGACTTTTTTTCACTGATTTATATATTTTTTTCTCTTATTCCCTATTAATTTTACATTATTATTTTTATTGTTATTATTATTTTGGTATATCATATTGACATAATTGAATCGAGTACTTTATAATATATTACGATAGATAATAGTTTGAGGTAGGTATTTTTATATGTTAAATTTGAACTCCTTTAATTATAATAAGTACAATATACATAAATAACACATATTATTTACGCATAAATAAAATATTTATGTGCATATTAACATATATTATTATGTATATACTTGAGATCAATATGAGAATTTTATAACTCATAAAATATTTTACTTATCTATCACGAATGCATCAAATTAATTAGTCGAGTAGAAGTATGTTTTTCACCTATTCTTAACCTTATTATATATAATATTGTCATCTAATTGAATACCACCACTCTGCTGTCATATTTATTTGTTCGGATTTGTTATTACCTACTCTTTTTAATAAAATGAAATAAAAACTACTCGTTTTCATCATCAAATAAAGCCGCTGTGAATACCATACCACTTTTGTATTATACTTTAAGTCACTAAAGATTTTTTAGTCCTTATAGAATACATCATTTATGTGGACAAATAATTATTTTCAGCAAAAACATCTTTTTAAATTGTCGTAAAAAAAAAATGAAGATAATAAAATGTGCTTTAGAAATTAGAACCAAAAAATAATAATAATAATAAAATAAAATAAATACTATTATGAAAAAAAAACTTTACGCTTCTTTCTTCTTTGATAGAGAAAATAAAATGAAATCGAATAGCCGTTAAATTATATTTGAAAATTTCACTTATACTTTATGTGCTTACGGTGTTAATGGTATAGCCATTGGAAAGGTACAAAAAGCCATCTCCAGCCATCAATGCGATAGGAGTTTCCATTCAGGTGGAAAAAAAGCATGTCTAAACGAAAATGTTTAATTACATACTTCTTTTGTAGTGTTGCTGACTACAACTTACTGTTGATGAAAAAAGGTAGGAAAATAAATGACTTTTTGAAATGGAAGCACCAGAAATAGGTAACGACGGCCATTAGTTGATTGCAAAAAATATTTAACACAGATATTATAATTTGACATTTTTCGGATCACTTGTTACGTCATTACTTTAATATATTTTTAATTGTCATCGAAATAATTTTAACATATCTACTAATATAGGCAATTAGGATTTTGACTATATTTTTTTCGAATATCTGCTTATCTAGTTTAAGCATAATATATTATTATATCTATTTGTATAATATCGTTTGGATGACTAAATCTCTAATATTTGTGTACTCCTTGCATTTATATGCTAACAACCAAGTACACTGTGCTTTGGCTGAATTTCACTCTATATTATATTTACTTCAAATAAATAAAGCAAGTAAATAAGTAAAAATGGAAATTTTATTTTCTTATAAATGAAAGAAAAATAATAATAATAACACTCATGCACACTATTTAGATAGGTACCGTATATTTGAATATCTGTACATATAATATATTATATACCTATATCATCTATTGTATTTGATAAATGTTAAATATATACCTATAATATCATACCATTAAAAATGCTACTATATAATAATACTATACCTTATAGTATAATTTACAGTAAGGAACTCCAAAAATAGTCTAACTTTATGATAACCAAGATAAGCAAACAATTATTTTAATATTAATGTTATAATTTTGGATTGCTTTCCCCCTCCCGATTATTTTAAATAGAACTGAGAATTTTCAATTTTTATCTTCTAAAAATACATAGGTACCTCACCTACCAGAAACCTCTATGAAGTTTATGATTGGAACATTTATTCTACTAGAAAGTCTTAAGATACACAACAAAAAATTAAAAATTAAGGGTAAAATTAAATATTAAGCCAATTCATTTCTCTTTTCAATTGCATTATATCTCTATAGTCTATACCCATTCTCTCCAAATAATTTTGGACTACAGTGTTAAAGTGTAACATAGATCCGGTCCGATTTAAATTTTTTAACAAAATAGAGGCCTCTAATATACAGTGAGCTGTACATAACTGCGTCGTATTTATAATACCTAAAAATCAATGCATATAAGTGACGTGTAATAATAATATAATTAAGATGATAATGTATGAGCTTTAATTGTATACAAATTTACCATGGACTGCTCTCAGTATGTAAATATTAAACGAAAACAAATAATATATAGTTGAATACACATAATAAATTTCTTTGTAGGAGTCATTTTGCCGCAAGCCCGCTGATATCGTCATTTAGTGATTGACAATATTATTGAATAGGGGGAGGGTGACCACGATGTCACATTGTCGCCGAAAACACTTTTCCTGGCTTGAATATGTAGATAGCAATATTACAGAACACGAAATTATATCTGACGCCGCTTTTATCGATCAACAAAACATGAAAATATAATAACGCTGCACGCACTGTACGTGCATTATATACATAGATATATTTTATACATTGTACTTGTATAACTTTTTTTTAGCGCTCGCCCCCACACGTTTTACCATCATCGCACGCCACTGATATAAATATATATGAAACGTTATCAATAACGAAGTTACGCGGCTGAAACCGCCCATTATTGTGTTTAACTTCGGTCTATAGATGTGTATACCTATATATGTATTGCCATTTCCCCGGAGAGACTCGGTGCGTCTCGTCACAGTGGTCGACTTGCACGGAAATTTACTGAATAATAAAATGTATGACGTAGGTTTATATTATATACATATTTATATTATCATACGCATACCCGAACACAGACGAGGGTACTTCGCCGAATTTCGTTTTCGTATACCTATTTAAATAATATAATATTGTTTGTCTCGGTGAATCTCATATCGTAAAAAAATAATTATTATACTGAAGCATATGTATGATAGATATGACAAACGCGTTGTCGCGTATTTTTACTTATTTTTTAGAAATGGTGTTTATTTCACTGCTGCATCTAAATAATTTGGTTCATGAATCCTTGCCTCGCATTATTCCTCATACACAACAGTTGGTTAGGTTAACCTAATCTTACGGGTATATTCTAAAGTATAAAACTTCACAGAACACAACTATAATTATATCACAACGATATTTCTTACTAATTTTATTTTTATTAAAAATATCTTATCGAAAGTTTTTTGTTTGTTTGTTTTATTTTTTCTTGATAGCACCTTGTTTTGAAACTCTCGTCTAAACAAATTTATAAAATGTAAATGTTTGACTCGAATTATTATAATATTATCTTTGACACGAAAGTTTTCGAAATACCGCCTACCGCCTTATTAATATAATATTATTATTGTCAATTTAAATTTTAAAAATGTGTTAAAATATGCATATTGGACAACCTAATCTAACAACGGTGATAAAAATAATAAAAAGGTTGAAAATATTTACTATCGAAATACACGGGGACCTCATAATTTTACTTAATTTTTTTAAAAAACAAAAAAATATTTTCAAATATTCTAATGTAAATTGTTATTTACGTTTGCTGCAATAAATTACTGAAATTATGTTAAATGTAGGTTTTGGATGTACCACGCAATAAAATAAGTTAGTAATATTTAATTTAAAAAAATATGTTATAGATAATTTATAGTCAGATTTAAAAGTTTTATAATACATGTAGTATTTCAAAAAATACAATTACACCTTCACATTAAAATTATAATATATGATCTCATTGGAAAGAATATATTTGTTTGACAAATTAAAAATAATCATAATAATAACGATAATGGTGTAAAAGCTTTTGAAAACTTTACACTAATGTGTAAAGTAGAAAATCGACATTTTTTGTTTTTAACTCAGAGGATTATTATAATAAAGACTTTTTTTAATTTTCTTAAAACAAAAACTTATTATTCAAATGACATTAAATAGGTACTTTTAATGTAATTATTATTTTTCAAATATTCATGATTAAGGACATTATTTAATATTGTATTATATTACATCTGCACAAAATGTCTATGATATAGACTCTATATAATTAATATTAATACTATCTATCTATATTACCATTTATAGCTATTATTAATATTGATCCAAACACACGCAGGTATATAATTACAACGGGAAATTATGTAAATAAAAGAAACTAGAAATAGCAAATTAAATGATAATAATAATTAATAACGTAATTCGTATGTCACGGAACTAGTATACGATCGAAAAAATAAGAAAGAAAAAACTCTAGAGTTGTCAACATAATTATGCAGTCCAACCACCCCAATCGAACTAAGTGGCTGTGGCGAACTACTCGTGATCCATGTTCGAAGGACACAACCCGACGTCGGTCCGTTACCATTTGTCTTCCTTTCTTCTCATCCACTAGATTCACTCCCTTAATTCCCGTCATGTTTATGAAACTTTCGGTTTCCTTTAATACATCTGAATAAACTTTTGTTCATTTGTTGTTCTACTCTGCACTTGACCCAAAGACAATTTAATTAGGCAACAGTATCGCTGTGATTCGTCTCTCCAAGTATAACATTTATCAAAGTCTTTTGAGCTCTTGATTTCGCACAGGCTGTATTTAAATTAAAATTTAATTAATATATATATATATTTTTTTATTTCCACAGAATTTTGATTGTCGAAACCACATCCGAGTCATCCAGTCGATCGGTGATGGTAGCCGAATATACATTTGCGGCACAAACGCGCACAATCCAAAAGATTACGTTATATACGTGAGTATAATATACCAGTAGTTATCTATACTATAATTGATAACACTTTATCACTATTTATTTTTGTATTTTTGTTATTTTTCATGCGCAGTCCAATTTGACACATCTTCCTAGGCACGAGTATGTACCCGGCGTGGGTCTAGGCACGGCCAAATGCCCATACGATCCGCTGGACAACTCGACAGCCATTTGGTCTGAAAAGGGTAATCCGGGACAATTACCGGCCCTGTACAGTGGTACCAATGCCGAATTCACCAAAGCGGACACAGTTATTTTCCGGACGGACCTGTACAATTTGACCACGGGACGCAAGGAATTCGCGTTCAAGAGGACGCTCAAATATGACTCCAACTGGCTCGATAGTAAGTGTATAGCAACATATTATTATGGCCATTATGTTTACGCGTGATAAATTATGCCATATCGTTCAATTCTATTATAATAATGTCACGAAAATAACGAATAGATCTGTTGGTGACCAAGAAATGCATTACCGTACATTGGACTCTAGCCGAGTCGAGATATTCGTATTATCGTATAATATTGTAATAATAATAGTATATTTACTGCGTTTATGTCGATCGCTTTTATACACCTACACCCGTTATAATATATAGTGTTTATGCGTATAATATAGACGTGATATATAAGCCAATACGCGAGTTGGCCGACGCTATTACGACGCGCGTTTGGGTTTGGGTTTTTTCTTATGTATATTATGATATGTAAATGACTGGCACGCGTATATACTTACGGTTCTTCACTGCCTTCGTGGTCGTGTATCGGCTTATGAGTAGAAGAGAGGGACCTACACTATTTTGAAACGCAAACACGTATTCCGGCTGGGGATAAAACGCCCGCAGTGACTTTTCTCGGGATTCTGGGAGGGCGAATAAGTTTGAATCGAGAGAGAGAGAGGGGCGAGAGAGAAAACGAAACGGAGAAAAAGTCGAAAACGTCTCAAGAACCCCACCAACCAACCGACCACGTCTGGTATATAATATATAATATGAGCGTGTGTACGTTGTGTGCTCGCGTGGTAATGCGGGTTCTCTCGGGTCTCCGCGGCCGTGTGTATAATCCGTCGCCGCGGATAACTGACAAGACGTGACAGCGCGCGGCGGGTGATAAATTGCTCGGCCGTGGCATCGGCTGACGACGACGTCCACGACGAACGTCGCTTTTTACCCGTTTGAATTTTGAGGGGGACAAAGCGTGCGTGCCCGTCTTTCCGAGCACCGGTTGATTCAACCCATAATAACGTCCAGCTATATATATATATATATATATATAATATTTTAAGTGGAAATCCACAAACGTTTCGTTCCCCCTGCGGAATGTCTCTCGAGTAGTACGAGAAAATTGAAAAATGGTACTGTATAATTTCTTTGTTTTTTCTCGATTTCCGATTGTCTTGCCCACGACTCACGAGCGACAGACAATTACAAAGGAGATCACGCTCAGTTTCCAAAACAATTTACTTCATCTCGCAGCTGGACGGACGATGAATATATACTCATATAATACCGTTTTTGAAATTCACCAGAAATGGTGTATTTAATCAATAACATTGTTCTTTATCGAAAGAACAATTTTAATAAATAATATTTTACAATTAACGGCTGAAAAATATAAACTCATATTAAATATTTATTTAAAAAATAATAATATTCATTAAAGAGTTATGAAGTATTTATAAATATATTTATTGATTTGCTAGATAACTTTGATATTTAACTTGGACATCATTCGCCTTATATATTATGTTACCTTGGGAATAATATAGGGTTTTTATGTATAGATATATAAACAGTATACACCTTTAAACACCTTTTACACCACAACTGAAAATAAAATATCGAGTTCATAAAAGTTTGATAAAGTACCTATCTATTCTTTAAAATCAAAGTAAAACTTATCGACCTAAATACTTTTTTGAATTACCAGAAATAAAATTGTTTTGCACTAATAACAGTCGTCTGACGAGTTATTTCATTTTCCCTCTTCACTGTATTTAATTGGAGTTAAAACCCAGTAAATTAGGGACACGTTTTTCAAATTATCCCATGAACGTGATAATGAAAGTCTTAATATCCTTCGAGCCAAAAGAGGATTTTCAAAACATTATAGTTATAGTTATCGTCTAATAATAATGATGGCTAAGCGGAAGATTGTATGTACTTGAACTTATTAAAAATGTATCGGACTTAGATTAAATGTGGCTATCAGTTTACCTTGGTTAATACTTTATTCAAAAGCCTCTTGGTAGATTATGATTAGTTACTTATGTAAGTGCCCAGAGAGGGAGAGAGAGAGAGAAAATCGAGGTGAAACGACTATTAAAGTTAATCTTTACATGAAAGTGGTTTTTCAACGACGATAAAATTCGACTGAAAAATCAATTGGGACACGCAGTGCCTACAGTCTTAACTCTTTTTACGTGTAACAACATAATACCTACTAAATAATCAATATACAAATTATTAAACTAATTCTAAATTAAATTGTTTATTTTAGGTTCCTATCGATAATAATAAAAAAAAAAACAAATTAAATAAAACGGAATTATAGTGAAACGCGAAGTAAACACGCCAATTGCCAAATATTTTAATAGAATTAAGTTGGCTATTATAATGTCGGTACGACCAATACTAGGGTTTATTGATTTGTCTGTTTGGACAAATGGGAAACAATTCTGTATTTAAAGGGCTAAACTTTAATCATAGCTGAGAAAATTATCAATTTCTAAAGGGGTTCACAAAATTAATAATGAAAGCTATTAAAGAATGTCTAACCGTTAAACATTCATTTGATAGTATTGGTTATTTATAACGTCTGACAGATGTAAAACATGAAGTTTCAATTATTAATTAATTCAACACATCGCAGTTAACAAATAAAAAATGTATATTATGCGAAAGTCAAAAACCACAAAGTTTACGCTTGAATGAATTATACCGTCGAAACGAAAAACAAACTATTTCAATTCAAAGATTATCATGGAAAAACTGTTATATTTATTGTTCCGTACCACTGACGAGTCTTCAATTCAAGAGGGGGAAAAAGTTACTATTACCAACGCTCGAGTATTTTTTCAGACCGAATGGACATATTTTGGCTTTCGGTATTCGTAAAACTTTTTAAACGAAAAGTCAAATTCCGACACAATCGATTACACGCGCATACGCGTATATATTATTATTATTATTATATATTACTACATGCGCTGCGTATATACGTGTGTGGACCATAAAATCGACTTCCGTTTTTGTATCGTAAACAACGTGGCGCACAGTTTTATTATTTCAATCCACTCGAAATCTTCCATCCCATATTCTCGTGTGTATATGTTATATAGGTATGCCGAATTAATTCTACCCTCGCCACATTGCTGGTTTCACCTCGTGTGGCAATCTCGCCCTCGGCCCGGCAACTAAAATGTATTAACGTAATAACACGAACCGCGAACAGATCGTTTATTACGTTATTTTTTTGCTATTTATACATTCGCACGACAACATACGCATATTATAGGTACAATACCTACGTAAAATTTAAAAACACAATCACCGTAAACGTCGCCACCGGGTGCAATGTGAGTGCGCGCATTTATATATAAAATTAATCAGTCTTACTGCAAGCTGTGCAGCTCTGTGCATAAATCCGTTTATACTCGGGCGCACGAGCGCGATAATCGTTTTGCCGTAAAACCCCGTGTAAAACGCATAATAATATAATAATATGATAACGATCCAGTCGGTGCCGGTTTCAAAGGACTTTGAATCGCTGTAAACGCCTCTTCCCCGGCGTACCGTACACCGGACTCGGTCGCCACTGATTAAAACAGTATATCATCCGCCGCGCGGAAACGTACTCTCCCGAGGCGCTCTTCTATAAAATATTTATATGCGTGTGTCGCGGATAAAAATTAAATTTAATCTGTGTATAAATTCCGACCAGGAGTATATTATACGCAATCTGTAATATATAATATATTATTCTCCCCTCGTATGCGTGTGTCCTATACGCGCGGTGGACGACGGCGACGACGAATAATAATATTCGCCGCCGCCGGTGGTGCCGCTGATATATAACTTTTGACGGACTCCGCCGCCGACCGCCCACCCCCGTGTATATATTATATACATATTTTTTTTTTATATATATACGTATATCCTCTATCGACTTAGTCCTGTATAATGTGATCCTATAGTAGTTGGTCCACCACTCTTAGTCGGTGATTCATATTTTTTGACTTCCCGAAAGATAACGTTCGCTCGCACCCTTTAACGAAAAAAAACTGTCACACGCTCGGCGGAGCGTAAACGAATTGACTGTATCAAAGGCCACTGTATGTATGCCACCGCCCGCACAGCTGTCGCCCCGAAAATCGTCACTGTCTACTTGCGTATGTTATTATTATATATACGCGTATATGCACTCCACCTAAACAGACGCGCGAGCTCTCTCCCGCGGGGTTTAACCCCTCAAAATACGCCGAGTTTTACTAATAACAACGACGACGAGTATATAATTAAGCCGCGAAATAAGTTTGAACGCGTCTCGTGATGGATGCGAACACGTCGTATACACGTTGTATAATATGAGTGCGCCTTATGACATGAGTATATCACACTAACTTTTAATAAACGAATATACACACATCACCTATGATGTTATTACTGAACTCTTTCAGTCTTACCCTTACACCGATATTATAATTTATAAGAATATCGACACTTTCGATATATCATATTATTGTTCAGATTTTCTATGTACCTTCTCTCGTGTACTCGAGTTGATTATTAATAATATTGTGTTATTTACGGACACTTTATGAAATATTGCAAATTGTTTACAATTAATATATCGACAATTTGAGTTAAACAATTTTTTTTTATTTCATAGAACCTGACTTCGTGGGCTCCTATGACATCGGTCAATACGTTTTCTTCTTCTTCCGTGAAACCGCCGTCGAGTACATTAATTGCGGAAAGAGCATATTTTCGCGTGTAGCCAGGGTGTGTAAGAAGGACACAGGTGGAAAAAATATACTTAACCACAACTGGGCCACGTACCTGAAGGCCCGACTCAACTGCTCCATACCCGGAGAATATCCTTTCTACTTCAACGAAATCCGTAAGTAGTATTATATGTATGCCCGCCGTAAGACTGGAATCGAAATTAACGTTTCCTGTTATAGAGAGCATTTATAAAGTGCCGGACGATGATACACTTTTCTACGGCGTTTTCACCACTTCCACTACCGGGCTAATGGGATCAGCCATATGTACTTTCCGGCTAGAGGACATCGATCACGCATTCGCTGGCCGATTCAAGGAACAAGCCAGTTCCACTTCGGCCTGGCTCCCAGTACTGTCTACCAAGGTACCGGAGCCCAGACCGGGACAGTGCGTCAACGACACGGAGACTTTGCCAGGTAAATATCATAACCAATCAGTTTAAATCAACATAATCAAATACAATCGAATACAATTTTTCATCTTAAACAAATGAAACGTCACACTTAAATAAATAAAAATGTATTGGTACTTTGTAAGCGATATTACAACGAATAACGATATAATAATGTATTGTATTATAACGTAATTCGAAATACGTGTAGCAAACATATACGCATTTATAGGTACATATTTTGTAAGATTTCATTGAACGATGTCTAAATTCCACTAAATTAATATTATCACTGTCGTGTTTAGATTCCGTATTGAATTTCATACGCAGTCACCCTCTCATGGACGAGGCAGTGGCGCACAAAGACAATGAACCGGTATTCTACATGCGTGATTTGTTCTTCACACGCCTCGTAGTAGATGTTCTCGATTACGTCGTATTCGGAAATCATCTGCATTACACCGTCTATTACGCTGCTACCAGTAAGTTTAAATTCCTTCTCATAATATTATTAAAATATTATGTAGGTATAAAATGTAATTCACCTAACTCTGATTTATATAAATAATTTTATCATTTATATTTTTCCTTGCGAATTTCTATTAAATTATACAGTACCCTTTTATTATTTGTTTTTATTTTTTTTTTTTAATTAACACGGCCCGTCTAATTGTCATTTTTCACAGATGAAGGCCGAGTTTACAAAGTAGTCCAATGGTATAATGACGAAGGTGTACCCGGATCTGCTCTTCTGGACATATTTGACATCATGCCCGGTCTGCCCATCACGGCGATGGAAATATCTAGAAAGGTTCGTTTTATAATTATTACACATATTTAAGTGACCTTCGTTATCTATCACCCAACCACGCGATATTGAAGAATACTCGTTATAATGTATAATACGTAAGTACATTCTAATGGGGAGTATTTCTACCCCTCTGGGCGTTGGCGCGTAACACTTGATTGTGATTTTACAAAAACCCATGCCCATATGGCGTTTGACACCGGAAACTATGTATAATATATAAATAATATTGTAAATAGTATAACAACCGCGCTGTGAAGGGTGCGTTCTCGTATATACGAAACGATATTTATAAGTGCATTCCAGATAACGAATTGTAATTTAAAAGTAACATAAACGGGGTAGCCATAGTTAGATGTAATCCGAGACCATTTTAAAAACCCGTTGTAATAGTCGATACCGCAAATACCGTTGGATTGACATTACATCAATGACGAGCGACCGCGACATTTAAATTTCAATCACTCAGTATATAAAATCTAACACGTATAAAATACGAAAACGAGGTAATTTTACGAAATACGTCCGTGCTAAAGACCGTTTTACGGTTCATCAGACACCGCCACACAGCTAAGGAACCCTCACCACCATGTTTCCACTCTCATTTTTAATGATCGTATTTGAACGATTAGTAATCCCCCGTTAACGAGCCTGCAAACAACAGTGGCAACGTGACTCATCGATTCGCGGGCGTAAGGGGAAAGACAGCCAGTATGGCAGTGTCTATTATTCTCCTGGTAGTATTCGACTATATATAGACACCTATTGTAAATTAACCTGTAAATGGCGTATATCTGCTCTATAACATAGGTTATATATTATATTGTTAACCAGTCAGTCGTGATTTGTTGTATAACTGCGTGCGTGGAATGGAGTAGGGTGGTTGTCAAGGGAGAAGAAGAATGTATTTCCTCGTCTCTCGCCCTAACCAATTTCTGCAGATCTCCTCGTTTTCCACGTCACCACATTTCCGTCAACACTTTCGACCTGACTGCGACCTTAAAATTATTGTTATTATAATGTATTCCGGTGTTGTCAGTGCATGGCAGTGCCTCGGGCACACGGACTACGAAATCGAATTCCATCCTATCTCAATAAATAGACATATATATATATATATGTAGTTATTTAAACATGGTAAATAGCTTTTGTGGTACACGTATGATTAATGTGCGCGTTCCGGTACTCCCCGAACGCTATGCGATTGATTAGAGAAGCGCAGTAGTATCGCCGCCGCTGCCGAGTTTTGGCACGCGCGAATGTATACAAATCTCATAAAGCCCAATCAGCATCAGCCACTAGCTACGACGATACCCGGCCGTATATTTGTTTAGGACTTGCCAAACGTTATTCGCACTCGACTGCACTCACGATAACATCGCGTCATTATAACACGTGTACCGCGGTATACATAACCTACTCGTATTCCGTTAACCGCAGTAGCTCGTCAGGGGTGTATTTGAGATTGCAATGCATCCCCATAGTTAAACACTATGACAGAATAATAATAATAATTTATTCAACATTTATTTCCGTGTTTAAAAAGACCCGGAAGTCAATATGCTATATTATAATAGTTGGTGTCAAGTGTCATTTATTATTGAGTAGGTACCGTAATAGATATTTTAAATTTAAATATAATGATAAATCATTGAATATGTTACAAATAATTTAGAGCAAGGAAAGGGTATTTTACTATTATTTAAATAAATGTTAGTAATACAATAATTTGAACTAATTTAAGTAAACAAAAATGTAGGTACATATAAATATATAATACTATCTCACTAGATATTATAAGCTGTTACTTGTAAATCAATATCTATTACATAAACATACTATAGACCGGTATGAATAAGGTCTTGAGATTGCTAAAAATTAAGCTATATATATTTCATCGTGTATAGTAAATAATAACAAAAAACTAAAAAATTACACTTGTAATATCAATAGAAAAATAGTGCGTAGGTCTTTTTGTCATTTTTAGGTTTCTGTAAGAACAATGCATACGGAACTTTTTACTTATTAAATTTTTTAAATTTTTTGGCTAAGTGTAATAATTTTGATTGATAATTTAAAAAAAAAACTATAAAAAATATTCTATATTTATACAAATAGGCTTTATTTAACGAAAATTCCAAGTATCTACGTTTATTCATTTTTTAATTACAACAATCGATTTAATAAAAAATTGTTTTTAAATTAAAACAACGTTTAATATTTTTTTTTTTTTTTCATATTTAATAAGGTTTTTTATTATTATCTATTCGATTGTTTACTATTCGTTCAAAATAAATTAATTAAATAGCATTGCTATTTAGATAGGCTTCTCCTGCTTATTTAGTCACTGGTATATAATAATTATATAGTATACGTTTCAGCGTCACGATATAGAATAGTTTATCATATGTACGGCTCACGTTTCTAATATTGCTTATATTTTTTTCCAGCACAAGGCCCTGTACGTAGCGTCCGATGAAAGTGTTCGACAAATATACTTGTCAATGTGCACTCACCGATACGACAGCTGCTTGCGATGCGTCCACGATCCGTATTGCGGATGGGACAAACAGACCAAGACCTGCAAACCCTACCAACCCGGGTAAGCTGTTATATTACAATGATAATTATAATATAACGATAACTGAACGTTCGTTTGTTGTGGATTTTTTGCAGACTTCTGCAGGACGTGACCAACTCATCGCGAAGCGTGTGCGAGAGCTCGGTGGTTAACAAGAGATTGACCGTGACGTTCGGCCAAAGCGTACACCTCAGCTGTTTCGTAAAGATGCCGCAAGTGCTGAAAGTGTACCCCGTCACCTGGTACCATCATAGCAAAGAGAAGGGACGGTACATGGTCTCGTTCAGGTAAACCTAATAATAATATAATATATGATTCGGGTTGGTCGTTGCTGTATAATCATCATTATTATCATCATAATCATAATAGTAATAATAGCAGTACATCGTTTATTATTCAAACGACTGCTGCTGGGGGCGACGAGGAAATTCGGCGAAGAAATTAAATCAGAAATACGAAGCTCTTCGGGTAAAGGAGAATATTTTCCCAAGGAATCGCTGACGACTGTACACTATATCATAAACCGAAATATACGCGGTCCCCGTTCTCGAAGAAATTGAATTTACATTTATTATGTACCGAATGATATACCCAGCTCTCGGCAATTGTTTCGCGTTCTGCTCGCGCAACGACTATAATACGGGCAGGCGGGTATATAACGATCGAGCTCCAATTACGCAGTGCGCTTCACCTATATATACCGCATATCGTTCTTCCATACCCGCTGCCACCTCAATCGACGTCGTCGTCGTCCGCGTTTATAATTCTTAATTTTCCTCCCTGACTCACGTACACGTCGAATTATACTACCCTTGTCTTATCGCGATAACCGAGTTGTCCTTGCGTCAGAACCGTCGTCTTACGTTCCGTTGTCGATCATGTTGTTATTAGAGTTCCCATTACAGAATTCGGCAACCGAAATACGTAGTTTTATTAATGGCTAACTCGAGTCATCGAATAATAATATAATTTACCATGAATACGACTTTTCTATATATATATATATTTGGATCGCGTTATGCTCGGCGTCAGTCGCAAGCCGACGACATTAAATAAAACTCAATTTTTATCGGAATTCAATATCATCATCATAGTTCTGATGTAATGTGTACTTTTTACTTTTATAGCCGAGTGGAAAAATACATTGCTACCGTCGAAGGGGGCATGGTGATCGTTGGAGCGTCAGAAGAGGACGGCGGCCGATACGACTGTCAGCTGGCCGGTGCCTTGTTGTGCACGTTCAACTTGACAGTGGACGCACATCGGTGCTCGCCACCAGCCCGGTCAGCGGATTACCATCGAGTGTACTCGGACTGGTGCCATGAGTTCCAGAAGTACAAGAGTGCGATGAAATCTTGGGAAAAAAAACAAGCTGTAAGTATAGTATAACGATATAATGAAATAAATTCGTCGGCATGTACTCGTGGGAGAGGCGTAGTCTGCAGTTGACAATAAAAAACAAAAACACACTTAACCGTGAGATGTCGGTGGTAGTGGAGAAATTTATCGATCGGCAGACCTTTTATTCTCCGTTACCAAATAAATATAAACAAAGTGTAGATAACGTTTAACGAGACGGAACTTGAACGGTGTGAAAGGTATAGATTTTTGGGGAGGGCAAGCTTACTTTCGGCAATCGCTATCCGACGTATTATTATAGCACCTCGGTGTCTTTTCCCGTGCGAAGGAATTCTTTTTTTTTCGTGTTTATCGAACACTGTAATCTAATTATTCTCGACTCGTGTTTAGAGGGAATTGTTTAAATTATTCTACTCGTCGTTTAATAACGTTTAAAGTTATAGCCGCTGTATAAACGATGTTTTTATTATGCGAGACTGTAAATCAAATTTCATAAGGGCGGCAGAGAGAGAAGAGGGTTGATTCAGAGAACGAGCCAAAAAGATACCGCGTGCGCGACGACTGACGCCAAGAAACCGTTGTATCGAAATCCACCGAAAACTTTTCGCCGCACCGATTAGCGTTTCGGACATACTTATATTCGGATAACAACTCGTCGAGTAATTGAAAAAGTTCTCGGTCAGGGGAATTAAGACGCGTACGATATTTTAATGCAGTTCGGAGAAGACGTCATCGTTAATTATTCGATAAACTACCACTTCGACTAATATCTAATATATATATTATGTTATAGTATGTATAGTATAATAGTATCGACTTTTCTCGTATCACGCGAACATCTGTCGCGCGCCGTGTCGTATATATTATATAAACTACCCGATTTAATTGCTCAAATAATCGATATCACGATAATACACGTACGGCGTACGCGTAGTATATTATATTGTACTCTCTTAAACACAATAGTTCGTGTACACGAGCGCGTGAACATATTCACAGACAAATGAGAAATTTCAAGGATAATTAGTTACCGTCGCCCGCGGGGAGGTACATGTAGAACTCGGAGTGCGAGTTGATAAAAAAAATAATAGTTCACCTAGTTATATAATATACCTATATCTATATATTTTTAAGCCCTTAGTTCGTTTCCATCTCTACATTAGACTTTATGTACACCCTCAAATCCATAATATACTCATGTTTAGTCGCATTGTAAATTGTAATAATTATATGAGTACTTACTATTTATTATACTATATGTGTATGTTTTTTTTTTGTGTGTCACAGCAATGCAGTAGCTCAAGACAAAACGAGACCGCGATCGCCCAGGGTCTCCTGTCAAACGAATTAAACGCAAGCCCGACCCTATAAGGAGGAGATACCATAATATACGAGATGCCGCCGAAGCAACCGCCGCAGACACAACCGCCGCAACTACCACCACAGCCACCGCAAACACCAGCCCCATCCCGTGTACACGCTGTATATATATTATACATATATATTGTATTATAATGTGCATTTATGTTATAATATACCATCACCGTCGTGTCAGTCATCCCGCCACCGCGGAAAAAAAAGTAAAAAATTTAATAACAATATAATATATTGTATAAGGTAAAAACTTCATCATACAGTCATCGTCGTCGTCGTCGTAATAGTCGTTAAGTATAATATAGTATAAGAGGATTTTCTTCTTTTTTTTTTTTTAATGCAGATTCATATTTATTATATACACCCGTATAAGTGTTTGTATACATAATATCATACAGCTTATGTATGTACGCGTGTCATACGTATTATGTAATATTATGTATAATGTATATTATGTACTTAATAATAATTAGACTTTAATGTACAGACTGCCTATATAAGCTTTAAACTATAACCGCGACGGGCGACGGGCGATATTATACTATACCTTTTTTATTTGACGATATATACATATTTTATCTACAATCTTCTGTGATAATGTAGCTGTTAGAGTTTTTTTAATAAATATATGGAAATAATATGTTATTATACTACCCGATTAGGCATAATATTTTATATGATAGAGTGAGCTTCATATTATTTTTTCTGGGTTTTTTATTTTTACAACTTTTTTTTAAATTTTTTTTTTTTTTTTTGCGTGGCTCTTAATTATTAAACATGTAACAGTAAAGTTATGGTGCTTCGTTATAGCAATACACGGTCGTGACATTTACAAAGCATAACACTATTCATTATAGTGTGTAGGACCTATATCATAATTATTTTATTATTTTATTACTATTATTATTATTATGATTATTTTTACTATTATTATTATTATTATTATTATGTATTTATTTTGACAATAAGACTCGGTTATCACTAATTATATTATTATTATCTCCCCCCCCACACTCTTAGCGTAATACAATCAACTTTGTATTTTTTAGTTTTATTAGTATGTTAAACGTATTATCTGTTCACTTAACTAAAAAATGTACTTAAATTATATTTATTTGTATAAATTATTATTGTTTCCGATGTAATTAGAGCCTTAAGCGAGCTCAATATATTTTTTGAAATAAGTTTTTGAAAAAAATACCGTTAGCACCATACGTAATTTCAACAAAAATTTTTACCTACACTGTGTAGTGTTCTAGACCTAGTTATCAGTAACGCTTAGGCACTCCCCTGGCGCTAAATTTATTAAATAATTATATTAAAAATAAAAAATAAAAATAACAAAAAAATCACGGATAATTTTTAAAATATAATTAATTTTAACTCGCTCCTTCCCTTTTTTTAATTAGCAATATTGAATAATATTTCATCATGTACAGTTTTTTTAACTTGCATGATTTTAATCTATTTTAGTTTCATCGTAGGTAACACTACGTATTTTCTTCGAAATTCCATCCATTAAAAAAAAAAAGTATCTAACCGTAATACGCATAAAAGTACGTACATATTATATATATACTGTTTACGAGTACGAGTTATTACTTATAAGTATACATGATATATATGTATGTATACGATATAATATTAATTTCACGTTCATTTTTTTAGAAGCTACCGATTTTTCTATACTGTAAATACAATTTGTTTAAATATACTTGTTAAAAATATTTTATAACTTTAAGACAAGTCATTGTTGTACATTTATTATTTTTAATTTTTTTTTTTTTTGATTTTTAGTAATATAAGATTATTGTATAACAGTAATATTATTTTAAATAATGTGTACGTAAGACTAAATAGATTTTTTTTTTGTAACCAAAAAAATATGTTTAGTAAGAAAACAACAATAATATTTTTTTTCAAAAAAAATAAAAGTTTTATCATTTATTTGTGTTCCTCAAACGACCATCTTACCCAAAAACATACTTTTTCTTACATATTATGGCATTTACCTAAAAGTTGGCTCCTAAATATCTAAATTAATGTGTTTATATTTTATCCTTATCATCATTACTTACCTATTATTTAATACATTATAAGTTATATTTTATTATAATGATCATTCGTGTTGCCATACATCACATATCACTATAATATACCAATTAAAATTTAAAAGTATATCCCGCCCATTACCTTAAATCGCTTATTTTCCTTTTTCAATTTTTACCTTTTAGCAGCCTCAAACAAAAAGATACCAGGAACAACAAACACCAAGGTAATCCAATAGAATTGACATACGCTTGAGTGCATCGCTAGCTGAAAAAAAAAACCAACGTCGTGAACAATTTTGCTAGTACGAAATAGACACCCTCCTCCCCACACGGCACACGCTAACCATTATATGATCAGAGAAGTGTCAACTGGTGTATATATTGTAAGGGTTTCAAAAACCACGAAGTACTTAATGTGTATGTGTATTAATGTGTGTTTGAGTGTTATCCACTTTATGATTTTCTTTCACTTATTTATTTAAAAATTATTATTATTAATGAACTTGTAATTCAAACTCAGTATGACGGTGTCTATATGAGCGTAGTCCAAGCCACCTCGCGATATTTTACTTTATTATTATTAATCACGCTATAATAATTATTATATAATATCCACGTAAGTACATAATATATAATATGATTATTACTACTTATTTTTTGATTTGTCAAAAATGTCCTATTATACCTACAGATATTCATTATAATTTTTGTATTAGGTAGATATTTATAGACGCCCTTAAATTCAACTTGTTTTAATATAATTAATCTCATTCCAGTTAAAAACACAAAATCTATATATTCCCATCCAAATGGATAACTATTGCGATATTTGGGTATCGTATAAAATTTTGCTTGTACCAACGTTACAGTTCTTCAGAAAATAGTAACCCATATCAAAATCTACTCCATAATTTAAAATTTAACTAATTAATATAAATTTAAAACTAATATATATATTAATAGTACCTCAATGAAATAAAAATCTATCTTTAGTTGTAAAATAAGTTTGATGTTCTTCGCTTTTGCTTAATTTCCTATTATAGTCTAAACAAACTTAGTACCTGCATATTATTAAATAATATAAAATAAAAAGCAATACATACTAAATCGTACTTTGATTTTTTAGCTCGTTTAATTAGAAACGAATAATTGTTTTTACTTAACAAAACATAAAAAATCAATATAGGTTTTAATAAATGTTGTACTGCATGTAATACTAGGTAGGTAGAATAGTAGGTAGGTACTATTATGTGCCCATGTATTATTTTTAATATTTGAAAAATGAATATTTATTTTAATACTATACCAGTTTTATCAAGTGGATCGATTTTTAGTTTTTATATAAAGCTTGTTTTATGTTAAATTTTATATTTTAATAAAACAATTGTTTAAAAACTAAACTTTTCCTCTACAATAACTAATAAATAAAATACAAATTGATATAAATAATAAATATTGTGTAATAATTGGTAAGTACAGGTAACCGAA